>NW_011495029.1:4547533-4557570 GCF_000754665.1 Bison bison bison
TTCTAAGGCCCGCTTGACTTCACATTCCAGGATGTCTGGCTCTAGGTCAGTGATCACACCATCGTGATTATCTTGGTCATGAAGATCTTTTTTGTACAGTTCTTCTGTGTATTCTTGCCATCTCTTCTTAATATCTTCTGCTTCTGTTAGGTCCATACCATTTCTGTCCTTTATCGAGCTCATCTTTGCATGAAACGTTCCTTTGGTATCTCTGATTTTCTTGAAGAGATCCCTAGTGTTTCCCATTCTGTTGTTTTCCTCTATTTCTTTGCATTGATTGCTGAAGAAGGCTTTCTTATCTCTTCTAGCTAGTCTTTGGAACTCTGCATTCAGATGCTTATATCTTTCCTTTTCTCCTTTGCTTTTAGCTTCTCTTCTTTTCACAGCTATTTGTAAGGCCTCCCCAGACAGCCATTTTGCTTTTTTGCATTTCTTTTCTATGGGAATGGTCTTGATTCCTGTCTCCTGTACAATGTCACAAACCTTATTCCATAGTTCATCAGGCACTCTATCTATCAAATCTAGGCCCTTAAATCTATTTCTCACTTCCACTGTATAATCATAAGGTATTTGATTTAGGTCATGCCTGAATGGTCTAGTGGTTTTCTCTACTTTCTTCAATTTAAAACCCCCACCAAATGGAAGATGTTCCAGCGAAAAGGTCACAGTTCAATAATCTTGAAAACCACAGATCAAAAGACTACCTGATCTCTGGCATCAGGTAGTCTTGAAGATTGAAAGGATTGCAGGCCTTGCACGCACCCCAATCCTTATCAGCAACCCTGCCCCCCTCCTCAACTATAAAACTCCTCACAACCTCCTGCACCCCAGGTTGGGACATACAGTTTTTGAGGGCACAAGCCTGCAGTGTCCTCCTTTGTCTGACAAAGCAATAAAGCTATTTGTTTCTACCTCACCCAGAACTCTGCCTTCAAGATTTGATTCAGCACTGGTGTACAGAGGCCAAGTTTTTGGCATAGATAATGATACTGATGGCAGACTGGTGTGATGGAGACAGAATGAAACTCAAAAGCAAAGGTTGATTTATTTCACATTTAAAATTTCCATATTATAAAGTAGAAGGCATGCATCCAAAACTGAATATCTTCTATCAAAAAAGTAAAATGGTCATTTTAAAATCAGATAAGTTTATTTAAAAATGGTTTACCACAGTGGATATATGTAGAATATTTGTCACTTTCTGGGCATTCCAGAATCTTCCCTTAGCTATACACACCTGGGTTTCCTACTGGAGTTTGTTTTTATGCCCACTGAGTGAAGTTCTGGTGAGAACTCAAGGTTTTCTGCTCTCTCCATCAGGGGCTCAAATAGGTCCTCTAAGCAGCTTCCGTGGAGAAGACAATGGCAGCCCACTCCAGTACTCTTGCCTGGAAAATCCTGTGGGCAGAGGAGTCTGGTAGGCTGCAGTTCATGGGGTCGCTAACAGTCGGACAGGACTGAACGACTTGACTTTCACTTTTCACTTTCATGCATTGGAGAAGGAAATGGCAACCCACTCCAGTGTTCTTGCCTGGAGAATCCCAGGGATGGGGGAGCCTGGTGGGCTGCCGTCTATGGGGTCACATAGAGTTGAACACGACTGAAGTGACTTAGCAGCAGCAGCAGCATGGGATTATTTCTACCAGGACTTCAATATCAGGTGAGACAAAAATGAAGAAAGTTTATCATTTATTCCAGTAACGATTCTCAGATCTTACTGTCAATACCCCATATTAGTTTGTTAGGGCTGACATAACAATATTACCACAGACTGAGTGATTTAAACAACAGATTGCATTTTCTCGTAGTTCTAGAAGTTAGAAGTCCCCAATCAAGGTGCTGGCGAGTCTGGTTTCTCTGAGATTTCTCTCCCAGACTTGCAGATGGCTGCCTTCTCCTTGGGTTTTCATGTACTCTTTCCTCTGTGCACACATCTCTGGTGTCTCTCTTAGTGTCCTACTCTATTCTTTGTATAAAGACACCAGTCAAATTGGATTAACTTCCCACCTCCCCCAGTTTATGGGCTTATTTAACTTAACCACCTCTCTCAAGGCCCAAATACAGTCACGTTCTGAGGTACTGGGGATTAGGGCTTTAACATACGTACTTGGGGAAACACAATTCCACCCATAACATCTCTCATTTCTTGTTTACTCCAAGCTACCTTTCTCCACATTTCTTTCAATTGTGCGCTCCCTACACCCTTCGCTGTATATTCTTCTTTTTTAAGTTACCCAAAGTCATCTTTTGTTACTTCATAAAGTACACTCAGCATCAGGTAGACTAACACACATTCCCGTGGGATTATGTAAACTCTGATGTGGTGGAACAGTTTGACATAGAAAGGGTTAATCTTTAGGAGCTTTTTTTCCTGTCTAAAGTTTGTTGAACCTTGCAGTTGAAAGGTACAAACTTCCAGTTAGACTATAGATAAGTACTGGGAATGTAATGTACAGCATGATAAATGTAATTAACACTGCTGTGTATTACATATGAACATTGTTAACAGAGCAAATCATAAAAGAGTTCTTATCACAAGAAAAAAAAACCCTTTTTTTCTTTTAATATTTCTTTTTTAAAAATAAGTTTTTTTATTTATATAAGAAGACGGATATTCACCAAACATTGTGATAATCACTTCATGATATATGTAAGTCAAATCATTATTCTGTATGCAGTAAACTTGGGCTTCCCATGTGGCTCAGTGGTAAAGATTCTGCCTGGTAATGCAGGAAATGCAGCAGATGTGGGTGTAATCCCTGGGTTGGGAAGATCCCCTGGAGAAGTAAATGGCAACCCACTCCAGTATTCTTGCCTGGAAAATTCCATGGACAGAGGAGCCTGGAAGGTTACAGTCCATGGGGTCACAAGGAGTTAGACATGACTAAATGATGGAGCACTCATACATTAAACTTATACGGTGCTATACATTAATTATTTCTCAATAAAGCTTGAAGAGAAAACTAATGTTATTCACACACACACACACACACAAAGTTTTTGAATCAAAATCTCATTTCAAAGGCAGCTAGTAAGAGAGACCCCAAGAGGCTGGAATGATTGGGATGAACTAATGAGATGCTGTGATGGGAACTACCAATAAAATTTTCAACATTTGCACTTCAACATTTCAACATTTGCACTTATGAGTGAATTTTGTCATTTATCTGTGTAAGTGATAAAACCTTCCTTTTCAGAGACATCCACTGACTTTTACACCATTCACATTAGACACAACTCTTCCTCTGACAGTAAGGAAGGAGGAATATGAAGAGAGAGCTTGTGTAACAGAGAGCGTGCAAGGGCAGTCGCCCCACAGGACTCCGTCCTCTCAGCAGAGTAAAGATGTACCTGTGAACTCTCCTCACAGATTTCAGGCAACACAAGTACTTTTATTTCCTTTAATGCTTATAACCAAACTATGGGAGGAATCAAGGTCACCCACAGGGTGAGGCAAAGGGGAATGAGGAACAAGTTTGCAAGGAGACGTATCCAGAGTCACCAGTTAGAAATGAGCAAATTTCCTTCACAACACAGCTGAGGACAAAGGCAACATGCGTGAGGGAACAGCTCATTTTAAAGACATTCACCAGCAAACTTTATGGTTTTTCAATAGGAGAAGAAACACAAATTAGAGGATTTTTTTTTGGTAGGTTGCCCCACTATTGGAGTTTGTCTTATGTTTTTCTCATGGTAAGACTCATGTTGTGGGTTTTTGGGAGGAAGACAAGAAAGGTAAAATGTCGCTTTTAGGAAAGATATAAGCATCTGAATGCAGAGTTCCAAAGAAAAGCAAGGAGAGATAAGAAAGCCTTCCTCAGCGATCAATGCAAAGAAATAGAGGAAAACAACAGAATGGGAAAGACTAGAGATCTCTTCAAGAACATTAGAGATACCAAGGGAACATTTCATGCAAAGATGGGCTTTCCTTTCATGCAAAGGACAGAAATGGTATGGAACTAACAGAAGCAGAAGATATTAAGAAGAGGTGGCAAGAATACACAGAAGAACTGTACAAAAAAGATATTCATGACCAAGATAGTCACAATGGTGTGATCAATGACCTAGAGCCAGACATTCTGGAATGCGAAGTCAAGTGGGCCTTAGAAAGCATCACTACAAACAAAGCTAGTGGAGCTGGTGGAATTCCAGTTGAGCTCTTTCAAATCCTGAAAGGTGATGGTGTGAAAGTGCTGCACTCAATATGCCAGCAAATTTGGAAAACTCAGCAGTGGCCACAGGACTGGAAAAGGTCAGT
Organism: Bison bison bison; assembly: GCF_000754665.1. Lineage (NCBI taxonomy): Eukaryota > Metazoa > Chordata > Mammalia > Artiodactyla > Bovidae > Bison > Bison bison. The sequence goes on from NW_011495029.1 coordinate 4,551,792, forward strand.
TTTCACTCCAATCCCAAAGAAAGGCAATGCCAAAGAATGCTCAAACTACCGCACAATTGCACGCATCTCCACGCTAGTAAAGTAATGCTCAAAATTCTCAAAGCCAGGCTTCAGCAGTACCTGAACCGTGAACTTCCAGATGTTCAAGCTGGTTTTAGAAAAGGTAGAGGAACCAGAGATCAAATTGCCAACATCTGCTGGAGCATCAAAAAAGAAAGAGAGTTCCAGAAAAACATCTATTTCTTTATTGACTATGCCAAAGCCTTTGACTGTGTGGATCATAATAAACTGTGGAAAATTCTGAAAGAGATGGGAATACCAGACCACCGGACCTGTCTCTTGAGAAACCTATATGCAGGTCAGGAAACAACAGTTAGAACTGGACATGGAACCACAGACTGGTTCCAAATAGGAAAAGGAATATGTCAAGGCTGTATATTGTCACCCTGCTTATTTAACTTCTATGCAGAGTACATCATGAGAAACACTGGACTGGAATAAGCACAAGCTGGAATCAAGATTGCTGGGAGAAATATTAATAACTTCAGATATGCAGATGACACCAACATTATGGCAGAAAGTGAAGAGGAACGAAAAAGACTCTTGACAAAAGTGAAAGTGGAGAGTGAAAAAGTTGGCTTAAAGCTCAACATTCAGAAGTAAGATCATGGCACCTGGTCCCATCACTTCATGGGAAATAGATGGGGAAACAGTGGAAACAGGGTCAGACTTTATTTTCTGGGGCTCCAAACTCACTGCAGATGGTGATTGCAGCCATGAAATGAAAAGACGCTTACTCCTTGGAAGAAAAGTTATGACCAACCTGATAGCATTTTAAAAACCAGAGACATTACTTTGCCAACAAAGTTTCATCTAGTCAAGGCTATGGTTTTTCCTGTGGTCATGTATGGATGTCAGAATTGGACTGTGAAGAAAGCTGAGCGCCGAAGAATTGATGCTTTTGAACTGTGATGTTGGAGAAGACTCTTGAGAGTCCCTTGGACTGCAAGGAGATCCAACCAGTCCATTCTGAAGGAGATCAGCCCTGGGATTTCTTTGGAAAGAATGATGCTAAAGCTGCAACTCCAGTCCTTTGACCACCTCATGCAAAGAGTTGACTCATTGGAAAAGCCTCTGATGCTGGGAGGGATTGGGGGCAGGAGGAGAAGGGGATGACAGAGGATGAGATGGCTTGATGGCATCACCGACTCAATGGAGGTGAGTTTGAGTGAACTCTGGGAGTTGGTGATGGACAGGGAGGCCTGGAGTGCTGCAATTCGTGTCGTCGCAAAGAGTCGGACATGACTGAGCAACTGAACTGAACTGATAGAGTACTGTTATTGTTGTTGTTTAGCCATTAAGTTGTGTCTGACTTTTTTGCGAGCCCATGGACTGTAGTGCACCAAGTTTCTCTGTCCATGGGGTTTCCCAAGCAAGAATACTGAGGTGGGTTACAATTTCTTTCTCTAGGGGCTCTTTCTGACCCAGGGGTCGAACCTCATCTCCTACATTGCAAGCAGATTCTTTACTGCTGAGTCAGCAGCAAATAATGGCATATATACTATCAGCTGAACTGATAGAGTTGCTGTTATTGTTGTTGTTTAGCCATTAAGTTGTGTCTGACTTTTTTGCGAGCCCATGGACTGTAGTGCACCAAGTTTCTCTGTCCATGGGGTTTCCCAAGCAAGAATACTGAGGTGGGTTACAATTTCCTTCTCTAGGGGCTCTTTCTGACCCAGGGGTCGAACCTCATCTCTTACATTGCAAGCAGATTCTTTACTGCTGAGTCAGCAGCAAATAATGGCATATATACTATCAGCAAATAATTATGAATACTGATGCTGACTTTACTCACCTGGCTTCCTTGTTAGGTTTCTCTATTTCAAAGTTACTCTTTTTTCCCTTTCCTTACAGTTCTCTTTAGAAGGAAGTCACTGTGTATAGCCTGCTACCAGAGGAAGGAGGAGAGGATTCTTTTCAAGGTGGGGATTAGCCAATTAAGCACAAGGGAAGTTAAGGGAGGGAAGTAAGGGTTTCAGATGGAATGATGGACACATGTCTGAAATGACCAAGTGGAGAAGAGGAGGAAGAAGAGACAGACTGACAGAATCGAGGATAGACAGCTAATTTAGCAGAAATAGGAAACTGTAGAAGAGTATTAACTGGCAGTCTCTTGGAGCTGGGTCAGTTAAAAATAATGTGGAGATAATAAACAGAAGCCAAGTGAGGGTCCCTGTTGTTGGAACAGAAAACCCTGCTCACACAGCATGGTGAGTGACAGTCACAAAGAATGTTTATTTTTTACTATAAGTATTGGGCTGTGAATTGACATTGTTATATTCTACCATGTAAAAGCTTGTCAGGACATGAAAAAGTTTTTCATTTACTTGTGAAGCAACAAGACTACAGATCACAGCTTAATATCCTGAAATAGTCTTAAAAATGTGTTGTACTTCTTTCTATGTGAACACATTTGCCAATTGCTTGACTGAACAATGACATTGTTTATAGCTGATTTTACAGCTCAGCTCATCATTTACACTGTTTCCATCTGAATTCATAGACCAGAAACCTTCCCACAAGTGTTATCTTCATAAATTTTCTTTAGAACCAGCCCACATTTGATTTCATATAATATCATTTTAAAAAACTAAAGAAAGGCTTCATATAAATTATGTCTCCTATTCAGAGTACATTCCTATTCAGCTAAATTCTCCTGAAGTAATGGATATTACCAGATCCCTATTACCTCATTTGTTTAGAAATGGATATGTATGCAAGAAGTAAACGGGAAAAGATCATTTTTATCCATCTAATAATACTTGGGTGGAGCAGGACTCTCTTGACAGCCAAGTTTCACTCTGCTTCATAGTTTTCCAGGAGAAAAGCAGCAGTAGCAGGAGCACTGTGCACACCACCTCAGGGTGGTGACCCCACAGCGATTCAGCTGGGCGCACAGTTTGCTCAGTCGTGCATGAAAAGGATGCAGTGGCCCATGCTGGAGAAGAAGGTGGAGAAGCAAATGAGTCTGAGGGTGTGACGGAGGCCCCTGAGCATTTCATCACATGTAAGGAACTTTGTAAAAGTTCATTCTGATCCTTGAGAGAAGCTCACAAATTTCACCACAGACTACACTGTGTGTCTGCTGGTTCTTCACTGTCAGAGACAGCGTGAGAGGTTGGCACTGGGTGCCCAAACTGCCCTGGATTTCAGCAGCTCAGGCATTGTAACAAGTCTCACTAGCATATTCTCAGATCCTGAATGAGCCCTCTGACCCTTGCTCCCACACATCATGTCACTGGCATTGTACACTACTGCACTGTATGTTCGAGTTTGGACTCTGTGCTGTGGCAGGTCTTATGGCTTTGTTGGGTAGACAGTCGCTGGGGCTCCATAGCTGGTGTTGGGAGTGATACTGTTTACCGTTGGTCTCTCTCTCCAGGGATGTGCTGCCTACTATGTTCCCACTGTGGCCAGTCACGTCCTTAAGTTAAAGGAAAATACACCCAAAGGCCAGCTTGGAGCTCATCACAGGCAAGCTGTATTGATACAATTTTCATTCTGGCTCTGGCCCAGGTTTTCCAACAAACACAAAGAGTTCACATGGTGTGAGTGGACCTCTGGCATGTTGACATCACATCTCTAAACACCTTTGGCTTGGGGGATGGAATGTGCTCCTTCCTATCGTCACTGTATCTGTAGAGATACTTCCTGGACTCAGAAGAACATGTGAGTAATTTTAATATGTAACTGTGACAATTAATTGGGCTCTTTGAAAAAATGAAAACAATAATTATAGAACAGTTTAAGAATAAAGAAAGCTGCAGCAAAGACATCTATATTACATAAAAAAATAAGTCACCATATATATGGGAACATATGTGTGTGTATATGTGTGAATATGTGCATCTATCTATCTGAATATAGCCTATTCGATTATTCATTCTTTCAGTCATTCACTCTCATTTGTGTGTTAGCATGCTAAATCCTAAGGATACAACTATGAATAAAACAAAGACCCTGTTATCAAAGAACTCCTGTCTACTGAGTGAGGTTTGTGTGATTAAAGAGAACACTTAAATGTCTTCATTCCTAAACATGTATATCTCCTTTTAAAACACATCTTCCCGCTTTTCTTTTGTTTAACAAGTTTCTTCTATTGAAAATTCTGGCTTCAGGGAACCAGGAAATAAATCAAGTGAGCTCCAACTCCAGGCTTCAAGTTGTTTGTAAGCTGGGGGGAGGGTTCCAGCATCCTGAGGCTTCAGAGTTCCCTGCTGACTGAAGGGGGTCACCATCCTACTTACTGCTGGGCAACAACAGCTTGATTGAAGAGTCTGATGCCTCTTTCTTCACCCTGTACCACCCACTAAAGTCAAAAATACCTTGTATTGAGTCCTGTGCACATCAGAACTGAGATAGCACCCAAATGGTTCTTGGGTGGATGAGAAGTTGATCTTGAGATTCAGAGGTTACTCATCAATTCCCAGGAGTCAGGATATCTGGCCTGTCATCAATTTCTGGAATAAGTTTTATCGAACAGAGTGGTACTCATTTACTCATGTTTTATTGATGGCTACTTTCCCATTCTAACAGCTGAGTTGAATAATAGGAAGAGAGATCATGTGGCTCACAAAGTTAAAAATAGTTGCAATCTGGGTCTTCACAGGAACAGTTTGTTGATGCCTGCTACAAGGTGGTGGAGAAGGAAATGGCAACCCACTCCAGTGTTCTTGCCTGGAGAAGCCCAGGGACGGGAGAGCATGGTGGGCTGCCGTCTATGGGGTCGCACAGAGTCGGACATGACTGAAGCGACTTAGCAGCAGCAGCAGCAGCTACAAAGTGGACAAGGTGCTTCCACAGACATGTTGAGACATTTTGAGTCCATGGTTTCCAGTCAACAATCACTGAACCGCTATTATGAATCTGACCTCTTGTAGGCACTGAGATTACATAAAATAGTAAAAATAGATAAAATTTGTACTTTCTATACTGGTTTCCTGATATATTCAGTTATGTTCCCAATAATAACAAATCTCTATAAACTAGATGGTTTAAAACAACATAAATTTATTCCCTCACAGTTCTGGAGGACAAAAACCTGAGGTCAAGGTGTTGGCTGGATTAGTTCCTTTGAGAGGTTCTGGGAGAGCATCCATCTTGTGCTTCTTTCCCATCTGTCAGTGGTAGTGCACAGTTGTTCAGTCATGTCTGACTCTTTGTGGCTGCCAGCAATCTTCAGTTTCCCTTGGCTTGTACACACATTTCTCCAATCTCTGTCTCCATCTTCATGTCATTTGCTTCCAGGTCTTCTCTCCCTTTTTCCTCTCATCTCCTTTCCTCCTCTCTTCTCAAAACACTTTGGATTTAGGGCCCACTCTAACCCAGGAGGGATTGGGGGCAGGAGGAGAAGAGGACGACAGAGGATGAGATGGTTGGATGGCATCACTGACTCTGTGGATGTGAGTCTGAGTGAACTCCAGGAGTTGGTGATGGACAGGGAGGCCTGGCGTGCTGTGATTCATGGGGTCTCAACGAGTCGGTCACGACTGAGTGACTGAACTAAACTGAACTGAACTAACCCAGAAGATTATGGCACCTGGTCCCATCAGTTCATGGGAAATAGATGGGGAAACAGTGGAAACAGAGTCAGACTTTATTTTTTGGGGCTCCAAAATCACTGCAGATGGTGATTTCAGCCATGAAATTAAAAGACGCTTACTCCTTGGAAGAAAAGTTATGACCAACCTACATAGCATATTCAAAAGCAGAGACATTA
>NW_011495029.1:4557670-4571871 GCF_000754665.1 Bison bison bison
GACGCTTACTCCCTGGAAGAAAAATTATGACCAACCTACATAGCATATTCAAAAGCAGAGACATTACTTTGCCAACAAAGGTCCGTCTAGTCAAGGCTATGGTTTTTCCAGTGGTCATGTATGGATGTGAGAGTTGGACTGTGAAGAAAGCTGAGTACCGAAGAATTGATGCTTTTGAACTGTGGTGTTGGAGGAGACTCTTGAGAGTCCCTTGGACTACTACATATTCATATGTAAGTCGCAAGGAGATCCAACCAGTCCATTCTAAAGGAGATCAGCCCTGGGTGTTCTTTGGAAGGAATGACACTAAAGCTGAAACTCCAGTACTTCGGCCACCTCATGTGAAGAGTTGACTCATTGGAAAAGACTCTGATGGTGGGAGGGATTGGGGGCAGGAGGAGAAGGGGACAACAGAGGATGAGACGGCTGGATGGCATCACCGACTTGATGGACGTGAGTTGAAGTCCGGGAGTTGGTGATGGACAGGGAGGCCTGGCGTGCTGCAATTCATGGCGTCGCAAAGAGTCGGACACGACTGAGTGACTGAACTGAATTGAACTGAGCTAATCCAGAATGATCTCATCTCCAGATCCTTAATTTTGTCTGAAAAGACCCTTTTCCCAAGTAAGGCCATATTCAAATAAGGTTCTGATGGACATATCTTTTAGGGGAGGCACCATTTTCATACTACTACATATTCATATGACTTATATTCTAATAATGTATTTTGGGGAGAAGACGTGATTAACAAATAAGAAAGAATACAGTATATTGCAAGATGATGAAATGCTCTGGAGAAAAATGAAGCAAGGAAGGGCTTTAGAGAATGTGGGGATGGAGAGGAGATTGCAATTTTAAATAGGGTGGTAAGAGCAGACTCATATAGAAGATGGCTTTTGTCCATAGCCCTGAAGTAGGAGGGGAGCAAGCTCTACAAATTCTTGCGTGTCACTGAGGCCAATGCATCCCCTTCTTACCTGCGTATGTGCATGTGTGCTGTTGCGTCCAGCTCTTTATGACCCTATGGACTGTAGCCTGTCAGTTTCCTCTGTCCATGGGATTCTCCAGGCAAAAATACTGGAGTAGGTTGCCATCCCCTACTCCAGGGTATCTTCTTGACCTAGGGATCAAACCTGTGTCTCTCACTTCTCCTGCATTGGCAGGTGGGTTCTCTATCACTAGCACCACCTGGGAAGCCCTTACCTGTATACAGTAATATCACTAAGAGCAGATCTTTTTCTGAACACATGTGAGGCACTGAGGAGCTTCCATACATTATCTCAGTTCATCCTCAAGCTACAAGTCAATATTTTTAATGTTATATTTTTATTGGTGAAGACACTTGCCAGCAGCTGCTCCTTGGCCCTTTCTCAGATGTGGTCAGATCTCTGGAGGAAGACTACAGCAAGGAGGCTTGCATAGGCTCTGGAAGTGGTCCCAGAGTCACATGGAATAGGGCTCTGGGGGTACTGAGTACATAGAACTTGGACTAGTAAGTGGGGACCTGAGTTCAAGTGACCACATCCCTTGGAGCCTCACCTGCCTCAGGTTCCTCTTACCCCATTAGGAAAGGTATTGATGAGGAGGTCCAGAACCCTCAGATTCATAGGCCTCAGGATTGGCATTTATTATATAATTTAGAATTATAGTTCTTATAAAAACCCTGTGAAGGAATTACTAGTACCATTACCTTTTACAGTAAAGATTTAAATAACATACCCATCAGGGGAATCTGATGGGCTCATCTGACTCAGAGTTCTGCCCTGACATGATGCTATAACCCAAAGGAAAGAAAGAACTGTTGCCTTCCAATTAATGAGTCTTCCATAGGCATCTGAATTAAATAAAATCAAGATAATTCTTTCAAAGGCCACTGTTCTGAGATGTAGTTTGAACTGAGATCCCATATAAAATGATACTAATTATGGTTGAAAATTACTCGGCAAGAATCATGTGACTTAAAAACCTGATACAAATATCTCAGAAATCAAGATGTTTATTTTCAATATCTGCTTTAATGCAGACTATAAGAGTCAGGATTGTGCCAGGCTATTCTGAGAGGTGTGCTTACTTCACTGATCAAAGTAGGGCAAATCCTCTTTTTAAGAGTGGTAAATAAAGTGTATGAGAATCATGTGCTTTTCTGGCTTTCTAGATGAAATCGGAGGCCAGCTTTGCCTGGCTCTGGGAAAAGTTCTGGGCTGCTGACCAGAGACCTTTTCAGTGGTGTCATTGTGAACTACTGATATTTGACAAAATAACCAGAGGTCCAAAAGTCAAACTCAAGGTTAGCTCAGTATGAAGAAGTCACACTTAAGATGCTTTCTGAATACCTGTTGGAGGAACACTACTGTCATTGCAGAGGATGAACACCAAGATTCTTTCATTCAAAGCCTGATGGTATGTCTGATTACAAATGTGATTTTTTTTTGGACAAGCTGTTAAGCTTGCAATGCCTATAACAACTAAAGACACTGGTATTTTTCACTCATAGTTTTCTGATGCATGACCAATGGAAATTTATCAGGAAATGCAAATCAATAATACTTAGCAAAGCTTTAAAACTGTATTATTAAACTTTTAAATTTTGTTTAGTTACTACCTAAAGAGTATACTTTTGCTAACCACCCCCAGTAGTTTTTAAGTAATGTGGCATTATTTTCCATTCTAATTTATAAAAATTACAGTTTTCAAATTTTGAGGCAATTATTTTGCTTTTTACTATAGAATCACTGTTACAAAACTCAGATCCTGTTGCTAGCCATTTGAAAGTCAATATGAGAGACAAGTGTTAGTAGGAATGGAAAAGTTGCTTTAATCAGAAAGTGGTCAATCTGAGGAGAAGGTGGACTCATGTCCCCAAAACAACTCAGAAGATACTGCTCAGGCATGAACGTTTTTAAGAGAAAAAGGGGAAGTAATCTCAGTTAATCATTGAGATGGGGGAGTGTCTTTACCATCTCCCACTGTGTGCAGGCTTATGTGCATGCTTGTTGATTTCTTGTGATTTTTCTTTAGATGCTATCTTGTTCACATGGCTTGTTTGTGAGATTACTGAAGGGGAAATCTGGGGAAGAGATCTGGTCATCTGTTCTTCATTTCTACTTCTTTGATCTAAGGAAAGAACTAACAGGTGAGATGAGATATTGTGTAATCAAAAGACTTGAAAGGTGTGCTTGGGCCAGAGGTTAGTTAAGATACTTTGGTAAGTGACAAGACAAAAGGAGCCTCCTGCAGAGGACTCTTTTTTTTGCAAAGAGCTCTTTCCTGCAAAAAGCTTCTTAAGTGATTTCTAATTTTAATTATACACAGTAATGAGAACTTCTTTTATATTACAAAGAATGAAACTGTGCCTTTTTCACATGTAAATGTACATAGCAGATTTCTGAGAGTATCTATAAATAACAATAGTGACAGGGACAGACACAATTCTACTATATTTTTGTTAAGGAAATTCAAAGTTGCAAGTAAATTAATACCTTTTACATTAAAAAAAATAACACTGTAAAAAATGAAAAGCAACTGATTTGGTTTTGAGGCAGGAGCTAAATGGGCCCCAGCCTGGGCAACTGGACTTGTCCCCTGTGGACAGATACTCTAGCAGAAGTGAGAGAAGAGCTGAGCACTGCCCAGATAAAAGACAGAAACCACATATTCTTCATTCTCAAGGTCAAGGAGACCTTTCCAATTACACATGTGCAGAGAGGCTCCTCAGAAATCAAATCACCTCAGAGTAAGTGATGTCAACCTACTCATAGACTTCTTTGCTAGAATCCATCTTGTGTGATCAAAATAGCTGCATATGCACACATGGGAGGATCCTGAGATAAACCAAATATAGACTCAGAACCAGGCAAAGCAAGATGATTGACCAAAGGAAACCTGGAAAAAATGCCCCATAAAACTGATTCAAACTAAGATAACTCTCTCTGAGCCCACCAGTGTATCTATCTACATGTACTCTTTTTCTGCCTAATAAACAAAACTTTACTTGTTTCAGTACTTTCCATTTCTATGTGGAAATTCATTTTCCTTGTCACTGGCCACTGGTCCCTGGTAGCCTAGAGCCTAGGATTTAGTGCTTTTACTGCTGTGGCCTGACCTCAGTCTCTGACTGGAAACCAAAAACCTCAAGCTGCTGCAGCCAAGGCCACCCAAGATCAGCACCAGAATAATCTGTATAACAAATCCTACTCACTAGTCCTTATTCATCATTAGTTTCCCCACATATTTGCCTTCCCATGATTGCTGCCCCCTTAGAAGCTTTAAGTCTTTGGCCTTTACCTTGTCACTTCTTTACAAATTGTCCTTTCCTAAGATGCTCCATAAGCTCAAGTTCCAATCATCCCTTCAGCTTACACATCACTAAGTGCTCCCACACACAGGCATGAAAATGTGTTAATAAATTTGTTTTTCTTATCCTCCTTTTTGCCAATCTAGTATATAGAGCCTCAGCCAAGGAACCTAACATGGGTAGAGGAAAAATAAATTTCATCCCTACAAACAGAACCATATTATCTCATATGATAATAAAATATTACTGTGTATACATTTTTTGGCCTAAGGTCAAACAACAGGGAGGAACACAGCCCCCTCACACCCCCATCAACAGATAATTGGGTTAAAGATTTACTGAGCATGGCCCCACCCATCAGATCAAGACCCAATTTCTCCCTCAGTCAGTTTCTCCCATCAGGAAGCTTCCATAAGCCTTTTATCCTTCTCCATAAGAGGGCAGACAGACTGAAAACCACAATCACAGAAAACTAATCAATCTGATTACATGGACCACAGCCTTGTATAACTCTATGAAACTATGAGCCATGCCATATAGGGCCACCCAAGATGGGTCATGGTGGAGAGTTTTGACAAAATATGGTTCATTGGAGAAGGGAATGGCAAACCACTTCAGTTTCTTGCCTTAAGAACTCCATGGACAGTATGAAAAGGCAAAAATATAAGACACTGAAAGATGAACTCCTCAGGTTGGCAGGTACCCAACATGCTACTGGAGATCAGTGGAGAAATAACTCCATAAAGAATGAAGGGATGGAGCCAAAGCAAAAACAACACCAGTTGTGGATGTGACTGGTGATGGAAGTAGTCTGATGCTGTAAAGAACAATATTGCCTAGGAACCTGGAATGTTAGGTCCATGAATCAAGGCAAATTGGAAGTGGTCAAACAGGAGATGGAAAGATTGAACATCAGCATTTTAGGAATCAGTGAACTAAAATGGACCGAAATGGGTGAATTTAACTCAGATGATCATTATATCTACAACTGCGGGCAGGAATCCCTTAGAAGAAATGGAGTAGCCATCATAGTCAACAAAAGAGTCCGAAATGCAGTACTTGTGTGCAATCTCAAAAATGAATGATTGATCTCTGTTAGTTTCCAAGGCAAACCATTCAATATCACAGTAATCCAAGTCTATGCCCTGACCAGTAATACTGAAGAAGCTGAGTTGATTGGTTCTATGAAGACCTACAAGACCTCGAACTAACCCCAAAAAGATGTCCTTTTCATTATAGGGGACTGGAATGCAAAAGTAGGAAATTAAGAAATACCTGGAGTAACAGGCAAATTTGGCCTTGGAGTACAGAATGAAGCAGGGCAAAGTCTACCAGAGTTTTGTGAAGAGAACGCACTGGTCATAGCAAACACCCTCTTTCAACAACACAAGGGACGACTCTACACATGGACATCACCAGATGGTCAAAACCGAAATTGGATTGATTACATTTTTTGCAGCCAAAGATGGAGAAGCTCTATACAGTCAGCAAAAACAAGACTGGGAGCTGACTGTGGGTCAGATCATGAAGTCCTTATTGCCAAATTCAGACTTAAATTGAAGAAAGTAGGGAAAACCACTAGACAATTCAGGTATGACCTAAATCAAATCCCTTACAATTATACAGTGGAAGTTACAAAATAGATTGAAGGAATTAGATCTGATAGACAGAGTGCCTGAAGAACTATGGACGGAGGTTCATGACATTGTACAAGAGGCAGTGATCAAGACCATCCCCATGAAAAAGAAATGCAAAAAGGCAAAATGGTTGTCTGAGGAGGCCTTATAAATAGTTGAGAAAAGAAAAGACATGAAAGGCAAAGGAGAAAAGGAAAGACATACTCATTTGAATGCTTAGTTCCAAAGAATAGCCAGGAGAGACAAGAAAGCCTTCCTCAGTGATCAATGCAAAGACATAGAGGAAAAGAATAGAATGGGAAAGACTAGAGATCTCTTCATGAAAATTAGAGATATCAAGGGAACATTTCATGGAAAGATGAGCACAAGAAAGGACAGAAATTGTATGGACCTAACAGAAGCACAAGATAGTAAGAAGAGGTGACAAGAATACACAGAAGAACTGTACAAAAAACATCTTCATAATCCAGATAATCATGATGGTGTGACCACTCACCTAGAGCCAGACATCCTGGAATGCGAAGTTAAGTGGGCCTTAAGAAGGATCACTATGAACAAAGCTAGCAGAGATGGTGGGATCTCAGTTCACCTATATTAAATTCTAAAAGATGATGCTGTGCAAGTGCTGCACTCAATATGCCAGCAAATTTGAAAAACTCAGCAGTGGCCACAGGACTGGAAAAGGTCAGTTTTCATTCTGATCCCTAAGAAAGGCAATGTCAAAAATGCTCAAACTACTGCACAATTGCACTCATCTCATATGCTAGCAAAGCAATGTTCAAAATTCTCCAAGCCAGGCTTTAACAGTAAGTGAACCAAGAACTTCCATATGTTCAAGCTGGTTTTAGACAAGGTAGAGGAACCAGAGATCAAATTGCCAACATCTGTTAATCATTGAAAAAGCAAGAGAGTTCCAGAAAAACATCTATTTCTGCTTTATTGACTATGCCAAAGCCTTTGACTGTGTGGATCACAATAAACTGTGGAAAATTCTTAAAGAGAAGGGAATATCAGACCACCTGACCTGCCTCCTGAGAAGTCTGTATGCAGGTCAAGAAGCAACAGTTAGAACTGGACATGGAACAACAGACTGGTTCTAAATCAGGAAAGGAGTACATCAAGGCTGTATATTGTCACCCTGCTTATTTAACTTATATGTAAAGTACATCATGCAAAACACTGGGCTGGATGAAGCACAAGCTTGAGTCAAGATTTCTGGGAGAAATATCAATAACCTTATATATGCTGATGACACTACCCTTATGGCAGAAAGTCAAGAAGAGCTAAAGAGCCTCTTGATGAAAGTGAAAGAGGAGAGTGAGAAAGTTGGATTAAAACTCAACATTCAGATAACAAAGATCATGGCATCTGGTCCCATCACTTCATGGCATGTAGATGGGGAAGCAATGGAAACAATGACAGACTTTATTTTTTGGGGCTCCAAAATTACTGCAGGTGGAGACTGCAACCATGAAATCATAAGACACTTGCTCCTTATAAGGAAAGTTATGACCAACTGAGACAGCATATTAAAAAGCAGAGACATTACTTTGCCCACAAAGTCAAATGCCCATCTAGTCAAAGCTATGTTTTTTTCCAGTAGTCATGTATGGATGTGAGAGTTGGACTATAAAGAAAGCTGAGTGCCAAAGAATTGATGTTTTTGAACTGTGATGTTGGAGAAGACTCTTGAGAGTCCCTTGAACTTCAGGGAGATCCTACCAGTCCATTCTAAGGGAAATCAGTCCTGAATATTCATTGGAAGGACTGATGCTGAAGCTGAAACAACAATACCTCGGCCACCTGATGTGAAGAAGTGACTTATTTGAAAAGACCTTAATGCTGGGAAAGATTGAAGGCAGAAGGAGGAGGGGACGATAGAAAATGAGATGGTTGGATGGCATCACCAACTCTATGGACATGAGTTTGAGCAAGGTACAGGAATTGGTGAAGGACGGGGAAGCCTGTAATGCTGCAGTTTATGAGGTCGCAAATAGGCAGACACGACTGAGGGACTGAACTGAACTGATTCTTTTCAATCACTATTCTTTCTCAAATACTTACTTAGAACTTAAGTGGAAATTCATATTCCAGGTACCAGTGAACCACTTGTGTCCATGCTTCAGGGGGCTGAGATTTGCTGGGGGTGGTGGTTAGTGGCACCCCCAAGACACATCCATGTATGTCTTGTAGTTTTGACATTATTTGGAAAAGAATCTTTTCATATGTAATTACATTAAGGATCTTCAGATGGGATCATTATGGATATTTTAGGTATGTCCTAAATCCAAAGACAGGTGTTCTTGAAAGAGACTGTGTGAGTGGAGACACAGAGAAAAGAGAAGGCCATGTAAAGATGGAGGCAGAGATTGGAATTATGCAGCCACAAATCTAGGAACCCCTGGAGCCACCAGAAGCTGGAAGAGGCAGAGAGGGATTCTTCCCTAGAGTCTTTGGAGGGAGCATGGCCCTGACACCTTAATTTCAGAATTCTGGCCTCCAGTGTATGAAAGAACAAATTTCCATTGTTTTAAACCACCAAGGTTGTGGTAATTTTTTGTGGCATCTCAAGGAAACTAATACAAGGGCTAAAGATGAGGACACAAGTAAGATATGGTGTGCGTGTGTGCTGAGTCACTTCAGTTGTGTCTGACTCTTTGTGACCTATGGACTGTAGCCCACCAGGCTCCTCCATCCATGGGGATTCTCCATGGAGTGGGTTGTCATGTCCTCCTCCAGGGAATCTTCCTGACCCAGGGATTGAACCCGTGTCTGCCTGTGTCTCCTGCATTGCAGGCAGATTCTTTATCCACAGAGCCACCCTAGGTAACAAATAATTATTCACATAGCACCTGTGCGCTGGGGAAAGTTTTTTCCTCCATGTTTGCAAAGTTTTTATAAAAAGTAGTAGCAGTTTAATAGAAGGTTATACTAGGCCACAGAAGTCTCTTGTTTAAGTTTCTTAAGGCTACAGTCGTGAGGGGCTGGTACTGCAGGACCTACAAGCACATGCCTTGTTTATTTTTTCTTGCATTGAACCAGTTGGCCTAATATTGACCCAAAAGCCTCTGTATATTTTATGAAGAACTGTATGTATCAAACTTGGTAGTAAAAGAAAGAAAGGTGAAGAGAAAGAGAGAGAGAAAGAGAGAGAGAAGGAAAGAAAGAAAAAAAGAAGGAAAAAATAGGAACTCTGGTTTAATGTACAATTAAAGCAGGTATGTTTTCCATATGCAGAGTGTGAAATATCTTTTAGATTTAATTCCAAATAAGTATCATATTTTCATTTCTAAAACATAGTCTATCTGATTTTTTATCACATCTGCCTAAAATGGTATGTTATAGATGCATTTCTTTAATGTGAAGGGTTGTATTTTCTCTAATTTTAGAACAGCTTGGTGAAAAAGTGACTTGCAAATGGTACTTGTAACGAGAAGACATGATGCAAAGAAAGCATTTTTAGTTTCCTTAATCATCAGTGTTTTAACTTCAGGCTTTGTCAAAAATTTTTCTCTAATATGCAACCATTTTATAGGGTGCAAACCTTATTAGAATTGTCACAATATCTCTTCCTCTTTCTCTTCCTTTTTTCCTCTATTCTTTCCCCTCACCCCTCCCTACCACTCTCCTCCTTTTTCTCCTGCTGCTGCTTCTGCTTCCCAATTATCAAAACCTCAATTTAGCTACAAAATTTCAGGCTTCCATTGAAAGGTTGATCTTATACTCCATGAATTAGAACTTAAAACAAAGTTAGATGAAGCAACATAAAATTTTTAAAGCAGGCTTCAGATTTACCAAAATTTAAATTTACTTTAATTTAAAGAGTCTAGACTGAAAATATCCTTTCCTTGATTCTGATCTGTTGAGTTCTAGCATTGACATGCACTTGACAAACTATTGGAAGATAAGCTCTTATTTGGGCCTAGTGGATGTTGGTTACAGGGTAAAGTCTTTGAATGCTGAAGCCAAGCAGGTATTTGAGGCCGAAGCATGGAAGGATCAAGGGCTCAGTGACTTTTGTGCAGTGGAGACTTCTTGGGTCAGATTTAATCTGGAAGCTGCTGGCTTCTGTGAGCTAAGATAAAGCAGATCCTTGTGAGCTTTTAATCCAGAGATCTGATGGATTGAAAAATTTCTAGAAGATTGTGTACAACTGCAATCTACAGCTTCTTCACATTCCCCCAATTTTCAGAACCATTTAACAAGTGTTTTTCTAGTTCCCCATCTTATAAACAGGGTCCAAAGAACTTCATATTTCTTATGGACAGATATAGAAACATAGCTATATATTTTTTCCTGCATTCATTTTAATATATTCACAAAGCAACATGAAGAAGAGGAAGAAGAGGAAGGTCATTCATTTTATCTTCTGAGAAACTGTCTATGTTCTAATTTACCTTTTAATATGAAATACCGCTTCTCAGTTTATTGATTTCTTATCAGTTGTATGTGACATCTCTAGGTATGAGAAGCAATGCAGCCTAGTTATGAATTCAGGTTCTTGTGTGAGGAAGTCAAATTAAGTTTCCAGACCTGTGCTGTCTACTACTTTAGTCACTGGCCACTTGTGGCTATTGAACCTTTGAACTGTGGTTCTGAATTAGTTTCCCATATAGCACAGTGGTAATGAATCCACCTGCCAAGGCAGGAGATGCAGGAGACTCAACTTCCATCCCTGGGTCAGGAAGATCCCCTGGAGTAGGAAATGGCAACCTGCTCCAGTATTCTTTGCCTGGAAAATTCCAAGGACAGAGGAACCTGGAGGGCTACAGTCCACAGGGATGCAAAGAGTCAGACATGACTTTACATACACACACACACACATACACACACACACATATCTGAATTGAGAGATGCTGTAAATATAAATAATAACATTACATTTTAAAGACTTGGTAAGAAAAAAAGAATATAAAATATCTCATTAATAGTTTTTTTTTAAAAAATACTGATTCTATGTTGAAATGATGATATGTTGGATACATTGGGTTAAATATATGTTGAAGTTAATTTCACCTGTTTTCTTTTTATTTATTTTTAATGTGGCTACTAGAAACTTAAAAACTCCCCATGTGGTGTCATGAGTGATTATGAATGTGGCTTACACTATGTCTCTATTGGAAGTACTGTTCTAGTTGATTTTAATTTCCTCATCTAGTAGGTGGTGATAATAATAGCAATTATTTTGTATGGTTGTGCTAATGATAATACCTGGAACATATATAATGCTTAATAAGTGATAATATAATACAATATAATACTTGTATTACATTGTATTATATTGGGCTTCCCTGGTAGCTCAGCTGATAAAGAATCTGCCTGCAATGCAGGAGACCCCAGTTGGATTCCTGGGTTAGGAAGATCCCCTGGTGAAGGGATAGTTTACCCACTCCAGTATTCTTGGGCTTCCCTTGTGGCTCAGCTGGTTAAGAATCCACCTGCAATGTGGGACACTTGGGTTCAATCCCAGGGTTAGTAAGATCCCCTGGAGAAGGGAAGGTCTACCCACTTCAATATTCTGGCCTGAAGAATTCCATGGACTGTGTAGTCCATGGGGTCACAAAGAGCTAGACATGACTGAGTGTGTGTGGTTTTGCTAATAATAACATCTGGAGCATATGTAATGTTTAATAAATGATGATAGCATACAATGTAATACTTTTATTATATTAGAGTTTTCAGAGAAACAGAGCCGGAAGATATATCTGTATATCCTATATCTCTATCTTTCAAAGTCTTTATCTGTAGAGAGAGATTTGTTTTAAGGAACTGGCTCACATGATTATGGAGACTGAAATGGACCACAATCTTCCCTTTGTAGGTGGAGACATAGGAGAGCTGGTGGTATAGTTCCTATCCTAGCCCGAAGGTGTGAAAACCAGGGATGCTGATGGGATAAGTCAGTCTGAGTGCAGGCAAAGGCTGATGTCCCAGCTCCATTTGTTTCATTTGTGCCTTCAAAGGATTGGGAGATACCCATCCACATTGGGGATGGCAATCTGGTTTACTCAGTCTGTCAATTCAAATGCTAATCTCTTCCAAATACATTCTTACAGACACACTGAATAATAATGTTTAACTAGATATCTGGTATTCATTGAACCAGTCAAGTTGACACATAAAATTAACCATCACAGTACAATCATAAGTTCACTGTTGAACATTAATTTTTCTGAGGCAGAGAATTAGTGAAATATTTATGTATTATGGGTAGGAGGTAGATGATTGTCAGCAATTCAATCTACTAGAAGTGTATTCATTTTTTAAGGATGCAAGGGTATTATAAAATTCAATGGGTTAAAAATGTTCCTTTTCAGTTCCTCAAAAGATTAAACATAGAGTTACCACAAAATCCAGAAATTCTACTGTGAAGAAAATACCCAAGAGAAATGAAAATACATGTACATAAAAAACTTGTACACAAATGTTCATAGCAGCATTATTTAGCAATGATAGGTGAAAGAAGCCGGTTGCAAGAGACCACACTTTGTATGACTCCATTTATAAGAAATGTCCAGAACAGACAAATGTATGGAGACACAAAGAAGACTGTGGCTGCCAATGGCTGGAAATGTTGCAGTAGATGGGGAATAGCAGCTAATAAGCATGGGATTTTGGAGAAGGCAATGGCACCCCACTCCAGTACTCTTGCCTGGAAAATCCCATGGACGGAGGAGCCTCGTAGGCTGCAGTCCATGGGGTCGCTAAGAGTCGGACATGACTGAGCGGTGTTGGCAAAGATATGGATAAAATGGAACCTTTGTGCACTATTGGTGGGAATGTTAACAGTACAGCTGCTCTCGAAAACTTCTATGGTGGTGCCTAAAAAAATTAGAAATAGAATTATCATATGATTCAGCAATTTCACTTTAGGCATATATCCAAAAGAATTGAAAGTAGGGTCTTAAAGAGATGTCTGTACACCTATGTTCATAGCAGCATTATTCATAATGGCTTATAAATTATTATAATATGTATAGAATATTATTGTCTTAAAAAGGAAGGAAATTCTAGTACATTTTACAACATGAGTGAATTTAGAGAATACTATGCTAAGTGAAATAAGTCAGTCACAAGAAAAACAATATTGGATGATTCCACTTATATGAAATATCTAGAGTAATTAAACTCATAGAGACAGAAAGTAAGATGGTGGTTGCCATGGGCTAGAGGGAGGGGGAATTGACAATTTATTGTTTAGAGTGGGCAGTGTTTCAGTTTTGCAAGATAAAAAGAGGTCTGTGGATAGATGATGGTGATGCTGGCAAAAAGAAAAAAAGTGAATATCCTTAATGCTATTAAAGTGTACACTTAAAAATGGCTAAAATGATAACTTTATATTATGTGCATTTTACCACAATTAAAAATTTAAAAGCTTCTGGTCAGGACTTACTGTTGCACATTAAACATAGAAAAATGAAAACAGTGGAGAATATACAGCAAATAGACCAGAGAACTAGAAATTAGGTGAATCAGGTACTTGTTAGTCTCTTATGAGCTCTGTGGCTACAGGAAGTTCACTCAAATGCTCTGAGTCTTCATTACTTTTTCAAAAGGACATAGTATTTCCAAACATATGTACGTCACAGAGTTGTTGAAACGGTTGAAATATATTTAAAGTGACCATTCTGTGAATTAAGGCACAATGACTTCAAACCAAGTCATGTGTGTAGATATGTATTTCAGTTATGATTATTAGCTAAGCTGTCAAAGAAACATGGGATTAAATCTGTGAATATATTTAAAGTGAATACATTCATAAATCCTATTTATGAATGTCTGGATTTATCAAAACTAACTAGCTTTTTAAGAGAATTTCCTAAAAATATTTTAAAAGTAGCAACTCCCCTGTGGAATATTATTTATCTTAAAAGTTTTGATTTATACACAGTTTTTCCAAGAACAAAATATTGTGTATAGTGAGTTCATATTTTATATGAGCTCATGTCCAATTCTTGGGACCCCATGGACAGTAGCCGACCAGGCTCCTCTCTCCATGTGATTTTCCAGGCAAGAATACTGGAGTGGGTTGCTATTTACTTCTCCATATATATATGTATATATCTATATATATATATGTATACATATATATATATGGGGTCAGGCACAACTAAGCAACTAACACACAACACAATCTCATACATTGTATGTTAGTTGCTTAGTTGTGCCCGACCCTTTGCGAAACCTAGGACTGCAGCCCACCAGGCTTCTCTGTCCATGGGACTTTTCAAGCAAGGATACTGGAGTGGGTTGTCATTTCCTCCTCCATA
>NW_011495029.1:4571971-4572906 GCF_000754665.1 Bison bison bison
ATATATATATATATATATATATATATAATTTGTATGTCTTTGTGTTTTAAAAATTCTTACTTTGTCTAGGAAATCTCTGTATCTGCTTTGCAGATTTCAGTGGAAAAAGAAATGACACATTTGTCAATAATGATAAGAAAATATAATGGAAAAGAAATGAAAATATCAGTGCCAAATCCATTCATGGCCTCAGACTAAAGCCACAGTCAACTTTAAGCCTGCTGGGTGTCACCTGCTTTTTAGCTTATCTCATCCATCCAGAGAAACACATTTCATAACCTTCCTCTCTAAGGGGTTTTGGAATTTGAAACTGCCAAAGCTTCTTTTTTAACACTAAAAGCAAAAGAAGTTAGAAAAGAAATGAAGAGCTTTGCAGAAGCAAAAAGAAGAATGAGAGACAAGTGCCAGGGCCTAGCATGACTTCTTTTAACTTAAACTAATTTATTACCTCATGTGCACTAATAAGCCAAAATATTACCTTAAAATTGCACATATAAATAATATTTTATAACATATTATTTGTTATTTTCACTTATGCTCATGTGAATTCATAATATTTTTCAAATTTATCTTTAATTCTTGGAATTGCCATTACATTTTTTACTCACAATATGGGGCTTAATGAATATACATAGTTATCTTTCATGTCTAATATGATTCTGAGTTCAGGTCTCAAAGAGTTAGAACAGTTCATGTTAGCACAGCAAGAGCAGGGAGGTAAACCCATTGAAGTCAAATCTTCCTATCCTTCAGTTCAGTTCAATTCAGTTGCTCAGTCGTGTCCGACTCTTTGCAACCCCATGAATCGCAGCATGCCAGGCCTCCCTGTCTATCACCAACTCCTGGAGTTCACTCAAACTCATGTCCATTGTGTCGGTGATGCCATCCAGCCATCTCATCCTCTGTCGTCCCCTTCTCTTCCTGCCCCCAATCCC
>NW_011495029.1:4573006-4573203 GCF_000754665.1 Bison bison bison
TCGCATGAGGTGGCCAAAGTACTGGAGTTTCACCTTTAGCATCATTCCTTCCAAAGAACACCCAGGACTGATCTCCTTCAGAATGGACTGGTTGGATCTCCTTGTAGTCCAAAGGACTCTCAATAGTCTTCTCCAACACCACAGTTCAAAAGCATCAATTCTTCGGTGCTCAGCCTTCTTCACAGTCCAACTCTCAC
>NW_011495029.1:4573303-4574475 GCF_000754665.1 Bison bison bison
CCTTGACTAGATGGACCTTTGTTGGCAAAGTAATGTCTCTGCTTTTCAATATGCTATCTAGGTTGGTCATAACTTTCCTTCCAAGGAGTAAGCGTCTTTTAATTTCATGGCTGCAGCCACCATCTGCAGTGATTTTGGAGCCCAGAAAAATAAAGTCTGACACTGTTTCCCCTGTTTCCCCATCTATTTCCCATGAAGTGATGGGACCAGATGCCATGATCTTCGTTTTCTGAATGTTGAGCTTTAAGCCAACTTTTTCACTCTCCTCTTTCTCTTTCATCAAGAGGCTTTTTAGTTACTTTTCACTTTCTGCCATTCCCATCCTTACCATTTGCTATTCCAAACTATAGTTTTAATCTATGTCTTAGCCTGAAGAGTAGGTTAACAAACCTGTGTTACACTCTGAGGCTAGGCTATACAAGACACTGTGGCTTCTGCCCTGCCTTGAGTATTACTCTTGACAGAAGCCAGCTGCCATACCTTGGGTATTCTATGCAGAGGCCCCCATTGCAAGGAACTGATAACTCAGCCAACAGTTACATAAGTGAGCTTTCATGCAGGCTGATTCTCCAGTCCCAATCAAGTCTTTAAATGAATGAAGTCTCACACAACAGCTTGACCACAATCTCATTGGAGACCCTCATCCAGAACCATCAGCTGAGTCAGATTTCTGACCTTCAAAAAGCATACAACATAATAAGCACTATTTTTTCCCAAGTTGCTAAAATTTATGGCAGTTTGTCTTGCAGGAGTACACAACTAGAGTAGCATTTTTCTGTGCTAAATGATCATTTTCAAACAATGAGAATTTTTGCTGTTTTCCCATCATTCATTTCGGTTCAGTTCAGTAGCTCAGTCATGTCCAACTCTGCAAACCCATGAATTGCAGCACGCCAGGCCTCCCTGTCCATCACCAACTCCTGGAATTTACTCAAACACATGTCCATCGAGTCGGTGATGCCATCCAGCCATCTCATCCTCTGTCAGCCCCTTCTCCTCCTGCCCCTAATTTGATCTCCTTTAAAATGGACTGGTTGGATCTCCTTTCAGACCAAGGGACTCTCAAGAGTTTTCTCCAACACCACAGTTCAAAAGCATCAATTCTTCGGCTCTCAGCTTTCTTCACAGTCCAACTCTCACATCCATACATGACCACAGGAAAAACCATAGCC
>NW_011495029.1:4574575-4574709 GCF_000754665.1 Bison bison bison
CTGCATACAAATTTCTCAAGAGGCAGATCAGGTGTTCTGGTATTCCCATCTCTTTCAGAATTTTGCACAGTTTATTGTGTTCCACACAGTCAAAGGCTTTGGCATAGTCAAGAAAGCAGAAATAGATGTTTTTC
>NW_011495029.1:4574809-4577873 GCF_000754665.1 Bison bison bison
TGTGGCAGGCCTTGACTAGATGGACCTTTGTTGGCAAAGTAATGTTTCTGTAGCTCAGATGGTAAAGAATCTGCCTACAATGTGGGAGACCCGGGTTCGATCCCTGGGTCAGGAAGATCCCCTGGAGAATGAAATGGCAACCCACTCTAGGACTCTTGCCTGGAAAATCCCATGGACTGAGGAGCCTGGTAGGCTACAGTCCATGGGGTTGCAAAGAGTCAAATACGAGAGTGACTTCACTTCACTTCACTTGAATATGCTATGTAGGTTGGTCATAACTTTCCTTCCAAGGAGTAAGCATCTTTTAATTTCATGGCTGCAGTCACCATCTGCAGTGATTTTGGAACCCTCCAAAATAAAGTCTGCCACTGTTTCCACTGTTTCCCCATCTATTTCCCATGAAGTGATGGGACCAGATGCCATGATCTTCGTTTTCTGAATGTTGAGCTTTAAACCAACTTTTTCACTCTCCTCTTTCACTTTCTGCTTAGTCCTGTTCAACTCTTCTGCAAACCCATGGACTGTAGCCCTCCAGGCTCTCCTGTCTATGGGATTTCCCAGGCAAGAATATTGGAGCACGTTGCCATTTCCTTCTCCAGGGGATCTTCCTGACCCAGGGACTGAACCCGTGTCTCCTGTGTCTCCTGCACTGGCAGGCAGATTCTTTACCATTGAGCCATCTGAGAAGTCTAAACAATAGTGGAGGACAAATTAATCTGGTTTTAATTCCAGTGCAGTCAATACTTAACCATCTCTTTAATTTTAAGTTCTTATTGAAGGAATGAATAAATTAGACCAATGTAAACCTTTTGATCAGTGTGCTGCATTCATCAGAGAAAGCCCTCAGGCTAAAACCTCTGGCTTGTGGAGCTATTTGCATTTACCCCAGACACACATTTGCCTCCCAGAAACATCTACTATTTGTATAAAATGATCATTGACCATTACTTCTCCTTCTGGGCTGACCCTACAACAGTTCTGCTTCTTGGTCTGGCTCCTTTTAGAGTCCCTGTGCCTCCAGGCAACTCATTCCAGGGAGCAAAGCAGTTAGGTAGGATCAAGCTCACTAAGACATCATGGAGAATTATTGTGCTCTCAGAGATAGAATGAATTTAAACAGCAATAGCAGCAGCATAAACAAAAACCCACCAGGAGAAACAAAGCTCAGCATGAAGGAAATTAAACACTAATGGTGAAATCTGGTGTTAGTGAGGGAGCTCATTGGAGCCCAGTTCTTAGTACCTCTTCAATTTAACCAGTAAGAAAATATTTGTTCCATGACAATTGTTTTTGGAATAAAAACTTTACAATAATTTATTAAATTGAGGAAGAACTTTCTCTGATATTGTACATATTAATTTGTTAGGGTTTTTGTATCATTTTTAGGTAAGAGAAAAATGTCTGTTTATTATTAGTAATATGTTGCAATGGACAATAAAAAATAGTTTGTATTTCTATATGTATATATAATATATTGCAGTCAAAGGAAAGCCTATGTAAAAAAGAGTTTAATATATTGAATGGTCTTGTTTTCTATTTTAAAAACAGTTTAACAATAAAACCACATAGAACTTTCTGTTTCCATTGAAAATATTTCCCAAGAACACTTAAAATAGTTAATTACAATTAATAATTACAGAAGAATGAAAAAATTTAAAAAGGAGCACTTAATACAAACTATTAATACTTTAAGAACACAAGAGGAAAGATTTTAAATATTTTGGAATATTTATTACCTGAATCTTCTTTAAAAATTTTGTTTTTGACTATAGAGTAATAAAATTTATTAAAGGAATTGCATTTGAAAAATTGTTCTTTGGAGAGTTTCCTTTAAACAACGGTTTTGTAAGTAATTATGCTATTTTTTATGCATAAAGGAACTGTACCTTTTTAGATCAGATCAGTTGCTCAGTCATGTCCTACTCTTTGCGACCCCATGAATCCCAGCACGCCAGGCCTCCCTGTCCATCAACAACTCCCGGAGTTCACTGAGACTCATGTCCATCGAGTAAGCGATGACATTCAGCCATCTTATCCTCTGTCGTCCCCTTCTCCTCCTGCCCTCAATCCCTCCCAGCATCAGAGTCTTTTCCAATGAGTCAACTCTTCATGTGACGCGGCCAAAGTACTGGAGTTTCAGTTTTAGCATCATTCCTTCCAAAGAAATCCCAGGGCTGATCTCCTTCAGAATGGACTGGTTGGATCTCCTTGCAGTCCAAGGGACTCTCAAGAGTCTTCTCCAACACCACAGTTCAAAAGCATCAATTCTTTGGCCCTCAGCCTTCTTCACAGTCCAACTCTCACATCCATACATGACTACTGGAAAACCATAGCCTTGACTAGACGGACCTTTGTTGGCAAAGTAATGTCTCTGCTTTTGAATATGCTATCTAGGTTGGTCATAACTTTCCTTCCAAGGAGTAAGCGTCTTTTAATTTCATGGCTGCAGTCACCATCTGCAGTGATTTTGGAACCCTCCAAAATAAAGTCTGCCACTGTTTCCACTGTTTCCCCATCTATTTCCCATGAAGTGATGGGACCGGATGCCATGATCTGAATTTTCTGAATGTTGAGCTTTAAGCCAACTTTTTCACTCTCCACTTTCACTTTCATCAAGAGTCTTTTTAGTTCCTCTTCACTTTCTTCCATAAGGGTGGTGTCATCTGCATATCTGAGGTTATTGGTATTTCTCTCAGCAATCTTGATTCCAGCTTGTGCTTCTTCCAGTCCAGCGTTTCTCATGATGTACTCTGCATATAAGTTAAATAAACAGGGTGATAATATACAGCCTTGATGAACTCCTTTCCGTATTTGGAACCAGTCTGTTGTTCCATGTCCGGTTATAACTGTTGCTTCCTGACCTGCATACAAATTTCTCAAGAGGCAGATCAGGTGTTCTGGTATTCCCATCTCTTTCAGAATTTTGCACAGTTTATTGTGTTCCACACAGTCAAAGGCTTTGGCATAGTCAAGAAAGCAGAAATAGATGTTTTTCTGGAGCTCTCTTGCTTTTTCCATGATCCAGCAGATGTTGGCAATTTGATCTCTGGTTCCTCTGCCTTTT
>NW_011495029.1:4578839-4579436 GCF_000754665.1 Bison bison bison
TCCTGCTTTCTGGACAGTTTTTATCATAAATGGATGTTGAATTTTGTCAAAGGCTTTCTCTGCATCTATTGAGATAATCATATGGTTTTTATTTTTCAATTTGTTAATGTGGTGTATTACATTGATTGATTTGTGGATATTGAAGAATCCTTGCATCCCTGCGATAAAGCCCAATTGGTCATGGTGTATGATCTTTTTAATGTGTTGTTGGATTCTGATTGCTAGAATTTTGTTAAGGATTTTTGCATCTATGTTCATCAGTGATGTTGGCCTGTAGTTTTCTTTTTTTGTGGGATCTTTGTCAGGTTTTGGTATTAGGGTGATGGTGGCCTCATAGAATGAGTTTGGAAGTTTACCTTCCTCTGCAATTTTTTGGAAGAGTTTGAGCAGGATAGGTGTCAGCTGTTCTCTAAATTTTTGGTAGAATTCAGCTGTGAAGCCGTCTGGACCGGGGCTTTTGTTTGCTGGAAGATTTTTGATTACAGTTTCAATTTCCATGCTTGTGATGGGTCTGTTAAGATTTTCTATTTCTTCCTGGTCGAGTTTTGGAAAGTTTGTACTTTTCTAAGAATTTGTCCATTTCTCCACGTTGTCCAT
>NW_011495029.1:4579536-4579987 GCF_000754665.1 Bison bison bison
TATAATTGTTTTTTTTTTCTTTTAAATTTTATTTTATTTTTAAACTTTACATAATTGTATTAGTTTTGCCAAATATCAAAATGAATCCGCCACAGGCATACATGTGTTCCCCATCCTGAACCCTCCTCCCACCTCCCTCCCCATACCATCCCTCTGGGTCGTCCCAGTGCACCAGCCCCAAGCATCCAGTATCGCGCATCGAACCTGGACTCATATAATTGTTGATAGTAGTCTCTTATGATCCTTTGTATTTCTGTGTTGTCTGTTGTGATCTCTCCATTTTCGTTTCTAATTTTGTTGATTTGATTTATCTCCCTTTGTTTCTTGATGAGTCTGGCTAATGGTTTGTCAATTTTATTTATCCTTTCAAAGAACCAGCTTTTGGTTTTGTTGATTTTTGCTATGGTCTCTTTTGTTTCTTTTGCATTTATTTCTGCTCTAATTTTTAAGA
>NW_011495029.1:4580651-4581124 GCF_000754665.1 Bison bison bison
TTTCTCCTGTAATTGAGATCTAATCTTACTGCATTGTGGTCAGAAAAAATGCTTGGAATGATTTCTATTTTTTTGAATTTACCAAGGCTAGCTTTATGGCCCAGGATGTGATCTATCCTGGAGAAGGTTCCATGTGCGCTTCAGAAAAAGGTGAAATTCATTGTTTTGGGATGAAATGTCCTATAGATATCAATTAGGTCTAACTGGTCTATTGTATCGTTTAAAGTTTGTGTTTCCTTGTTAATTTTCTGTTTAGTTGATCTATCCATAGGTGTAAGTGGGGTATTAAAGTCTCCCACTATTATTGTGTTATTGTTAATTTCTCCTTTCATATTTGTTAGCATTTGTCTTATGTACTGTAGTGCTCCCGTGTTGGGTGCATATATATTTATAATGCATTCCCTCCTTCAAGCCAGGAGGGAATGGCAAGACATACTTAAAATGATGAAAGAAAATAACCTACAGCCCAGATT
>NW_011495029.1:4581224-4590283 GCF_000754665.1 Bison bison bison
GCCCAGATTATTGTACCCAGCAAGGATCTCATTCAAGTATGAAGGAGAAATCAAAAGCTTTTCAGACAAGCAAAAGCTGAGAGAATTCTGCACCAGCAAACCAGCTCTCCAACAAATACTAAAGGATATTCTCTAGACAGGAAACACAAAAACAGTGTATAAACTCGTACCCAAAACAATAAAGTAAATGGCAACGGGATCATACTTATCAGTAATTACCTTAAACGTAAATGGGTTGAATGCCCCAACCAAAAGACAAAGACTGGCTGAATGGATACAAAAACAAGACCCCTACATATGTTGTCTACAAGAGACCCACCTCAAAACAGGGGACACATACAGACTGAAAGTGAAGGGCTGGAAAAAGATTTTCCATGCAAATAGGGACCAAAAGAAAGCAGGAGTAGCAATACTCATATCAGATAAAATAGACTTTAAAACAAAGGCTGTGAAAAGAGACAAAGAAGGTCACTACCTAATGATCAAAGGATCAATCCAAGAAGAAGATATAACAGTTATAAATATATATGCACCTCTGCCTTTTCTAAAACCAGCTTGAACATCAGGAAGTTCGCGGTTCACGTATTGCTGAAGCCTGGCTTGGAGAATTTTGAGCATTACTTTATTAGCATGTGAGATGAGTGCAATTGTGTGGTAGTTTGAGCATTCTTTGGCATTGCCTTTCTTTGGGATTGGAATGAAAACTGACCTTTTCCAGTCCTGTGGCCACTGCTGAGTTTTCCAAATTTGCTGGCATATTGAGTGCAGCACTTTCACAGCATCATCTTTCAGGATTTGGAATAGCTCCACTGGAATTCCATCACCTCCACTAGCTTTGTCGGTAGTGATGCTTTCTAAGACCCACTTGACTTCACATTCCAGGATGTCTGTCTCTAGGTCAGTGATCGCATCATCGTGATTATCTGGGTCATGAAGATCTTTTTTGTACAGTTCTGTGTATTCTTGCCATCTCTTCTTAATATCTTCTGCTTCTGTAGCTTTTAGATTTAAAATAAAAAGAAAAAAGAAAAAAGCTAATATTAACAAGCTTTTATCTCAGATACAATAAGATGTTACATTTCTATCGTTGTTGTTCAGTTGCTCAGTCCTGTCTGACTATTTGCAACCCCATGGACTGTGGCACACCAGGCATCCTGGTGCTACACCATCTCCTGGAGTTTGCTCAAACTCATATCCATCAAGTAGCTGATGCCATCCAACCGTTTTGTTCTCTGTTGTCCCTTTCTTCTCCTGCCTTCAATCTTTTCCAGCATCAGGGTCTTTTTAAATGAAATGGCTCTATGTATTGGGTGGCCAAAGTACTGTGCTTCAGCTTCAGCCATCAGTCCTTCCAATAAATATTCAGGATTGATTTCCTTTAGGATTGCCTGGTTTGATCTCCTTGCAGTCCAAGGGACTCTCAAGAGTCTTCTCCAACACCACAGTTCAAAAGCATCAATTCTTCAGCACTCAGGTTTCTGTATGGTCCAACTCTCACATCTGTACATGGCTACTGGGAAAACCCATGGCTTTGACTATATGGACCTTGTTGGCAAAGTACCATGCCAGGCCTCCCTGTCCCTCACCATCCCCCAAAGTTTGCTGAAGTGCCGGGAGCCATCTCCTGGCATATTGCATATTGAGTGCAACACTTTCACAGCATCATCTTTCAGGATCTGGAATAGCTCAGCTGGAAGTCTATCACTGCCAGGAGCCAGCGTGAGGAACTCCGCCTGTGGCAAAGGTCATGAGGAAGGAGGCTCGGCACACACAAAGGCGGGATTGAGCCTCAGGAGTCCCCCTGGAAATTCTCGAGCATCTACCCCCAAAACCAGAGTCTGCCTACTTTACTGCTTTGTGCTCTCACCTACACCTCTGACTTTACAGGGGGCTGTCCCCCACTACCTCTCTCTGAAAAAAAGAGTTAATTTACAGCTCCAGTTAATAAAGTTCCTGGGTGTGATAGTGTTTCAACCTACAAACTCCTTTGGAAGTCCTCTAGCCTGCCTGAATAGGTTTTTCCAGCCACATGTGATTGCTCAGAGCCTCCCAACTGTGAGAGGCATGAGATGTTCTAAACTGTCTAAATACAGATTCCTTTGAGCAATTAAAATATTGATTAGAAATTGTATTGGTGAAGGGTTTTTCACTTGTTGGGCCAATGTTTGCTGCTAAGTCTCTATATCCCTTACCTGCTGTGTCCCTGCAGTGTATTGATTAATATAATTGGTGTAAGTAGTAGCTTTAATGTTTGTAACCTGGGACCCTTGAGTTAATTCTTTTTCTTGTTATAGCCCACTACACCTTTGCACTATAGGAATGCAACTTTAATGCTTCTGGAGGGTGGCGCTTGACTAATCACCTTTAGAGAAAAATAAGTTTTCTGAACAAAGGATCTTAAAACGTTAACAGGCCTCCGGGCCAGAAGATGATGCAAATCACCTAAACTTTTGCATATGATAAGTTTGCAGGAAGAAAGCCTGGCTTACTGCATGACTCTACCCCTTCCCCCATTATCCTCTATGCATAACTTAAGGTATAAAAACTACTTTGGAAAATAAAGTACGGGCCTTGTTCACCGAAACTTGGTCTCCCCATGTCGTTCTTTCTCTCACCTTTTGGCTGAATTATTCAGCCTCTTTTCTCCACTGAATTTCCTCACTAAGCTATCCTTATTTCAGCCCCTTTTCTCCACTGTATTTCCTCACTGAGCTATCCTTATTCTATTACTCTTTATATCCTTAATTAACGTTTAATTAAGCAGTTGTTTCCTGATCCTCGCCGACGCCGTCCCCGCTTCGAATTCCCTGGATCCACCGGGGCTGGACCCCGGCACTGAAGTTCACATCCATTGCACCGGTGATGCCAACCAGCCATCTCCTCCTCTGACGCCTTCTTCTCCTTCTGTCCCCAGTCTTTCCTAGCATCAGGGACTTTTCCAATGAGTTGGCTGGTCCCATCAAATGGCCAAAATACTGGAGTTTTAGCTTCGGTATCAGTCCTTCCAACAAGTATTCAGGGTTGATTTTCCTTAAGATTGACTGATTTTATCTCCTTGCTGTCCAACAGACTCTCAAGAGTCTTCTCCAGTACCACAGTTTGAAGGCATCAATTCTTTGGCACTCTGCCTTCCTTACAGTCAGCTCTCACAACCATACATGACCACAGGGAAGACCATATCCTTAACTATATGGACCTTTGTCAGCAGTGTAATGTCTTTGCTTTTCAACACACTGTCTAGGTTTGTCATAACTTTCCTGCCAAGAAGCAAACTTCTTCTGATGTCATGGCTGTAGTCACCATCCGTAGTGATTTTAGAGCCTAGGAAGAGGAAATCTGTCACTACTTCCACCTTTCCCCCCTATATTTGCCATGAAGTAATGGGGCTGGATGCATGATTTTAGTTTTTTTTTTTTTTAATATATATTTAGTTTTATTTTTAATTTTTAATTTTTTTTAAATTGAAAGATGGTTGCTTTACAGAATTTTGCTGTTTTCTGTCAAACCTCAACATGAATCAGCCATAGGCATACATATAACCCTTCCCTTTTGAACATCCCCCCCATTAATATTTAGTTTTAAGCCCACTCTTTCACTTTCCTTTTTCACCTTCATCAAGAGGCTTTTTAGTTCCTCTTCGCTTTCTGCCATTAGACTGGTGCCATCCACACAAATGAGGTTGTTGATGTTTCTCCTGCCTGTCTTGATTCCAGCTTGTAACTCATCCAGCCTGGTATTTCTCATGATGTGCTCAGCATATAAATTAAACAAACAGGATGACAGCAGACAGCCCTGTCATACTCCTTTCTCAATCTTGAATGAATCTGTTGTTCCATGCAGTTCTAACTGTTGCTTCTTGACCAGCATACAGGTTTCTCAGGAGACAGGTAAGATGGTCTGGTATTCCCATCTTTTTAAGAGCTTTCCACAGTTTATTATAATCCACACAGTCAAAGGGTTTGGTACAGTCAATGAAACAGTGGAAAGGAATTCCCTTGCTTTCTCTGTAATCCAGTGAATGTTGGCAATTTGAACTCTGGTTCTTCTTCCTTTTCTCAACTCAGCCTGGACATCTGAAAGTTCTCAGTTTGCACAACGCTAAAGCCTAGCATGGAAGATTTTAAGCATGACCTTACTAGTATGGGAGATGAGTGCAGTGGCCCGATGGTTAGAACATTCTTTAGTACTATCTTTCTTGGGAATTGGGATGAGGATTGACATTTACCAGACTTGTGGTCACTGCTGGGTCCTCCAGATTTGCTGACATATTGAATGCAACACTTTGATGGCATCATCCTTTAGGGTTTTGAATAGCTCTAGTGGAATTCCATTGCACCCACTAGTTTTGTTAACAACAGTGTTTCCTAAGGCCCACTTGACTTCACTGTCTAGAATGTCTGGCTCTGGGTGACTGACTAAACCATTGTAGTGATCTGGTTCATTTAGATTTTTTTGTACAGTTCTTCCATGTATTATTTCCATCTCTTCTTGATCTCTTCAGTGTCTACTAGATCTCTAACATTTCTGTCCTTTATTGTGTCCATCTTTGGGCAAAATGTTCCCTTGATATCTCCAATTTTCCTGAAGAGATCTCTAGTTTTTCCCCTTCTGTTTTTTTCTTCTAGTTTTATACACTGTTCATTGAAGAAGGCCTTCTTGTTTCTCCATGCTGTTCTTTGGAAATTTGTGTTTAGTTGGATATATCTTTCCCTTTCTCCCTTGCTTTTAGGTTCTCTTCTTTCTCTAGCTAATTATAAGACCTCCTCAGATAACCACTTTTCCTTCTAGCTTTTCTTTTTCTTTATGATGGCTTTGTTCACTGCCTCCTGTATAATATTACAGACCTCTGTCCATAGATCTTCAGGCACACTGTTTTCTTGATCTAATCCCTCAAATCTATTCATCACTTACACTGCATATTCATAGGGGATTTAAGTCACAGCTGGCTGGCCTAATGATTTTCTTCTCCACCTAGCTTAGAATATGTCAGAAGGTATTTCTTTAAAACATGAGTGAACATGCCAAGGAGAAAATGGGAAGTTAGGAAAAATTTTTTTCATTAAGACATAGCTAAATTTTCTAGGACAAGAAAAGTTATCAGGATGGCCCATCTGTGGATCTGAGGAATCACAGATATGACAAAAATTTGCTAAACAATGTATAGTTTATTTCAGCCAAATAGGTTCAGATGAAACTCAGAAAGGCTGTGGAGTAGAGGTAAGGATTTGGGGATATTTTCCAAAGAAAGTGCTTTAATTTCCCAGGAGACTAATTTAATTTTTAGGAAAACAGTAAAAAACAAAAAACAAACAAACAAAAACAAACCCCAAACTGGCTTATTCTAATTAACAAGGAAAGTGAATAGAGATTAGAATTAAAATACCTGCTAATATAGCTACTAATAGCATATATTATTTTATCCATAAGCAACTGCGTGACTTCAAGAAAATTCTTTTTTTTTGTGCTTTAACTGGATGATCAGTTAAAAAGAAAGGTGTTGATATCTGATGCAGTCTGTCTTACAAGATACTTGTGAAAACAGAGGTGGAATATCAAAGCATTCCCCATGGCAGCTATTACCAGCTTGAGTCTTCTTTTCTGTCTTGGGAAGATACAGAAAAGCCTCCTCCTGAAATGCAAAGAGGTAAATACCTTCTCCCAACACCTGAGAAGAGTCTCCATGATGACTTAATGTAGGCCAAGTCACTCAGCTTGCGCACAGCCACACATCTGCCAAGCCACTAATGGAAGAATGGCAGTTTTATTCAGTGCTAGAAAAGATAGCCAAAGTGTAACTTGGGAGCTCCTGGCTGTCCCTTCTTCTTTTACTCCGAGCTCAGCTTCCTCACTGGGCATAGGTGAGGAAACAAAGACACACATACAGATACAAATGGACACAGACATGTACACAGACCCAGGCAGCAATGTGGGGCAAGGATATCTGAGGGGTAGTCTTACGGTGAACTGAAAGTCCCTCAGTCATGTCCAACTCATTGCGATCCTATGAACTATAACCCCCCAGGCTTCTCTGTCCATGGAATTCTCCAGGCACGAATACTGGAGTGGGTTGCCATTCCCTTCTCCAGAGGATTTTCCTGACCCCGGAACTGAACTTGGGTCTCTCGCATTGCAGACAGATTCTTTACCATATGAGCCACCAGGGAAGCAATAAAAGTTAAAAGCTGATTCTGAAAGTGCAGTTACTTCTGCCTTTTCTCTTAATGATTTTGTATTTGGCTGTGTCTCTCATTGAGGTTTGAACTGCCATAGTATTATGCCACAGAAGGACCAGGACAGACCTCCTACGACTTGAACACAGGCCATATCTGTTTCTCAAATGCAGATATGGTCGACCAGATGACCCATTTAGTCTTTTCTTTCCTCTAAAAACAGCAGAAGAAAGTTGAACTGCAGGAGAAAATGGTTGTTACAGGACATCAAAAAGCATGGCTGCCAGCACATGCACTACTTGGCTCAAGTTGGCAATTCATTTGATAAATTTTGTAAACTCTGAAATGCAATGATAAAATTTAAATCAAGTACTGAAATAGCTGGGAGACAAAAGCAGATTTATACACTTCAGTCTTCTCCCAGGCAATTCAAAACTTGCTTTTCCAAGGCTGAACTTTCTTCCCCAAGAGGCATAAATGAAAGACAATGAAGGTAGATTAAAATCAGTGTGTTCATAAAATTATAAGACATAATATCTTATTCTTCTATCACTGATTATTGATTATGACCAAGAAGATGGTGCCTTTGCTCTGTAATATGAAATCAATAAGGAAAAGAAACCTAATATAATCTATAGAATTTCACTTACTTGGTGAAGATTCAAATATTCTAGAGTTACATATCATAATGAGAGTCAAACGTTCATGATATTTTATCAAACAAATATGGTGAGAAATTTCTGGCTTACTTCATGACATAAAAGTAACAATAAAGACAGTAAGCTTGTATTTTAATAACTAAAAAGAAGGAAAAGATTTAATTCTATCACAGCTTTGGAGGAGTTCCTATTAACAGGTTTGATTCCTGCTA
This sequence comes from Bison bison bison, assembly GCF_000754665.1. NCBI lineage: Eukaryota > Metazoa > Chordata > Mammalia > Artiodactyla > Bovidae > Bison > Bison bison. The sequence continues at coordinate 4,588,266 of NW_011495029.1, forward strand.
TCATGCCAGATTTATGCGAGGCAAAATATATTCTATCATCAAAATATGTTGAATGTCCTTGGACAGAACCCATTTTCCTGTTTCTCAGACATATGGCTATAAAGTATGATGGATTATTTTGGTTTTTAAGAGGTATTTAAAAAGCTACTTTCACAGGTAACTCACTTAAAAGAATAGTTCACTTCCTACATAATTAAATATACATTCAAAAAGCTGACCTCTATCATTTAAAACATCTTCATTTCTCATTTAAATTTATCATTTATCATTTTAAATAAAAGATATTAAAAATATCTTTTAAAATATTTAAAATTAAAATTAAAATATCCCATTTAAAATATCTTCATGACCCAGATAACCATGATGATGTGATTACTCACCTAGAGCCTGACATCCTGGATTGTGAAGTCAAGTGAGCCTTAGGAAGCATCACTATGAACAAAGCTAGTGGAGGTGATGGAATTTCATTTGAGTTATTTTGAATCCTAAAAGATGATGCTGTGAAAGTGCTGCACTCAATATGCCAGCAAATTTGGAAAACTCAGCAGTGGCCACAGGACTGGAAAAGGTCAGTTTTTATTCCAATTTCAAAGAAAGGCAATGCCCAAGAATGTTCAAAATACTGCACAATTGCATTCATCTCACAAACTAGCAAAGTAATGCTCAAAATTCTCCAACAGTATGTGAGGCTTTAACAGTACATGAACCATGAACTTCTAGATGTTCAAGTGGATTTAGAAAAGGAAGAGGAATCAGAGATCAAATTGCCAACATCCGTTGGATTATCAAAAAAGTAAGAGAGTTTCAGAGAAAATCTACTTCTGCTTTACTGACTATGCCAAAGCCTTTGACTGTGTGGATCACAACAAACTGTGGAAAATTCTTCAAGAGATGGGCATACCAGACCACCTGACCTGCCTCCTGAGAAATCTGTATGCAGGTCAAGAAGCAACAGTTAGAACTGGACATGGAACAACAGACTGGTTCCAAATTGGGAAAGGAGTATGCCAAGGCTGTATTTTGTCACCCTACTTATTTAACTTATATGCAGAGTACATCATGTGAAATGCTGGGCTGGATGAAGCACAAGCTGGAATCAAAGTATCTGGGAGAAATATCAATAACCTCAGATATGCAGATGACACCAACCTTATGGCAGAAAGTGAAGAACTAGGGAGCCTCTTCATGAAAGTGAGAGAAGAGAGTGAAAAAGTTGGCTTAAAACTCAACGTTCAGAAAACTAAGATCATGGCATCTGGTACCATCACTTCATGGGAAATAGATGGGGAAACAGTGGAAACAGTGTCAGACTTTATTTTTTCGGGGGCTCCAAATCACTGCAGATGGTAACTGCAGCCATGAAATTAAAAGATGCTTGCTCCTTGGAAGAAAAACTATGACCTACCTAGACAATATATTAAAAAGGAGAGACGTTACTTTACCGACAAAGGTCCGTCTAGACAAAGCCATAGTTTTTCCAGTAGTCATGTGTGGCTGTGAGAGTTTGACTATAAAGAAAGCTGAGAGCCAAAGAATTGATGCTTTTGAACTGTGGTGTTGGAGAGGACTCTTGAGAGTTCCTTGGACTGCAAGGAGATCCAACTAGTCAGTCGTAAAGGAAATAAGTCCTGAATATTCTTTAGAAGGAGTAATGCTAAAGCTGAAACTCCAATACTTTGGCCACCTGATGTGAAGATCTGACTCATTGAAAAAGACTCTGATTCTGGGAAAGATTGAAGGCAAGAGAAGAAGGGGTTGACAGAGGATGAGATGGTTGGATGGCATCACCGACTTGATGGAGGTAAGTTTGAGCAGGAATTGGTAATGGACAGGGAGGCCTGGTGTGCTGGAGTCCATGGGGTTGCAAAGAGTTGCACATGACTGAGTGACTGAACTAATCATTTAAAATGACAGTTGTAATTGACTAATAGAATGCAGCAATGGATAGAAAAAGAAGCTCTGTATTTAAAAATTTTACCAAATACCTGTATTCATGTGAGCTTAGCTTAGCAAATATT
>NW_011495029.1:4590383-4594969 GCF_000754665.1 Bison bison bison
ATGCACATGCATCAAGACATGGAAGTTGCATCCATAAAGGGACTGCTTTCCACCAAATGGTGTTCACCTAAATCTTTAAAGTATATCCAAGAAAGAAGAAGCTATATATATATATATATATATATATAGCTTCTTCTTTCTTGGATATACTATGTTTTCAAGTCTCATCATGAGACTTGAAAACGTAGTCACTCAGTCGTGTTGGACTCTTTGCGACCCCAGGGACTGTAGCCCACCAGGCCTCAGGCTCCTCTGTCCATAGAATTCTCCAAGCAAAAGTACTGGAGTGGGTTGTCATTTCCTTCTTCAGAGGTTCTTCCCTGACCCAGGGATCAAGCCCTGGTTCCCCACATTGCAGGCCCATTCTTTCCTACCCCACCCACCAGGGAAGCCTGAAAATGTAGTAAAGACAGTAAAAACTCAACTCAATGATCACTAATTGGGAGTTGTTTTTTTCCTATAAAATTCCTTCAAAATGCAAAAACAAATGGGTTTAGTCAAAAACACACAGTAAAATTAGTTTTCAGTAGTATTTGGCATTAAGTTGTTGCCTAAAAAACGTCCGTGTTAAATAAAGTCTTATTATGTCTTATCTATATATAGTATCTGTGTATAGATGATTAGAATCCACTGGTCAAGTTACTAATATCAAAAGGCATTGTGATAGATTTGAATGACTAGAATTTTTTAAAAGATCGAGCAAGGCTGAAAATAAAAGTATTCCTTACATTGGGTCACTTTTTAATATTAAATGCCAAAGTCCTGGTGTTAAAAATTGACTGAAGCCATTTTGTTTGCTTAAGGATTTCTGGGTATTTTTTGAACACTAGTGGCCACTCATGTTTGGAGCCAGAGGGGATGTAACACTGATAAAATACAGCTGGAAATACAAATATTTATCAACAAGCAAGTAAAACTCTTGGAGTCTCAGCGAAGGGCCCACTCAGTCTTGCAGCTCTCCTACACAGTGTTGCATGGAACACTTGCTCTGAGGACAATGTAAAAATACTCTGAGGCATAGCAGCCACCTTCCAGTCCGGTCAAGCTCAGAATCTTTGTGAAGTGCAGGGACAAAGGACCCAACAGAGCCTGGGTTCTAGCTCAGTGAGGCTTCTGGGCTTCATTCATTCAAGGGAGATGTACACACTTTCTAGCCAACCACCTATCTTGCCCCCACTTTCTCACCAGTACAAAGTTATTTTCTAACAATTCTCTCTGTGAAGAACAAACCTCTGTTATGGATTTTGACAATAATATTGAAAGAATATGTAGAGGCCCCTCAAGAACAAGGACTCTTGAGTATAGTACTTTACTTTTTTCTTCTCATTGTTGATTTACAAAGTTGTGTTAGTTTCTCGTGTACAGCAAAATGACTGCTGTATTTATATATTGTACATTAAGTTAACTAACTTCACATGAGGCAACAATGTTGACATTGATGCATTTTTAAAGTGACAATAAAATATCTCATTTTGTGCTGTTGTCCTTCCCTATTTACTTTGTGTCTCTTTTTCAGTCAAAAGTCAACCACATGAACATTTGACTTTCCTCCCAAAATATTTTCTACTTACTGTCAACTGGTTGTTGTTTAGTTGCTAAGTCATGTCTGACTCTTGCAACCCCATGGACTCTAGTCAGCCAAGCTCTTCTGTCCATGGGATTTCCCAGGGAGGAAAACTGGAATGGGTTGTCATGTCCTATTCCGTGTGATCTTCTGGACCCAAGAATTGAATCTGCGTCTTCTGTATTGGCAGGTGGGTTCTTAACCACTGGGTTAGAAACTGTCCATACCTTTAAAATGAAAAGCTCCAAAGATATACTTATGTAGGCAGTGATGTTAAAGGGATAATTCTTTGAAGATTTGTTTGGCTGTTGTTATTCTTGAAGGGATAACATAAGTTAGAAAATTTTTGAACAATGCCCTGAAGGGGTCATTTCAAGTCTGTACAAATACCCTTCCTTAATATGTCTAAATCAACATTTCTCAAATAATATGCAAGGCATTTAATGACAGAATCTCTATTTTAATAAATCCTCAGTATTCAGAACACACCGAGAAATGCAGGTAATAAACTATCCCAGACAGAATGAGGTAAAAATAAAAGTTTCCACATAAAAACTTTTGAGAAAGGAGCCATCTCAAAATCTGAAAAATTATTTGAAATAATCCTTCTTGCTATATTTTGAACTAATTTTCTGCTTTTCTGTTTCTAGTATATATATGAGAGCAATGGGTCATTATTTTCCTTGTAAGAAATCATTATTCCCTTAGAAAATCTCACTAAATATAGTCATCAAATATATCTTGAGTTTTAATCTTCAGCGAGGGGTAATCTTCTTTGTGGCTGTACTTGGAATGCCATGGTTCTTAGAGACCACTATATAGTAATATGGGTGTTAGATGCTTCAATTAGCACATAAAGCAAAAATCACATATAGTAAAAATTACTCTTGAAAATCCTTTAAAATGGCTCCATGTTCGAGAGTGACATACCATATCTCAAAAGCTAAAGCAAGAGAAATCATGTGGAACATGTGGTTATTTTGTCAATTGTCAACTGAGTACTAGAATCTTCTCCAGCGCCACAATTCAAAAGTATCAATTCTTCGGTGCTCAAGCCTTCTTTATGGTCCAACTCTCACATCCATACATAACTACAGGAAAAACCTTAGCTTTGCCTGTACGGACCTTTGTCCAAAAAGTGATGTCTCTGCTTTTAATATGCTGTCTAGGTTTGTCACAGCTTTTCTTCCAAGAAGCTAGCATCTTTTGGAGTTTGACTTGAGGGGTATACCGCTGGATTTTTCATCGTCCCTTGAGATTGTAGTGAAAGATTTTGAGACAATCGGACAAAATAAGGGCGGCGGCCGGGAGGACAATTCCCATGTCCAAGGAGTGGTGGCTTCGCGGGCACAGGAAGGCCTAGAGGAGTTATCCCACGTTGAAGGTCAGGAAGGGTGGCGGTGAGGAGATAACCCAGGTCCAAGGTAAGGAGCAGCGGCTGCGCTTTGCTGGAGCAGCTGTGGAGATACCCCACGCCCAAGGTAAGATAAACCCAAGTAAGATGGTAGGTGTTGCAAGAGGGCATCAGAGGGCAGACACACTGAAACCATACTCACAGAAAACTAGTCAATCTAATCATACTAGGATCACAGCCTTGTCTAACTCAATGAAACTAAGCCATGCTTGTGGGGCAACCCAAGATGGGCGAGTCATGGGGGAGAGATCTGACAGGATGTGGTTCACTGGAGAAGGGAATGGCAAACCACTTCAGTATTCTTGCCTTGAGAACCCCATGAACAGTATGAAAAGGCAAAATGATAAAGTTCTGAAAGTGGAACTCCTCAGGTCAAGGGGTGTCCAATATGCTACTGGAGATCAGTGGAGAAATGACTCCAGAAAGAATGAAGGGATGGAGCCAAAGCAAAAACAATACCCAGCTGTGGATGTGACTGGTGATAGAAGCAACGTCCAATGCTGTAAAGAGCAATATTGCATAGGAACCTGGAATGTCAGGTCCATGAATCAGGGCAAATTGGAAGTGGTCAAACAAGAGATGGCAAGAGTGAATGTCGACATTCTAGGAATCAGTGAACTCAAATGGACTGGAATGAGTGAATTTAAATCAGATAACCATTATATCTACTACTGTGGACAGGAATCCCTCAGAAGAAATGGAGTGGCCATCATGGTCAACAAGAGAGCCCAAAATGCAGTACTTGGATGCAATCTCAAAAACAACAAAATGATCTCTGTTCGTTTCTGAGGCAAACCATTCAATATCACAGTAATCCAAGTCTATGCCCCAACCAGTAATGCTGAAGAAGGGGAAGTTGACGGTTCTATGAAGACCTACAAGACCTTTTAGAACTAACACCCAAAAAAGACGTCCTTTTCACTATAGGCGACTGGAATGCAAAAGTAGGAAGTCAAGAAACACCTGGGGTAACAGGCAAACTTGGCCTTGGAAGACAGAATGAAGCAGGGCAAAGACTAATAGAGTTTTGCCAAGAAAATGCACTGGTCATAGCAAACACCCTCTTCCAACAACACAAGAGAAGACTCTACACATGGACATCACCAGATGGACAACACTGAAATCAGATTGATTATATTCTTTGCAGCCAAAGATGGAGAAGCTCTATACAGTCAACAAAAACAAGACCAGGAGCTGACTGTGGCTCAGATCATGAACTCCTTATTGCCAAATTCAGACTTAAATTAAAGAAAGCAGGGAAAACCATTAACCATTCAGGTATGACTTAAATCAAATCCCTTATGATTATACAGTGGAAGTGACAAGTAGATTCAAGGGATTAGATCTGGTAGACAGAATGCCTGAAGAACTATGGATGGAGGTTCATGACATTGTACAGGAGACAGGGATCAAGATGATCCCCAAGAAAAAGAAATGCAAAAAAGCAAAATGGCTGTCTGGGAGGCCTTACAAATAGCTGTGAAAAGAAGAGAAGCGAAAAGCAAAGGAGAAAAGGAAAGATATAAGCATCTGAATGCAGAGTTCCAAAGAATAGCAAGAAGAGATAAGAAAGCCTTCCTCAGCGATCAATGCAAAGAAATAGAGGAA
>NW_011495029.1:4595942-4596243 GCF_000754665.1 Bison bison bison
GGTATACTGTTACCCTGCTTATTTAACTTGTATGCAGAGTACATCATGAGAAACGCTGGACTGGAAGAAACACAAGATGGAATCAAGATTGCCGGGAGAAATATCAGTAACCTCAGATATGCAGATGACACCACCCTTATGGCAGAAAGTGAAGAGTAACTAAAAAGACTCTTGATGAAAGTGCAAGTGGAGAGTGAAAAAGTTAGCTTAAAGCTCAACATTCAGAAAATTCAGATCATGGCATCCGGTCCCACCACTTCATGGGAAATAGATGGGGAAACAGTGGAAACAGTGTCAGACT
>NW_011495029.1:4596343-4600955 GCF_000754665.1 Bison bison bison
AGATGGCTGGGTGGCATCACTGACTCGATGGACGTGAGTCTGGGTGAACTCCGGGAGTTGGTGATGGACAGGGAGGCCTGGCGTGCTGTGATACATGGGGACGCAAGGAGTCCGACACGACTGAGCAACTGAACTGAACTGAGCGTCTTTTAATTTCATGGCTGCAGTCATCATTGCTGTGATTTGCAGCCCAAACTTATTTTGGTTCATTTCAATAAATGTTTTGCAAACACCCAGTATATAAGGAGTGAAGGAACTTTGGGGCAAAAAGATAATACTCCCACAGACTTCAAAACTGATGTACATATGAACAAATAAAACTAGAATTTAATAAAGACTGTGTTAAGGGTTGTAGCTAATAAAAATCTTCTTCCAGCATAGCTCAGTCAGTAAAGAATCTGCTTGCAATGTATGAGACCTGGGTTTGATTCCTGGGTCGGGAAGATCCCCTGGAGAAGGAACTGATAACCCACTCCAGTATTCTTGCCTGAAGAATCCCGTAGACAGAGGAGTCTGGCAGGCTACAGTTCATGGGGTCGCAAGAGTCGGACACGACTTAGCAATGAAACCACCACCACAAAATCCTCTTAATTACGTAGTGTGTCCTGTCCTCAGTTGCGCAATCGTTTCTGATTCTTTGTGGCCCCATGGACTGCAGTCTGCCAGGCTTCTCTGCCCTTGGAATTTTCCAGGCAAGAATACTAGAGTGGGGTGCCATTTTCTATTCCAGGAGATATCCTGTCCCTGGGATTGAACCCCCAATCTCTTGTGTCTCCTGCATTGACATGTAGATACTTTACCACTAGTGACACGTGGTGTGAGCTGTTTTATAAATCTCCTTCTCTGTCCACTGATGCTTCTCTCAGTCAGACAGGGCCAATCATCATCTCTCACTCAACTCACTTGGAAGTGGGGCCTTGTATGTGCCAGAGCTGTTCTGTGTTCTCTGGTACACATCAATGAATCAAACAGAGAAACATTCCCTGTTTCTGTGGAGCTCACATACAAAATGGGTTTCAAGAATCATAACAAACAAATCAGTAAATTATTTAGTATGTTAAAAATGTGGCAAATATTATAGGGGAAAAATTAAGAGCCCGACAAAGGGTCTCCGGAATGAAGGGCTTCAGGGTGTGTGGAGGTTGCTTGAATTTTACACAGGGTGCTCAGAGAAGGCCTCATGGGAAATGGGTAATTCAGCAGAGACTTGAAGGAGTAACCCTGGGGTAGAGAGCTCCTGGCAGAGGGACTAGGCTGAGACCCCAGGCTGAATCAGTTAAGTTCGGTCCCTCAGTTGGGTCTGACTCTTTGCAACCCCATGGACTGCAGCACACCAGGCTTCCCTGTTCTTCACCAACTCCCAGAGCTTGCTCAAACTCATGTCTATTGAGTCGGTGATGCCATGCAAACATCTCATTCTCTGTCGTCCCCTTCTTCTCCTGCCTTCAATCTTTCCCAGCATCAGGGTCTTTTCAAATGAGTCAGTTCTTTGCATCAGGTGGCCAAAGTATTGGAGTTTCAGCTTTAGCATCAGTCCTTCCAGTGAATATTCAGGACTTATTTTCTTTAGGATTGACTGGTTTGATCTCCTTGTAGTCCAAGGAACTCTCAAGGATCTTCTCCAACACCACAGTTCAAAAGCTTCAGTTCTTTGGCTCTCAGCTTTCTTTATAGTCAAACTCTCACATCCTTACATGACTACTGGCAAAACCATAGCTTTGACAAGATGGACTTTTGACGGCAAAGTAATATCTCTGCTTTTTAATATGCTGTCTAAGTTGGTCATAGCTTTTCTTCCAAGGATCAAGCATCTTTTAATTTCATGGCCACAGTCACCATCTGCAGTGATTTTGGAGCTCCCCTCCAAAATAAAATCCATCACTATTCTGTTGTTTCCCCATCTCTTTGCCATGAAGTGATGGGACCAGATGCCATGAGTTTTCTGAATGTGGTTTTCTTTCTTTCTTTTTTTTTTATGTTTAAAATTAATTACTTTATTTTAATTGGAGGCTAATTATTTACAATATTGTAGTGGTTCTTGCCATACATTAACATGAATCATCCATGGGTGTACATGTGTCCCTCATCCTGAAATCCCTCTCATCTCCCTCCTCATCCCATCCCTCTGGGTTGTCCCAGTGCACTAGCTTTGAGTGCCCTGTTTCATACATCAAACTTGGACTGGTGATCTATTTCACATATGGTAATATACATGTTTCAATGTTATTCTCTCAAATCATCCTATCCTCATCTTCTCCCACAGAGTCCAAAAGTCTGTTCTTTATATCTGTGTCTCTTTTGCCATCTCACATATATGGTCATCATTACCATCTTTCTAAATTCCATATATTTGTGTTAATATACTGTATTGGTGTTTTTTTTTTTTTTTTTCTGACTTACTTCACTCTGTATAATAGGCTCCAGTTTCATTCACCTCATCAGAACTGATTCAATTGTGCTCTTTTTAATGGCTGACTAATATTCCATTATATATATGTATCACAGCTTTCTCACACATTTGTCGGCCAGTGGACATCTAGGTTGCTTCCATGTCCTACTTATTGTAAACAGTGCTGTGATAAACAGTGGGGTACATGCGTCTCTTTCAATTCTGGTTTCCTCTGTGAGTATGCCCGGTAGTGGGATTGCTCGGTTGTACGGCAATTCTATTTCCAGTTTTTTTCAGGAATTTCCACACTGTTCTCCATAGTGGCTGTACTACTTTGCATTCCCACCAACAGTGTAAGAGGGTTCACTTTTCTCTGAACCTTCTCCAGCATTTATTGTTTGTAGATTTTCTGACCGGCTTGAGATGGTACCTCATTGCGGTTTTGATTTGCATTTCTCTGATAATAAGTGATGTTGAGCATCTTTTCCTGTATTTTAGCCATTCTTTGGAGAAATGTCTGTTTAGTTCTTTGGCCCATTTTTTGACTGGGTCATTTATTTTTCTGGTATTGAGCTGAATGAGCTGTTTGTATATTTTTGATATTAATTATTTGTCAGTTGCTTCATTTGCTATTATTTTCTTCCATTCTGAAGGCTGTCTTTTCACCTTGCTTATAGTTTCCTTTGTTGTGTAAAAGCTTTTAAGTTTAATTAGGTCCCATTTGTTTATTTTTGCTTTTATTTCCATTATTCCTGGAGGTGGGTCATAGAGGATCCTGCTGTGATTTATGTCAGAGAGTGTTTTGCCTATATTTTCCTCTAGGAGTTTTATAGTTTCTAGTCTTACATTTATATCTTTAATCCATTTTGAGTTTATTTTGTGTATGGTGTTACAAAGTGTTCTAGTTTCATTCTTTTACAGGTGGTTGACCAGTTTTCCCAGCACCACTTGTTAAAGAGATTGTATTTTCCCCATTGTATATTCTTGCCTCCTTTGTCAAAGATAACGTGTCCATAGGTGTGTTGATTTATCTCTGGGCTTTCTATTTGGTTCCATTGATCTATATTTCTGTCTTTGTGCCAGTACCATACTGTCTTTTTAAAAAAAATTTAATTGGAGGCTAATTACTTTACAATATTGTGATGGTTTTTGGCATACATTCACATGAATCAGCCATGGGTCATACTGTCTTGATGACTGTAACTTTGTGGTATAGTCTGAAGTCAGGCAGGTTGATTCCTCCAGTTCCATTCTTCTTTCTCAAGATTGCTTTGGCTATTCAGGGTTTTTTTGTGTGTGCTTCCATACAAATTTTGAAATTATTTGTTCTAGTTCTGTGAAAAATACTGTTGGTAGCTTGATAGGGATTGCATGGAATCTATAGATTTCTATGGATAATATACTCATTTTCACGGTATTGATTCTTCCAACCCATGAACATGGTATATTTCTCCATCTATTTGTGTCATCTTTGATTTCTTTCATCAGTGTTTTATAGGTTTCTATATAGAGGTCTTTTGTTTCTTTAGGTAGATTTATTCCTCAGTATTTTATTCTTTTTGTTGTAATGGTGAATGGAATTGTTTCCTTAATTTCTCTTTCTGTTTTCTCATTGTTTGTGTATAAGAATGTGAGGGATTTCTGTGTATTAATTTTGTATCCTGCAACTTTCCTATGTTCATTAATAAGCTCTAGTAATTTTTTCTTGATGTCTTTAGGGTTTTCTGTGTAAAGGATCATGCCATCTGCAAACAGTGAGAGTTTTACTTCTTTTCCAATCTGGATTCCTTTTATTTCTTTTTTCTCTGACTATTGTGGCTAAAACTTCCAAAACTATGTTGAATAGTAGTGGTGAGAGTGGGCACCCTTGTCTTGTTCCTGACTTTAGGGGAAATGTTTTCAATTTTTCACCATTGAGGATAATGTTTGCTGTGGGTTTATTATATATAGCTTTTATTACATTGAGGTATGTTCCTTCTATGACTTCTTTCTGAGTGTGTTATCATAAATGGATGTTGAATTTTGTCAAAGGCTTTCTCTGTATCTATTGAGATAATTATATGGTTTTTATCTTTCAATTTGTTAATATGGTATATCACAGTGATTGATTTGTGAATATTGGAGAATCCTTGCATTCCTGGGATAAAGCCCACTTGGTCATGATGTATGATCTTTTTAATATGTTGTTGGATTCTGTTTGCTAGAATTTTGTTAAGGGTTTTT
>NW_011495029.1:4601055-4613656 GCF_000754665.1 Bison bison bison
TCTCTAAATTTTTGGTAGAATTCACCTGTGAAGCCATCTGGTCCTGGGCTTTTGTTTGTTGGAAGATTTTTTTATTACAGTTTCGATTTCCATGCTTGATGTGTCTGTTAAGATTTTCTATTTCTTCCTGGTTCAGTTTTGGAACATTATACTTTTCTAAGAATTAGTCCATTTCTTCCAAGTCCATTTCTGTCCATCTTATTCACATATAGTTGCTGATAGTAGTCTCTTATGATCCTTTGTATTTCTGTGTTGTCTGTTGTGATTTCTCCATTTTCATTTCTAATTTTGGTGATTTGACTCTTCTCTGAGTCTTGCTAATGGTTTGTCTATTTTATTTATCTTCTCAAAACCCAGCTTTTAGTCTTGTTGATTTTTGCTATAGTCTCCTTTGTTGTTGCTGTTTTTTTTTTTTCACTTATTTCTGCCCTAATTTTAAAGATTTCTTTCCTTCTACTAATCCTGAGGTTCTTCATCTCTTCTTTTTCTAGTTGCTTTAAGTGTAAAGTTAGGTTATTTATTTGAATCTTCTCTTATTTCTAGAGGTAAGCTTGTATTGGCTTAAAAGCTCAACATTCAGAAAACGAAGATCATGGCATCTGGTCCCATCACTTCATGGGAAATAGATAGGGAAACAGTGGCTGACTTTATTTTTTTGGGCTCCAAAATCACCGCAGATGGTTGACTGCAGCCATGAAATTAAAAGATGCTTACTCCTTGGAAGAAAAGTTATGACCAACCTAGGTAGCATATTCAAAAGCAGAGACATTACTTTGTTAGCAAAGGTCCGTCTAGTCAAGGCTATGGTTTTTCCAGTAGTCATGTGTGGATGTGAGAGCTGGACTGTGAAGAAGGCTGAGCGCCAAAGAATTGATGTTTTTGAACTGTAGTGTTGGAGAAGACTCTTGAGAGTCCCTTGGACTGCAAGGAGATCCAACCAGTCCATTCTGAAGGAGATCAGCCGTGGGATTTTTTTTGAAGGACTGATGCTAAAGCTGAAACTCCAGTACTTTGGCCACCTCATGCGAAGAGTTGACTCATTGGAAAAGACTCTGATGCTGGGAGGGATTGGGGGCAGGAGGAGAAGGGGACGACAGAGGATGAGATGGCTGGATGGCATCACCGACTTGAGGGACATGAGTCTGGGTGAACTCTGGGAGTTGGTGATGGACAAGGAGGCCTGGTGTGCTGCGATTCATGGGGTCGCAAAGAGTTGGACACGACTGAGTGACTGAACTGAACTGAAGCTTGTGTTGCTATGAACCTTCCCCTTAGCACTGGTTTTACTGAGTCCCATAGGTTTTGAGTTGTCATGTTTTCGTTTGTTTCTATGCATGTTTTGATTTCTTTTTTGATTTCTTCTGTGATTTGTTGGTTATTATGAAGCGTGTTGCTTAGCTTCCACATATTTTTATTTTTAATAGTTTTCTTCTTGTAGTTGACATCTAATCTTACTGCATTGTGATAAGAAAAGATACTTGAAATAATTTCAATTTTTTTCAATTTACCAAGGCTAGATTTATGGCCCAGGGTGTAATCTATCCTGGAGAATGTTCCATGTGCACTTGAGAAAAAGGTGAAATTCATTTTTGGGGGGTGAAATGTCCTATAGATATCAATTAGGTTTAATTGGCCCATTGTATCATTTAAAGTTTGTGTTTCCTTGCTAATATTCTGTTTGGTTGATTTATCCATAGGTGTGAGTGGGGTATTAAAGTCTCCCACTATTATTGTGTTACTGTTAATTTCCCCTTTCATACTTGTTAGCATTTGCCTTACATAGTGTGGTGCTCCTATGTTGGGTGCATATAGATTTGTAATTGTCATATCTTCTTCTTGGATTGATCCTTTGATCATTATATAGTGTCCTTCTTCATCTTTTTTCACAGCCTTTATTTAAAAGTCTATTTTTTTTTGATATGAATATTGCTACTCCTGCTTTCTTTTGGTCTTCATTTGCATGAAATATCTTTTTTCCAGCCCTTCACTTTCAGTCTGTATGTGTCCCTTGGTTTGAGGTGGGTCTCTTGTAGACAGCATATATAGGGGTTTTGTTTTTGTATCCATTCAGCCAGTCTTTGTCTTTTGGTTTGGACATTCAACCCATTTACTTTTAAGGTAATTATCGATTAGTGTGATCCTGTTGCCACTTACTCTGTTGTTTTGGGTTCAAGTTTATAAACCTTTACTGTGTTTCCTGTCTAGAGAAGATATCTTAGCATTTGCTGAAGAGCTGGTTTGGTGGCACTGAATTCTCTCAGCTTTTGCTTGTCTGTAAAACGTTTCATTTCTCCTTCATATTTGAATGAGACTGGGTGTAATAATCTGGGTTGTAGATTTTTCTCTTTCATTACTTTAACTGGTCCTGCCATTCCCTTCTGGCCTGAAGAGTTTCTATTGGAAGATCAGCTGTTATCCTTATGGGAATCCCCTTGTGTGTTATTTGTTGCTTTTCCCTTGCTGCTTTTAATATTTGTTCTTTGGGTTTGATCTTCATTAGTTTGATTAACACATGTCTTGGGCTATTTTGCCTTGGGTTTATCCTGTTTGGGACTCTCTGGCTTTCTTGGACTTCTCCAAGAATTCCTTTTCCATTTTAGGTAAGTTTTAAACTATTATCTCCTCAAGTATTTTCTCATACCCTTTCTTTTTGTTTTCTTCTTCTGGGACTCCTATGATTCGAATGTTGGGGCATTTAACATTGTCCCAGAGGTCTCTGAGGTTTTCTTCATTTCTTTTAATTATTTTTTATTTTTTCCTCTCTGCCTCATTTATTTCCACCATTCTATCTTCCAACTCACTTATCCTCTTAAGCCTCAGTTATTCTACTGTCGGTTCCCTCCAGAGTGCTTTTGATCTCAGTAATTGCATTATCCATTATTGATTGACTCTTATTTCTTCCAGGTTCTTGTTAAACATTTCTTGAATCTTCTCAATCCTTGTCTCTAATTTATTTATCTATAACTCCATTTTGTTTTCAAGATTTTGGATCATCTTTACTATCATTATTGTGAATTCCTTTTCAAGTAGACTTCCTATCTCCTCCTCTTTTGTTTGGTTTGGTGGGCATTTATCATGTTCCTTTACCTGCTGAATATTTCTCTGCTTTTTCATTTTGTTTAGATTGCTCTGTTTGCAGTGGCCTTTCTGTAGGCTGGAAGTTTGTTGTTCCTCTTTATTGTGGTGCTTGTTCCCTGTGGGTGGGGTTGGACTAGTGGCTTGTCAAGGTTTCCTGGTTAGGAAAGCTTGTGTTTGTGTTTTGGTGGGTGGAGATGGATCTCTTCTCTCTGGAGTGCAATGAAGTGTCAAATAGTGAGTTTTGGGGTGTCTATGGGTTTGGCATAGCTTTGGGCAGCCTATCTTTTAATGCCCAGGGCTATGTTTCTGTGTTGCTGGAGAATTAGCGTGGTATGTCTTGCTCTGGAACTTGTTGGCTCTTGGGTGGAGCTTGGTTTCAGTGTAGGTATGGAGGCTTTTGGCTGAGCTCTTGTCTCTTAATGTTCCCTGGAATCAGAAGTTCTCTGGTGTTCTCAAGTTTTGGATTTGAGCCTCCTGTCTCTGACTTTCAGTCTTATTCTTACAGTAACCTAAAGACTTCTCCATCCATATAGCACAGATGATAAAACATCTAGGTTCATGGTGAAAAAATTCTCCACAGTGAGGGACACACTGAGTGGTTCACAGAGTTACATGGAGAAGAGAAGAGGGAGAAGGGAGATAGAGGTCAATAGGGGGAGAAGAAGGGGAATCAAAAGGGGGAGAGATCAATCTAGCCAGTAATCAGTTCTCTAAGTGT
Organism: Bison bison bison; assembly: GCF_000754665.1. Taxonomy (NCBI): domain Eukaryota; kingdom Metazoa; phylum Chordata; class Mammalia; order Artiodactyla; family Bovidae; genus Bison; species Bison bison. Next base: position 4,604,852 of record NW_011495029.1, read on the forward strand.
TCTCCACAGCCCAGAACACCCAGAGAGATTCACAGAGTTAAGTAGGAAAGAGAAGGGGGAGGGAGGAGAGAGGTGACCTGGGGGAGAAAAGGGAGAGTCAAAAGGGGAGAGAGCAATCAAGCCAGTAATCACACCCCTAAGTGAAAATGGATACTGAATATTAGATTCTTAAAGGTACAAAATTGATAAAAAATACCAAAAAGCAAAGATTAAAAGTCCAGAGTAGAGGTTAGACTCTCAAAAACACAATATTAAAAATAGAAAACAAAATCAATTACAAAGTTATAAAAATATATATATATGAAATTTGCTTTAAAAATATGGTCTTTTTTCTGCAAGGTAATAGTACGTTATAAAAATGAAAATTAAATGAGTAATAAAGAACTTAAAAATAAGAAAAATTTAAAAATTATAATAGTAAAAATATATGAGAATTTCTCTGAAGCTGTTATGGGCAGTGTGGTGTCAGCTCAGTTTCAGATAGTTCCTTGTCCCAGCTTATACTTCTTCTCAAGGTTTTTTTGAACTGTGGTGTTGGAGAAGACTCTTGAGAGTTCCTTGGGCTTCAAGGAGATCCAACCAGTCCATCCTAAAGGAAATCATTCCTGAATGTTCATTGGAAGGACTGATGCTGAAGCTGAAACTCCAATACTTTGGCTACCTGATGCAAAGAACTGACTCAATGGAAAAGACCTTGATGCTGGGAAAGATTGAAGGCAGGAGGAGAAGGTAAGTGCAGAGGATGAGATGGTTGGATGGCATTACCAACTCGATGGACATGAGTTTGAGTAAACTCCGGGAGTTGGTGATGGACAGGGTGGCGTGGCGTGCTGCAGTCCATGGGCTCACAAAGAATTGGGCACGACTGAGTGACTGAACTGAAATGAACCGAATTGAGGGTTTATAGGCCCCTTCCAAAGCTTAGTCAATGTTAACTACAGGGTTTTAATCTGTTGCACCTGTCATTTCCAGAGCGGGTCCCTCTTCTTTGTTTATTTTGGCTTCTTCTGTTTCCAAGTCTCTTCAGTGTTTAATTTCCACCCTGACACAAGCGGGCAAAGTTGGTCACTTAGTTAGGCTCACTTGTTTAGTTGTGTTGTTGGGAGGGAGGAACACTGCAAACAAAGATCACTGGCGTGTGTGGGGAGTGCTTGCAGTGTATGGACCACAGTGGGTTTCCCCCAGCTCATGGTTGCGTGTGCTTTCTGGGTCTGTACTGCTCATACTCCAGGTTGCTCTATAGGGGTACTGTCTAAAGTGATCCCTGTGTTTCATGCACTTCCAGGTCTAAGCTGCTTGGGTTCAGGTTCTTGCATACTCTGCAAGGGCACAGACTCGGTTGGGTATGCTTTTTGTGCCCTTCCCAGGCCTGAGAAGCTCAGGCAACCAGGTGCTTGGGGAGTGCACTGTCCCAGGTGGGCCCTGCGTCTTAATCACCTCCCTGGTCCTGGCAGCTTGGTTTCCCAGGTGTGCTGTCAGAGCCCCGTCTCAGGTGTGCTGTGTGTCTCTTCTGGGGAGCTGATCTCAGGCTGCAACCCTCCTGGCAGATATCAACCATTCAGGATCCCAGGAAGACATGGTTAGCAACTGGGAGTCTGCTCACTGTTTGGTGGAGGATGCTGGTCTCTGAGACCAAGATTGCCCCTTGCCTTCCAGCTCTGGCTGTTGCACACCTGCCTCTCTGCCTCTGGTTGGGGGGAGAGGACTGTATGCAGCTGGCTAGCTCTTCTTTGGTATTTGCTCAATCCTTTCTTCTCTGAGCAGGCCAGGCTCCCCATTATATTAGAGCCTTTTGTAGGAAAGTTCTCTCTGTCTTTTATTTTTTCTCTCTGGCTATCCCAGAGTTTCTGTTGCTATCTCACATTAGCTCCCTCAGATTGTCCTCAGGGCATTCAGGACCAGTCCTTACCCTAAGCATGCAGCCTGCGACTCCCTGTCCAGCCTGCACTCGCTGGCCGTGGATATGAGTGTCTGGGCTGCTTCTCTGCTGGGAGTTATGGTTAGGTGCATATTCTGTGGGGTTTTTTGTTTTTTGTTTTTGTTTTGTTTATCCTCCAGGTTACGTTGGCCTCTGAGATTCCAAAACTCCCCACAGACCCACCGGTGAGAGTGTGTTCTGCTATTTGGAAACTTCTCCTCCTTCACGACTCCCTCCCCAGGATGGATCACCGTCCCTAATTCTCTTGTCTCTCTTTTTGTTTTTTATATTTGTCCTACCTCCTTTTGAAGAGAATGGGCTGACTTTCTGGGTGCTTGGTGTCCTTTGCCAGTGTTCAGAAGTTGTCTTGTGGAAGTTACTCAGCATTCAAATGGTCTTTTTATAAATATATGGGGGAGAAAGTGGTCTTCGTGGCCTATTCCTCCACCATCTTGGGACTGCCCCCATGAATGTTGAGTTTTGAGCCAGGTTTTTCACTCTTCTCTTTCACTTTCATCAAGAGGCTCTTTAGTTCTTCTTCACTTTTGCCATGTGGGTGGCATCCTTTGTGTATCTGAGGTTATTGATATTTCTCCCAGAAATCTGGATTCCAGCTTGTGCTTCATCCAGTTCAGCATTCACATGATGTATTCTGCATCTAAGTTAAATAAGCAGGGTGACAATACATAGCCTTGGTGTACTCCTTTCCTGATTTAAAACCAGTCTGTTGTTCCATGTTCAGTTCTAACTGTTGCTTCTTGACCTGCATACAGATTTCTCAGGAGGCATGTAAGGTGGTCTGGTACCCCATGCCTTGAAGAATTTTCCAGTTTGTTGTGATGCACACAGTCAAAACTTTTATCATGGTCAATGAAACAGAAGTAGATGTTTTTCTGAAACTCTCTTGCTTTTTCAATGATCAACAGATGTTGGCAATTTGATAACTGGTTCCTCTGCCTTTTCTAAATCCAGTTTGAACATCTGGAAGTTCACAGTTCATGTACTGATGTAACCTAGCTTGGAGAATTTTGAGCATTCCTTTGTTGGCCTGTAAGATGTGTGCAATTGTGTGGTAACTTGAACATTCTTTGGCATTGCCTTTCTTTGGGAATTGGAATGATATTGACCATTTCCAGGCCTGTGGCCACTGTTGAGTTTTCCAAATTTACTGGCATACTGAGTGCAGCACTTTCACAGCATCATGTTTTAGGATTTGAAATAGCTCAATTGGGATTCCATCACCTCCACTCACTTTGTTTGTAGTGATGATTCCTAAGGCCCTTGACTTCACATTCCAGGATGTCTGGCTGTAGGTGGGTGATCACACCATCATGGTGATCTGGGTCATGAAGATCTTTTATGCATAGTTCTTCTATGTATTCTTTCCACCTCTTCTTAATATCTTATGCTTTTGTTAGGTCCATACCATTTCTGTACTTGCTTGTGCTCATCTTTCCATGAAATGTTCCCTTGGTATCTCTAATTTTCTTAAAGAGATCTCTAGTCTTTCCCATTCTATTCTTGACCCCTATTTATTTGCACTGATCGCTGAGGAAGGCCTTCTTATCTCTCCTTGCTATTCTTTGGAAGTCTGCATTCAGATGGGTATATCTTTCATGATCTGAGCCACAGTCAGCTCCCAATCTTATTTTTGCTGACTGTATAGAGCTTCTGCATCCTTGGCTGCAAAGAATATAATCAACCTGATTTCGGTGTTGACCATCTGGTGTTGTCCATATGTAGAGTCTTCTCTTGTATTCTTGGAAGAGGGTGTTTGCTGTGACCAGTGCATTCTTTTGGCAGAACTCTATTAGACTTTGCCCTACTTCATTTTGTACTCCAAGGCCAAACTTGCTTGTTACTCCAGATATCTCTTGACTTCCTACTTTTGCATTCCAGTCCCCTATAATGAAAGGGACATCTTTTTTGGGTGTTAGTTCTATAAGGTCTTGTAGGTCTCCATAGCACTGCTTCATTTCAGCAATACTGATTGGGGCATAGACTTATATTACTGTGATATTGAATGTTTTGCCTTGGAAATGAACAGAGATCATTCTGTCGTTTTTGAGATTGCACTCAAGAACTGCATTTCTGACTGTTTTGTTGACTATGATGGTTACTCTATTTCTTCTAAGAGATTCTTGCCCGCGGTAGTAGATATAATGGTCATTTGAGCTAAATTGGCCCATTCCAGTCCAATTTAGTTTACTGATTCCTAAAATGTTGATGTTCACTCTTGCCATCTCCTATATGACCACTTCCAATTTACCTTGATTCATTGACCTAACTTTCCAGTTTCCTATGCAATATTGTCCTTACAGCATCAGACTTTGCTTCCATCACCAGTTACAGCAACAACTTGGCATTGTTTTTACTTTGGCTCTGTCTCTTCATTCATTCCTCCAGGTTGGATGGCCTGCTGCATTCAAGGAGCAACAAGAAGGAGAGTGTGCCTGGAGCTGAGTGAGCAAGGATGAGGTCAAAAAGGTGGTGGGAAAAGTTACAGGGTGGGAAAGTCAGACACAGACCACCTGGGGTTTTGTGGTTTTACTTGCAGAAAAATGGGAGGCCGCTGGAAGGTTTTGATCAACAGAGGGATGTGAACTGCTGTGTGCTTCTGGCTGCTTCTATGATAAGACTGGCTAGAGAATGCAAGTTTAGAAGGAAGGATGTATGTTAGTAGAAAGCATAGTGACTAGAAATGATGTGATGGTGAGAAGTGACCAGATTTTGGATATATTTTCAAGGTAGAAAAGAATATTTAGTGACAGATAAGATATAATATTGAGAAAAAGAGGTGTCAAACATTTTGGCCTGAGACGATGGTTGGCTTTTTCATGACCAAGAAGGAGGGGGAACAGGCTTCTTAGGGACTTCTGGAGTGCAGTCTTGATGGCTGAGATATATCTGTAATTACATAGAAATACATTTCCATTGTGCCTTTATTTCTAAACACCCCAAGCCCCTTCAGTTTAGTTCAGTTCAGTCGCTCAGTCATGTCCGACTCTTTGCAACCCCATGAATTGCAGCACGTCAGGCCTCCCTGTCCATCACCAACTCCCAGAGTCCACTCAAACTCACGTCCATCAAGTCGGTGATGCCATCCAGCCATCTCATCCTCTGTCCTCCCCTTCTCTTCCTGCCCCCAATCTCTCCCAGCATCAGAATCTTTTCCAATGAGTCAACTCTTCGCATGAGGTGGCCAAAGTACTGGAGTTTCAGCTTTAGCATCATTCCTTCCAAAGAACACCTAGGACTGATCTCCTTCAGAATGGACTGGTTGGATCTCCTTGCAGTCCAAGGGGCTCTCAAGAGTCTTCTCCAACACCACAGTTCAAAAGCATCAATTCTTTGGCCCACAGCTTTCTTCACAGTCCAACTCTCACATCCATACATGACTACCGGGAAAACCATAGCCTTGACTAGACGGACCTTTGTTGGCAAAGTAATGTCTCTGCTTTTGAATATGCTATCTAGGTTGGTCATAACTTTCCTTCCAAGAAGTAAGCGTCTTTTAATTTCATGGCTGCAGTCACCATCTGCAGTGATTTTGGAGCCCCCCCAAAATAAAGTCTGCCACTGTTTCCACTGTTTCCCCATCTATTTCCCATGAAGTGATGGGACCAGATGCCATGATCTTCGTTTTCTGAATGTTGAGCTTTAAGCCAACTTTTTCATTCCCCCCTTTCACTTTCATCAAGAGGCTTTTTCATTCCTCTTCACTTTCTGCCATAAGGGTGGTGTCCTCTGCATATCTGAGGTTATTGATATATCTCCCAGCAATCTTGATTCCAGCTTATGCTTCTTCCAGCCTAGCATTTCTCATGATGCACTATACAGCCTTGATGTACTCCTTTTCCTATTTGGAACCAGTCTGTTGTTCCATGTCCAGTTCTAACTGTTGCTTCCTGACCTGTATATAGGTTTCTCTAGAGGCAGGTCAGGTGGTCTGGTATTCCCATCTCTTTCAAAATTTTCCACAGTTTATTGTGATCCACACAGGCAAAGGTTTTGGCATCGTCAATAAAGCAGAAATAGATGTTTTTCTGGAACTCTCTTGCTTTTTCGATGATCCAGCGGATGTTGGCAATTTGATCTTTGGTTCCTCTGCCTTTTTGAAAACCAGCTTGAACATCTGGAAGTTCGCGGTTCACGTATTGCTGAAGCCTGGCTTGGAGAATTTTGAGCATTACTTTACTAGTGTGTGAGATGAGTTCAATTGTGTGGTAGTTTGAGCATTCTTTGGCATTGCCTTTCTTTGGGATTGGAATGAGAACTGATCTTTTCCAGTCCTGTAGCCAAGCCCCTTACACATACTATATGATTCTTTCTTCTAACATTTCAGGAAAAAAGGTCAGTTCAGTGCAGTCGCTCAGTCATTTCCGACTCTTTCTGACCCCATGGACTGCAGCATATCAGGCTTCCTTGTCCTTCATCAATTCTTGGAGCTTGCTCAAACTCATGTCCATTGAGTCAGTGATGCCATCCAACCATCTCATCCTTTGTCATCCCCTTCTCTGTCCACCTTCAATCTTTCCCAGGGTCTTTTCAAATGAGTCAGTTCTTCACACCAGGTGGCCAAAATATTGGAGTTTCAGCTTCAACGTCAGTCCTTCCAATGAATATTCAGGACTGATTTCCTTTAAGATTGACCAGCTTGATCTCCTTGTGGTCCAAGGGTCTCTCAAGAGTCTTCTTCACGTCACAGTTCCAAAGCATCAATTCTTCTGCGCTCAGCTTTCTTTATAGTCCAACTCTCACATCCATACATGGCTAATGGTAAAATCATAGCTTTGACTAGACAGACCTTTGTTAGTAAAGTTATGTCTCTGCTTTTTAATATGCTGTCTAAGTTAGTCATAGCTTTTCTTCCAAGAACCAAGCGTCTTTTAATTTCATGGCTGCAATCACCATCTGTAGTGATTCTGGAGCCCAAGAAAATGAAGTCTGTCACTGTTTCCATTGTTTCCCCATCTATTTGCCATGAAGTGATGTGACTGGATGCCATGATCTTTTTTTGAAAGTTGACCTTTAAGCCAGGTTTTTCAGTCTCCTCTTTTATTAAGAGGCTCTTTAGTTCTTCACTTTCTGCCATAAGGGTGGTGTCATCTGCGTATCTGAAGTCATTGATATTTTTCCTGGCAATCTTGATTCCAGCTTGCATTTTGTCCAGCCTGGCATTTTGTATAATGTGCTCTGCATATAAATTAAATAAGTAGGTTGACAATATACAGACTTGATGTACTTCTTTTCCAATTTGGAACCAGTCTGTTGTTCCATGTCCAGTTCTAACTGTTGCTTCTTGACCTACATACAGATTTCTCAGGAGGCAGGTAAGGTGGTCTGTTTTCCCCATCTCTTGAAGAATTTTCCACAGTTTGTGGAACAAACTGGACAAAAGTTGCAGATATTATCAACATTTGAAGTGTAAAAAATTCACAGTTATAAAATCATATAATTTGTATAAAGATTCAGAAATACTGTACCAATTGCAGTTTCCCCCTATATTTTGTGCAACTGATTTTTAGCAATACTTTCTGGGGATTTGTTTTTGGTAGTATAGTCTCCCCAGGAGAGTGTGCCCATCATGTTTGCCTCATTTTTATAGGGACTTCAGGCAGCATCTTTAAGAGTAAGTTGAAACACTAAGGATTTGATGATAAGTTACATCTGTCTCCAATGCAGTAAGGCATTTCCAAGAGGTTTTTTACTTTAGCTGCTTTTATCCCTAAGTACATTTTCTGTGATTTTCCTAGGATAGAAAATGGTGATGATAAAATCAATTTACTGAAGAACTAGAAGGGACTTGAGCCAGCAGTTGTCCATTTCCCTCATTTTATAGCTGGGGAAGTGAGAATCCTCAGAGGTGAAGTAACTTGCCCATAGTTAGCATCCCACTGGGATGGGAAGAACAGAAGAAACAAGGCAGGGGCCTTGCAGTGGATGGGACCCTGGTGAATGGATGTTCATTAAATCTTCTTTGCCAAATTAAAAATAATTCTCCTATGAGTTTATAGATACTTTAAAATTTGTGATTTGTCTCATTTTCACTTAAAAAATGAAAAAAATTGACATAGTTGTAGCATGTTTCTTTTTTATGAGATAAAGAAAGCAGATTTTACCAGGATAAGTTGTTTCAGGATTTTAGCTTGTAATCTATGTGAGAAATGTATGTATACATGTGAAATATAGACATATTTTCCTAGAAGCAATGTTTCAATATTTAGTAACTCAGTGTTTGCATCAGTTTTATAGAACATAACTACTACAGATAAAGAGAACTGGCTATTAAATTTTTTTTTTTTATACAATAAAATTTCTGAGGACTTTTCTGGCAGTCCAGTGGCTAAGACTCTGCATTCCCAATGCAGGGGCCCCAGGTTCAATCCCAAATCAGGAAACTAGATCCCATATGCTACAACTAAGAGCTTGCATATTGCAAATAAGACCTAATACAGCCAAATAAATAAACATTTTTTCAAAAAATAAAGTTCTGATTTTTAAAATGTTTATTTTTAAGAGTGCATTCTGGGCTCAAGTCAGACTGTGCAACTCTTTGTGATTCATACAAATTTCCCTCCCTTAAGTCATTCCCTAGGTTTGTTCACACCTCTTCCACTTCCTGAAATGTCCAATTCCAGAATTTCATCCCTTTCTTTCTTCCTTATCTTCTTCCTGTGGACTCCTGCACCTGGATCCCTGACATTGCTCTGGCCACTCTCTTCTGATCCTTCCATCCCAGGGTGACCTCAGGCTCTGAACAGTCCCCATGGGGCCAAAACAGGGTCTCTTAAGGAAACAACCTTAAAGTGATTCCATCAAGAAATATTTGAATTGAATGGAGGGGGAGATTTCTAGAATCTTCTTAGGAATCTATACTCCAAAAA
>NW_011495029.1:4613756-4618887 GCF_000754665.1 Bison bison bison
AAAAAAAAAAAAAAAAAAAAAAAGAAGAAGAAGAAGAAACAAATTCCATTAAGCGTTCAAATGTAGAATTTAGAAAGAGAATGGAAAAAAATAAGATTGATTTATAAGGACATTCACAGGAAGGTTGAAGCAGCCTCAAAGTTGAAGATGGCAGCAGAAACTCTGAGATAATATATATTGTGTATGATCAAACAAATCACCTTAAAAAATACTAAGAGTAGGGGGAAAAAAAATGTGTCTCCGGGGGCTGGGGAGTTATTGACTGGTTTGAGGCCAAGGAGAAGATTTTTTGTGTGAAGGCAATTTCCTGGGATTTTCACCCTGACAATAAATCACTCTGCAGAGAACATAATGGTCCATTGAGGGGAGGAAAGATGATGATAAATGTGTCCAGCTGCCTAGATGACTAAGGAGCGCATGTAGGAAAGTTAGTTGACACTTTGCCGAGCTCTGCATTTGAACTCCGTTCAGCACAGTGTTAGGCATGGCCTAGCCTCTGGCTTAGGCTCTCAGATTGGGTTTCTGTCCTACTCACCCTCTCACCTGACTCCTTACATTCATCCCCAAAATATCCTTTTATGTTCCTTAGGAACTGTCCCTTCCCAGTTTTGCTTCTGCCTCTATTCTATCTGCCTCTTACTTCTAAGGGAGCAGATGCAGAAGCTACAGTTACCACCCAAGTGAGTACTAAGTACTAATTGAGCTCTGAGTCCCTCTCTGAAGACCTCCTAGTGAAAAGCAGAATCCTCCCTCTCCTGAAACAACTGGGCTGTTTCAGTGATTTCAGTCTCCTCTGCACAGGGGGCTCTGCTTAAATATCAGGAAGACTGAGATACAGCAAACTTATTGGACTTCACTTCTTTTTACTCTTACTCATTTCATTCCACTGACTTTTACTAAGCACCTACTGTGGACAAGGCTGTGTGTCAGGCAATGGAACAGCTGGGCCACTGCCATCACAACCATTGTTTTCAATTAAAAACCTCCAAAGACTGTGGGGGCAATTTTCAGTATGGTTCATGCAAACATAAGGGGAATGCCTACTATGGATACTCATACTGCACTAAGCTGAAGACAAATTCTCATAGGTCTTGTCTACACCTATCTGCTAAGATAACCTGAGAGTCTTGTTATTGCTAATTTGAAAGGTATCTCAATTTTATTTTTGCTGTATATGTGTGTTTGTTTACTATATTTTAAATAAAAAAGATAGTCTGCAGGCAAAGGGTTCTCAGCTGCTTTCAATTTGAATGAACAAACACTTATTGAGAGTCATTCCTTCATCTATTCATTCAGCTAACATTTCCTGAGCACCTCCTAAGGTGTTGTCACTGTGCCAGGCAGTGGTGCAAAAACAAACGGCCAACCAACCTGCAGGCAAAGCACGGTTCCCAGGCTAGCGAAAGCTATCGTTGAGTGGAGGGTTGACCTCACTTAAACTTACACATGTATGTTACCCTCCATTCTTATCATTCCTGATGTGATAGAGGGAATTGCAGAGAATAAAGTATGTGCTGGATGCAATGAAAGCCTGAAGAGAGAATCTGCTTCCCTCTCAATAGGAACCTATTAGATGAGAAGTTGAGTCTCTACCTCTTAGCCTTTTATTCGTGGTCCCCACATTTCTAACTCCATCATCTCTTACTTTCATATGCAAAACCCTGAGTAACCAATGGCCTCATTTTTATCCAAACATGTCTCATAGATTTCCAATTTCATGCTTTTACTCACTTCCTTTTCCTGTCTGAAATGCTATTTCTCTAGTCCTGATTCATTTAAATTCTACTAGGGGCAAGCTCATATGACCTTTTAATAATAAAAACCTTCCATATCAAAACCCTCCTAGCTCAGTGCCTGGCACTGGATAAGTACAATTTCACTGATGGAGAAGATTAATTTCTAGCCTGAATCAAACAAAGTCTGCCTATGTCACTCATTTGGTAATTTTCTCTGTACCCCTGCATTCTGAATTATTATTTTGTTTCTATATCCTGCCTTCCAACCAGACCCAAGGCAATGTCACATCAGAGATCACATAATTTATGGCTTTGTTTCCTCATGCCAGCAAAGGACTTGGCATAATTGATGTTTATTTTTGTTATTGTTCTTGAAGGGCATATTCTTTCAAATGTAACATGTTACTAAATCCTTTCATTTTTCCAATATTAATGGAGTGGCTGCTATGTTCTTGGTACTGTTTGTTCTAGGGCTGAACATAAAGGTCTACTCTTATGGAGGCTATATTCTAGTGGAGGGAGGCAGAAATAAACACATAAATGTATAACATGTCAGGTGCCAATTGATACTATGCAGAAAGATAGAAAGTGAAGGAAGATGGTGGCAAGGTTGGGGAGGGCTGTTTTTTATCCATCAGTCTAGGAAGGTGCTTGTGATAAGGTAATATTTGAGAGAGGTCTGGAATAAGTGAGGACGTCACATAGCTATCTGGGGGAAGAGTGTTTTAGAAGAACCTGGAACACAATGGTAATGGGGAAGAGTGGCAGGACGTGAGGCCTCTGGGAGGACATGACATTTACTCTGAATGAGGTGAAGCCTTTGTAGAGACTAGAGCAGAAGAGTGACATCACTTGACTAACATTGTATAAAAGGAGATCTCTGCTTCTGTGTGGAATGTAGGTTACCAGGGGCAACGGTGGAAGAGCAGAGAGTAGTCAGGGGGATTTTACAATGACTTGGACCTGGATAGTAGTCTGAGAAGTGAAAAGAAGTAGTCAGGTCTGTATGTATTCTGGACATATTTGAAGGTAAAGCCAATGGAATTTACTGTTGGATAGTGAGAAAGTTAATTCCTAGGAAGGTTGATAAGAAGTCCGGGAGTCCTCAAGGAGAGAAGGGTCTGGAATTCTCAAGGAAGAGAAAGGACAAATGTTTTTTTCCCTCTACATTCCTTAGTCTTCAGTTCAGTTCAGTTGCTCATTCGTGTCCAACTCTTCGCGACCCCACGAATCGCAGCACGCCAGGCCTCCCTGTCCATCACCAACTCCCAGAGTTCACTCAAATTCATGTCCATCGAATCGGTGATGACATTCAGCCATCTCATCCTCAGTCGTCCCCTTCTCCTCCTGCCCTCAATCCCTCCCAGCATCAGAGTTTTTTTCCAATGAGTCAAGTCTTCACATGAGGTGGCCAAAGTACTGGGGCTTCAGCTTTAGCATCAGTCCTTTCAAAGAACACCCAGGACTGATGTCCTTTAGAATGGACTGGTTGGATCTCCTTGCAGTCCAAGGGACTCTCAAGAGTCTTCTCCAACACCACAGTTCAAAAGCATCAATTCTTCAGTGCTCAGCCTTCTTCACAGTTCAACTCTCTCACCACTGGAAAAACCATAGCCTTGACTAGACAGACTTTTGTTGGCAAAGTAATGTCTCTGCTTTTGAATATGCCATCTAGGTTGGTCATAACCCTCCTTCCAAGGAGTAAGCGTCTTTTAATTTCATGGCTGCAATTACCATCTGCAGTGAGTTTGGAGCCCCCAAAAATAAAGTCTGACACTGTTTCCCCATCTATTCCCCATGAAGTGATGGGACCAGATGCCATGATCTTCCTTAGTCTTCACATAAAACGTTTCATCTTTAAGCCTGGAACTGATGATTACACAACAAACAACTCAGTTTAAACTCTGTACTAAGGATTATATAACAACAATGTATCCTGCTTGAGGACAGTTTCTTCTTCCTGAAAATCTTCTGGTTAATCCTGTTATTTTAAAATGTAAATTATGGGAGTGGTTATAGTAAGATCTTTACAACCTCCAGACATTCTTTTGATTCATTGTAATAACTAATTATTGAATGGTTTGCCTTGGAAACGAACAGAGATCATTCTGTCATTTTGAGATTGCATCCAAGTACTGTATTTTGGACTCTTTTGTTGACCATGATGGCTACTCCATTTCTTCTGAGGGATTCCTGCCCGCAGTAGTATGTATAATGGTCATCTGAGTTAAATTCACCCATTCCAGTCCATTTTAGTTCGCTGATTCCTAGAATGTCGACATTCACTCTTGCCATCTCCTGTTTGACCACTTCCAATTTGCCTTGATTCATGGACCTAACAGTTCAGGTTCCTATGCAATATTGCTCTTTACAGCATCAGACCTTGCTTCTATCACCAGTCACATCCACAACTGGGTATTGTTTTTGCTTTGGCTCCATCCCTTCATTCTTTCTGGAGTCATTTCTCCACTGATCTCCAGTAGCATATTGGGCACCTACTGACCTGGGGAGTTCCTCTTTCAGTATCCTATCATTTTGCCTTTTCATACTGTTCATGGGGTTCTCAAGGCAAGAATACTGAAGTGGTTTGCCATTCCCTTCTCCAGTGGACCACATTCTGTCAGGCCTCTCCACCATGACATGCTGGCCTTGGGTGGCCCCACATGGCATAGCTTAGTTTCATTGAGTTAGACAAGGCTGTGGTCCTAGTGTGATTAGATTGACTAGTTTTCTGTGATTATGGTTTTAGTGTGTCTGCCCTCTGATGCCCTCTCGCAATATCTACTGTCTTACTTGGGTTTCTCTTACCTTGGACGTGGGGTATCTTTTTATGGCTGCTCCAGCAAAGCACAGCCGCTGCTTTTTACCTTGGACGAGGGGTATCTCCTCACCACAGCCTCTCCTGACTTTGAACGTGGAGTAGCTCCTCACGGCCTTCCTGTGCCTGCACAGCCACCACCCCTTGGACGTGGGGTTGCTCCTCTTGGCCTCCGCCCCAAAAAACACCCCAAAAAGATGTCCTTTTCATTATAGGGGACTGGAATGCAAAAGTAGGAAGTCAAGAAACACCTGGAGTAACAGGCAAATTTGGCCTTGGAATACAGAATGAAGCAGAGCAAAGGCTAATGGAGTTTTGCCAAGAGAATTCACTGGTCATAGCAAACACCCTCTTCCAACAACACAAGAGAAGACTCTACACATGGACATCACCAGATGGTCAACACTGAAATCAGATTGATTATATTCTTTGCAGCCAAAGATGGAGAAGCTCTATACAGTCAGCAAAAATAAGACTGGGAGCTGACTGTGGCTCAGATCATGAACTCCTTATTGCCAAATTCAGACTTAAACTGAAGAAAGTAGGGAAAACCACTAGACCATTCAGGTATGACCTA
>NW_011495029.1:4618987-4619832 GCF_000754665.1 Bison bison bison
ATTTCATGCAAAGATGGGCTTGATAAAAGACAGAAATGGTATGGACCTAACAGAAGCAGAAGATATTAAGAAGAGGTGGCAAGAATACACAGAACTGTACAAAAATGATCTTCACAACCAAGATAATATGATGATGTGATCACTCACCCAGAGTCAGACATTCTGGAATGTGAAGTCAAGTGGGCCTTAGAAAGCATCACTATGAACAAAGCTAGTGGAGGTGATGGAATTCCAGTTGAGCTACTTCAAATCCTGAAAGATGATGCTGTGAAAGTGATACACTCAATATGCCAGCAAATTTGGAAAACTCAGCATAGGCCACAGGACTGGAAAAGGTCAGTTTTCATTCCAATCCCAAAGAAAGGCAATGCCAAAGAATGCTCAAACTACCGCACAATTGCACTCATCTCACATGCTAGTAAAGTAATGCTCAAAATTCTCCAAGCCAGGCTTCAGCAATATGTGAACTGTGAAATTCCAGATGTTCCAGGTGGATTTAGAAAAGGCAGAGGAACCAGAGATCAGATTGCCAACATCTGCTGGATCATCGAAAAAGCAAGAGAGTTCCAGAGAAATATCTATTTCTGCTTTATTGACTATGCCAAAGTTTTTGACTGTGTGGATCACAATAAACTGTGGAAAATTCTTCAAGAGATGGGAATACCAGACCACCTGACCTGCCTCTTGAGAAACCTACATGCAGGTCAGGAAACAACAGTTAGACCTGGACATGGACCAACAGACTGGTTCCAAATAGGAAAAGGAGTACGTCAAGGCTGTATATTGTCACCCTGCTTATTTAACTTCTATGCAGAGTACATCATGAGAAATGCTGGACTGGAAGA
>NW_011495029.1:4619932-4620356 GCF_000754665.1 Bison bison bison
GGTCAACACTGAAATCAGATTGATTATATTCTTTGCAGCCAAAGATGGAGAAGCTCTATACAGTCAGCAAAAATAAGACTGGGAGCTGACTGTGGCTCAGATCATGAACTCCTTATTGCCAAATTCAGACTTAAACTGAAGAAAGTAGGGAAAACCACTAGACCATTCAGGTATGACCTAGATCAAATCCCTCATGATTCTACAGTGGAAGTGAGAAATAGATTTAAGGGACTAGATCTGATAGATAGAGTGGCTGATGAACTAGGGATGGAGGTTCGTGACATTGTACAGGAGACAGGGATCAAGACCATCCCCATGGAAAAGAAATGCAAAAAAGCAAAATAGCTGTCTGGGGAGGCCTTACAAATCGCTGTGAAAAGAAGAGAAGCAAAAAAGCAAAAGGAGAAAAAGGAAAGATATAAGC
>NW_011495029.1:4620456-4628564 GCF_000754665.1 Bison bison bison
AAAAGAGTACGTCAAGGCTGTATATTGTCACCCTGCTTATTTAACTTCTATGCAGAGTACATCATGAGAAATGCTGGACTGGAAGAAGTACAAGTTGGAATCAAGATTGCTGGGAGAAATATCAATAACCTCAGATATGCAGATGACACCGCCCTTATGGCAGAAAGTGAAGAAGAACTAAAAAGCCTCTTGATGAAACTGAAAGAGGACAGTGAAAAAGTTGGCTTAAAGCTCAACATTCAGAAAACGAAGATCAAGGCATCCGGTCCCATCACTTCATGGGAAATAGATGGGGAAACAGTGAAAACAGTGTCAGACTTTATTTTTTTGGTGGGGGGGCCTCCAAAATCACTGCAGATGGTAACTGCAGCCATGAAATTAAAAGACGCTTACTCCTTGGAAGGAAAGTTATGACCAATCTACATAGCGGATTGAAAAGCAGAGAGATTACTTTGCCAACAAAAGTCCATCTAGTCAAGGCTGTGGTTTTTCCAGTGGTCATGTATGGATGTGAGAGTTGGACTGTGAAGAAGGCTGAGCGCCAAAGAAGTGATGCTTTTGAACTGTGGTGTTGGAGAAGACTCTTGAGAGTCCCTTGGACTGCAAGGAGATCCAACTAGTCCATTCTGAAGGAGATCAGTCCTGGGTGTTCTTTGGAAGGAATGATGCTAAAGTTGAAACTCCAGTACTTTGACCACCTCATGCTAAGAGTTGACTCATTGGAAAAGCCTCTGATGCTGGGAGGGATTGGGGGCAGGAGGAGAAGGGAACGACAGAGGATGAGATGGCTGGATGGCATCACTGACTTGATGGACATGAGTTTGAGTGAACTCTGGGAGTTGGTGATGGACAGGGAAGCCTGGCATGCTGCAATTCATAGGGTCACAAGAGTCAGACATGACTGAGTGCCTGAACTGAACTCAACTGAATAACTAATTATAAGGTATATAACTCCTTTGCTAACTCTAGCGAGGGGGTACTCTTTCTGCCCCCTTCTGATGTCTATGTCAGATGCTTTCTCCATCCCTTTTATAGTTTAATAACTCTATTACACAAAAGCTCTGAGCCATCAAGCCTCATCTCTGGCCCTGGATTGAATTCTCCTCCGGAGGCCAAGAATACCGGTGTCTTTCATGGTTCAGCATCAACCCATCAATAGTATATGGTTGTAAGAGAAATAGGAGTATAGATGATGGCAAATTTTTGGCCTAAGGAACTAAAATAATGAGCTTATTATTTACAGAGTTTCCAAAAGCTTGGTTTGATGATAGTAGGAATCAGAACATTTGCTCTGGACATGTGTGTGCGATGCTCTTTAGATATCCATTCAGAGACGTCAGGAAGTTATTTGGGCATATAAATGTGTAGTTCAAGGAGAAATTCAAGCCAGAGATATAATTTTGTATTTTAAAGTGTATAGATGTTATTTAAAGTCAGGAGACTTAATAGGATCAAAAGAATGTCGATAGAGAAGGAAGAATTCCAAGGATGGAACTTGGAGTACTTCAACATTTAGAGGAAACAGAAAAGAAGAGGAGCCAGTAAATGAAACTGGAAGTGGACCATGAGGTGAGGAGAGAACTAAGAGGGAGTGCAGCCAAGGAGAGAAGAAGGGGCAGCACTTCTGTCAAATATTGCATAGGTCTAGCAAGATGAGGACTTACAGTTGACCAGTAGGTTAGAAAATGGGGAAATCCCTGGACACTTTGACAAGAGCTGAAATGGGCTGAAGTGATGCATTTGGAAGACTGACAAGAGAGGATTCAGAGAGAACAGAGGACAGGTGTGTGAGCAAAGAGAAGAGACATGAGGTACTGGCTGTAGGGACATGTGGGAGCAAGGGAGAATTTTTAGATGGGAGATATTACAGCATGACTATGTAATGATTATGCATAAGAATAACAGTATTGAGTAAGAATGACTGAGAAAATAATTCAGTAAAGTGAGAAAAATGGGTGATGCAATATAAAGAGTGGCAGTTGCTGAAATGATATTTCTGAGTAGATAACAGGGGAAAGGGTCTAGTGTAAAATGGAAGAACATGGACAGTTTGCCCACAACAAAGGGAGAGAAGGCAGAGTCTACACAGGGCAAGTTGGGAGATGTATGTGTATGGTCGGTTTTTGCGTTTTCTATTTTCTCAGAGAGATAGAAAGCACAGTCATCAGCTAAGAGTAATGTGGAAGGAGGAATTGGAAGTTTGAAGTGAGAGATGGAAGTGTGAAATAATTATCTATAAAAGGAGACAATGAATTGGCAAAGAAATGAGTAGGATCACATGGCAGCTCCAAGGGCCCACTTGAAGCAGGTGGTCATAAATTTAAAGTGAGATCAAATAAAAGTATAATGACAGGATGTGAGTCACAATTTGCATCCTATATAAAAAGGAAATAACTTCAATGTATCTGAGATATAAAAATAGTTAAGATAAGGCATTAGCAATAGGAATGGTCCTTTTTTTTTAAATTTTATTTTATTTTTAAACTTTACAGTATTGTATTAGTTTTGCCAAATATCGAAATGAATCCACCACAGGTATACCTGCTTTCCCCATCCTGAGCCCTCCTCCCTCCTCCCTCCCCGACCCTCCCTCTGGGTTGTCCCAGTGCACTGGCCCCAAGCATCCAGTACCGTGCATCAAACCTGGACTGACGACTCGTTTCATACATGATATTATACATGTTTCAATGCTATTCTCCCAAATCTCCCCACCCTCTCCCTCTCCCACAGGGTCCATAAGGCTGATCTATACATCGGTGTCTCTTTTGCTGTCTTGTACACAGGGTTATTGTTACCATCTTTCTAAATTCCATATATATGCGTTAGTATACTGTATTGGTGTTTTTCTTTCTGGCTTACTTCACTCTGTATAATAGGTTCCAGTTTCATCCATCTCATTAGAACTGATTCAAATGGGCCAAAGAACTAAATAGACATTTCTCCAAAGAAGACATACAGATGGCTAACAAACACATGAAAAGATGCTCAACATCACTCATTATCAGAGAAATGCAAATCAAAACCACAATGAGGTACAATTTCACGCCAGTCAGAATGGCTGCGATCCAAAAGTCTACAAGCAATAAATGCTGGAGAGGGTGTGGAGAAAAGGGAACTCTCTTACACTGTTGGTGGGAATGCAAACTAGTACAGCCACTATGGAGAACAGTGTGGAGATTCCTTAAAAAACTGGAAATAGAACTGCCTTATGACCCAGCAATCCCACTGCTGGGCATACACACTGAGGAAACCAGAAGGGAAAGAGACACGTGTACCCCAATGTTCATCGCAGCACTGTTTATAATAGCCAGGACATGGAAGCAACCTAGATGTCCATCAGCAGATGAATGGATAAGAAAGCTGTGGTACATATACACAGTGGAGTATTACTCAGCCATTAAAAAGGAACAGTCCTTTAAACATGTTTCATTTTAAGGTAATGTACAAATCTTAATTCTATATTTTTTAACATCATGTCAAATAAATCAGTAAGCTCATTTTAAAACACTGTTAAAATAATGTAAACACAAATTTCACCTTTAGAACACAACCTAAATACCAAAGTTGGTCACAGATACAGATCTGGAAAATGAAACTGAGAAAGTAGCAGAAAGTTATCATAAGTAAACAGGTGGCAGAGCTAGGACTCAGTTCAGAGTAGTGAGAAGAGGCTGACACAGCTGAGACTGTGGTAACACTGAAGCCAGGGACACAGAGTGACAATGACCATGCCCAGGGCACTCACTGGTGGTCAGAGATGGGGTTTATATGGTCAGGTGGTATATGGTCAGCACATCTATGAATGATCGCTGTGGTCTCAACACAGAATATGCTCACATGGGAAGTAAGTGGCCAGAATGAAGAGGATTTTAATATAATAAGGTCAGGAGGAGGATGGAGAACACGGTGTCTGGGGAGAGTAGAAAATGAAAGGTGAAGTGTGATATAGAGGAAAAAAATGATTGGCATTGGTATAGCGCCATTCACTATCCTATACAATCTTCATTCTCTAAGTTCAACTTTATTTTATATTTTGTATACTAAGTTGTTGCTGTTGTTCAGTCACTAAGTCATGTCCAGCTCTTTGTGACCCCATGAACTGCAGCACACCAGGCTTCCCTGTCCTTTGCTATCTCCCAGAGTTTGCTCAAACTCATGTCCATTAAGTCAGTGATGCCATCCAATCATCTCATCCTCTGTCACCCTCTTTGCCTTTTACCTTCAATCTTTGCCAGCGTCAGGGTCTTTTCCAATAAGTCGACTGTTCACATCAGGTGGCCAAAATATCAGAGCTTCAGCTTCAGCATCCATCCTTTCAATGAGTATTCAGGGTTTCTATACTAAGACATGATGCGTATTCCCCAAAATACCATGATTGTTCTTTCTGGGATTGGCAAATGTATTACAAAGTGTTCTATACACTGCAAAATCACTTGACCTTAGATATAGCTGAGCTAGATGCAAAATGCCTTCTGAGTTGCTGCTCATTTATATCAGTGCAGTTGTCTCTGTACTATCCATAATTTAGTCCACATCTGTTTTGGAATGAGATGAGATATAATGAAATAATCATTACACAGTATTTTGGTAGACAGGTTCTAAGGTGGGCCCATGATTCCTGTCTCTTGTGATTGATGTCTTTGTGTAATTTCCTTTCATGGCATGGGAGCTTAACTTGATTTTAGCCATTAGGTTATGGCAAAGCTGAGGAAATCACTCCTGTGATTACAACGTCTCCATCTGGCTAGCTGACAGATACTAGAGACTTTCTCCCTTTCAGGTTTTGAAGAAGTAAGCTGCCTGTTGTGAGACGGCTTATGGAGAGGGTAATGTAGCAAGGACCATGAACTATAGTTCCTCTAGGAGCTGAGAGTGACCCCTAGCTGATAGCTAGCAAGAAGCCAGGGATCCCATCCTAAAGATACAAGGAGATGAATTCTGCCAAGAACTGAATGAGTTTGGAAGTGGATCAATCTCCAGGCAAGCCTCTAGATGAGAACCCAGCCCTGGCGAACACCTTGGTTGTATCCTTGCAGAGGATCCAGCTAAGCCAATACCTGGACTTCTAAACTACAGAAACTGTGAGGTAATAAATGTAGATTGTTGTAACCTAAGTGTGTGGTAATTTGTTACACAGTAATAAGATAACTCGGAGAAGGCAATGGCACCCCACTCCAGTCCTCTTGCCTGGAAAATCTCATGGATGGAGGAGCCTGGTGGGCTGCAGTCCATGGGGTCGCTAAGAGTCGGACATGACTGAAACAACTTAGCAATAAGATAATTAATAGTGGCTCAAATTCTATTTTTATTTTTTGTTGGGATGTAGGTATGTTGAGAGAAAGAGAGAGGTTTGTTTGATAATCTCTGTTTTTCTGTAAGGTATCTTTTGTGTTATTTCAGTGACTAGCTTGATTGAGGAGTGGTATGGAAGCTAATCAAGAGCAAGGCTGAGGACAGGCATTTCATCCCTCAGATGAACATAGCCACCTCCCACAGTGAGGAGAAATATTAGCTCTCTCTCTCCCTACCCCTCCATTTTCACCAAGTTGTCACTCGTCATGCTACAGATTTCTCCCCTTGTGAACCAGAAAATTCCTCAAAAAATGAGGAGACTGATATAGGAGAAGATAGATGGATGCATGGGCAGATTGGCATAGATAGTAACTTCTATTGGAAAACTACCTCAAATCACCCTGAAACAGAGGGAGGTTCCACTGCATTCATGTCAAATGCAAAAGACATCTTGTCATTATAAGGCAAGTCAGGTCTCTCCCCCTATCAACTCCACTCAAGGGTCTTCATTTCCAAGTATATCACATGATTGTAAAATAATAGTAAAATAACCCCAATTCTGAAGATAACTTGTGAGAACATAATGAAAAACCCATAACAAATAAATCAGTCACAAATAAAATTCAGTGATATTTCTTTTTGTGCAGGGAAACCACATTAGAAGACTTCAGAAATAAAGACTATAAAAAATAGATGATGGCATTAATTCTTTTAAATAATCAAATGGTAACTGGTTATTTTCCTGATTAATGTCTCTATTTATTACAAGCCAGTATACCTAGTTCAACTTGAATCTGCAAGAGTCATAAAGTAAAACCCAAGTGCATATACCCTGATATCCTACTGGGATATAAACATTAACTACTCATAGAAGAAAATAGAATAATTAACCTTCACTGCTTAAATATCCTTTAACTCTACTGTATACATTCAAACAGAGTGATTATCCTAATCACAGTGTTGAGAGAAAATTAGTTCATTTAAAAATCATTTTAAAATCATTATTGACAACGGAATTATTTCAATGCTGAATTTCTAAGTTGATCTCTCCATCACGTAAAATTAACTCAGCCTGAGTGCACAAGGTTGTGAGGAGTAGGAGGAGATGATGAAGAGGCACAGGATGGACCAAATTCTATATTAGATAACAAGGGCCACATTTCTCTGAGATACAAACTGACATATTTTTTTCTGACAAATAATAAACTACCACTCAAGCCAAAGTTTCTTAGGCTATGAAAAAACAGACAACTACAATTTATGTCTAGCTTCATCTTGTGATTATTTCCCTAGGATAACAAAACCTTGAATTCTGAATTTTGACTCTTTTTCCTCAACTATGGAAAAAATTTTGACAAATTAAAAAAATCTATGCTCTGTCAAACAAACAAAAACAACAATATTTCTGTGTTTAGACCCAGATGGCAGCAATAATACAATACTAAGATACCAGAGATGCTTTGGTTTCTACATTTAGTTAAGTCGCTTCTCATAGTACTACTCAGCCATGGCTAGTTTACAGGTAGTCATAAGAAATATCTGGCTGGGTCCATAAAGAGAGCTCTGTAGGGTAACATTAAATGAGATGAAGCTGTGGTGTGCATAACAGAGCTATGCCCATGGCCCCATAGCTTTTTAGTAGGGATACTACTCAATAGCCAACATCATTGGTCACTTGATGTACACTCTACTGGGCCTATTTCCTTTTAGGATTCTTATAACCATGGGTTTCTAAATCCACTCCTTGTTTCATCTTTTTCTTCTTTGTGATGCAATGTTGTGATTTGAAGTGTCACATAAGAAGACATGAGATATAGGTGTTCAATAAAAAAAAATGTTGTATGAACTGAATTCAATAATTTTTTTAAATGTTGCAAAAAACACCCCTAAATCTATGCTCTGCATCATGCTGCTGCTGCTGCTGCTAAGTCACTTCAGTCGTGTCCGACTCTGTGCGACCCCATAGACGGCAGCCCACCAGGCTCCCCTGTCCCTGGGATTCTCCAGGCAAGAACACTGGAGTGGGTTGCCATTTCCTTCTCCAATGTATGAAAGTGAAAAGTGAAAGTGAAGTCGCTCAGTCGTGTCCGACTCTTCGCGACCCCATGGACTACAGACCACCAAGCTCCTTCGTCCATGGGATTTTTCCAGGCAAGAGTACTGGAGTGGGGTGCCATTGCCTTCTCCAGCTCTGCATCATATATTTATACAAATCCTCCTGATGTTGAAGTGTCCTGAAATACTCTGCAACCTGAACAGTATCTAATTCAATTTACTTCTTAAGCATACAGAGTTTGTGTTTGCTTTATTAACTGTAAAAATATACAAAAGCAAATATTCTATCCTGTCCTGGGAGGGTGGAATTTAGGGAAGGGGAAGATAATGCACCAGGGATTTTATTTTAATTGGTGTTTTATTTCTTAAATGTCTTGCTCTGTAGCGTAGTTTAAATATAAGTGAAGAAATGAAGCATTAAAGATAATCATAGCAGGATAGAATATTCAATCACTCACTTCCCTGACTCCTAGCATGGTAGAATGGCAGAACAAGATGTTTGTAAGCTGAAAAAGACAAAATTGCAAACATAAAAATGCACCAAAACCAACGTTAGTAAAGGAAAGATTTGCATGTCTTGTAGGCTCTTAATTGACTCAAAGTCTATTTTTCCTATCTATCCCCATCCCATCTCTGCAAACACACCCAGAAGCATCTGCAGAATCTGAATTCTTTTTCTGTAGTCTCCATCTTCCATGGCCTCTTTCCCCTGACAGAACTGCTTGACTTTCAACAGAGAAGCCAAGTGGAAAGAAACATGG
>NW_011495029.1:4628664-4639771 GCF_000754665.1 Bison bison bison
AGAGGACAGAATAAATGAAGCTTAAAAAGACAGAGGTTTGAGCAATCTACAGTATCAATGTAATCCTTGTCAAATTACCAATGGCAATTTTCACAGAACTAGAACAAAAAATTTTAAAATTTGTGTGGAAACACAAAAAACCCTGAATAGCCAAAGCAGTCTTAAGAAAGAAAACAGAGCTGGAAGAATCAACCTTTCTGACTTCAGACTATACTGCAAAGTTACAGTCGTCAAGACAGTATGGCACTGGCACAAAAGCAGAAATATACACCAATGGAACAAGATAGAAGGCACAGAGGTAAATCAACCTACCTGTGGGCACTTTATCTTTGACAAAGAAGGCAAGAATATATAATGGAGAAAAGACAGCCTCTTCAATAAGTGGTGCTGGGAAAATTGGACAGCTACATGTAAAAGAATAAAATTAGAATACTTCCTAACACCATACACAAAAATAAATTCAGAATGGATTAAAGAACTGAAATGTAAGGCCAGAAACTGTAAAACTCTTAGAAGAAAACATGGGCAGAACACTCTTTGGCATAAATCATTGTAAGATTTTCTTTGACCCCCCTCCTAGAGTAATAGAAATAAAAGCAAAAATAAATAAGTGGAGACTAATTAAACTTAAAAGCAGAGGAAAATATAAACAAGATGAAAAGACAACCCTTAGAATGGGAGAAAATAATTGCAAATGAAAAAACCGAAGAAGGATTAATCTTCAAAATTTACAAACAGCTCATGAAGATTGATGGGCTTCCCTTGAGGGTCAGTTGGTAAAGAATCTGCCTGCAATGCAGGAGACCTGGGTTCGATCTCTGGGTTGGGAAGATCCCCTGAAGGGAACAGCTACTCCACTCCATTCTGGCCTGGAGAATTCCATGGACAGTATCATCCATGGGGTGGCAAAGAGTTGGACATGACTGAGTGACTTTCACTTTCACTTCATGAAGCTCGATACCAGAAAAACAAACAGCTCAATCAAAAAATGGGTGGAAGACCTAAATAGACATTTCTCTAAAGAAGACATGCAGATGGCCAACAAACATATTGAATTTTTTTTTTTTTTTGTGGCAAATGAATCATCTCTTTGCTATGTCATTAAGAGGGGTTGATCAACCATGGGTCAGATGCATGGGGTCACATTATCTCTACTATAAAGCTGACTGTAGTTATATATTATGTAAAGTTGTGCAGAGTAAATAATTATCATTGAAAAATACCCCAGGCTTCATTAATAAAACTCAATGAAACAAAAAGGACAGGGGTTTGATCTTATACACACACATACACAGATACACACACGTGGACAAACGCTCCCTCACATCTGATATTATTTTAAATGGCTCTACTTT
This sequence comes from Bison bison bison, assembly GCF_000754665.1. NCBI lineage: Eukaryota > Metazoa > Chordata > Mammalia > Artiodactyla > Bovidae > Bison > Bison bison. The sequence goes on from NW_011495029.1 coordinate 4,630,020, forward strand.
TGCCCCACCCTGTTCCAGCCAAGTCAGCCTCCTTGCTGTTCTATGTACACTTTCCTCATGGCTCTGCCACTCGCTTTTTGTCTGAGATGTTCTTCCCCAGGTAGCTACATGGCTCATTCCCTTACTTCCTTCATGCCATTGTTCAAATATTACCTTATATTCATGGTCTTTCCTGACTACTTCACAGTATGAATCAACACTTGACACACATTATGTAAATATACATAAATAATATTTATGTTAATATTTATATAAATATTAACAGTTAATATTATTTTAACATAATATATTTATATAAATAAAGGCTTAAAATTTATATAAATATTGTTAATATTTATATAAGTAAATGCTTCACATAAATTATATATATATGCTGCTGTGCTAAGTCGCTTCAGTTGTGCCTGAAGCAGTTCATGTACAACCCCATGAACTGTAGCCAACCAGGTTCCTCAGTCCCTGGGGTTATCCAGGTAGAATACTGGAGTGGGTTACCATTCACTCCTCATTATATAGATGAAAGAAAAGAAAGGTGAAAGTGAAAGTCACTCAGTCACATCCGACTCTTTGTGACCCCATGGATCATATAGTCCATTGAATTCCCTAGGCCAGAATACTGGAGTGGGTAGCTGTTCCCTTCTCCTGGGGATCTTCCCAACCCAGGGATTGAACCCAGGTCTTCTGAAACGGGTAGCTTATCCCACTTCAGGGGATCTTACCAACTCAGGAATTGAACCAGGGTCTTCTGCACTGCAGGCAGATTCTTTACTAACTGAACTCTAAGGGAAGAACCTAATACAAACATAAGATGTCCTGGAGAAGGGAATGACTACCCATTCCAGTATTCTTGCCTGAAAATTCAATGGCTGGAGGAGCCTGGTGGGCTACAGACCATGGGGTCACAAAGAGTGAAACATGGCTGAGCAACTAACACTTTTACTTTTTCAATAAAACTATACATATTTACTGGCAAATTTGGCTTTGGAATACAAAATGAAGCAGGGCAAAGGAAAACATGGTTTTGCCAAGAAAACACACTGGTCATAGCAAACACCCTATTCCAAGAACACAAGAGAAGTCTCTACACATGGACATCACAAGGTAGTCAATACTGAAATCAGATTGATTATATTCTTTGCAGCCAAGATGGAGAAGCTCTATACAGTCCACAAAAACAAGACCAGGAGCTGACTGTGGCTCCAATCATGAACTCCTTAAATTCAGACTTAAATTGAAGAAAGTCAAATTCAGACTTAAATTGAAGAAAGTAGGGAAAACCACTAGACCATTTAGGTATGACCTAAATCAAATCTCTTATGATTATAAAGTAGAATTGACAAATAGATTCAAAAACTAGATCTGATAGACTGCCTGAGGAACTATGGATGGAGGCTCATGACATTGTACAGGAGACAGTGATCAAGACCATCCCCAAGAAAAAGAAATGTCAAAAGGCAAGCAAAATGGTTGTCTGAGTAGGTCTTACAAACAACTGGGAAAAGAAGAGAAGCAAAAGGCAAATGAGAAAAGGAAAGATATACCCATTTGAATGCAGAGTTCCAAAAAATAGCAAGAAGAGGTAAGAAAGAATTCCTCAGTGATCAATGCAAATAAATAAGGGAAAGAAATAGACTGGGAAAAACTAGAGATCTGTTCAAGAAAATTAAAGATACTAAGGGAACATTACATGCAAAGACAGGCACAAGAAAGGACAAAAATGGTATTATTCTAACACAATCAGAAAATTTTAAGAAGAGGAGGCAAGAATACACAGGAAACTACCCAAAAAAGATCTTCATGACCCATATCACCACCATGGTGTGATCACTCTCTTAGAGCCAGACATCCTGGAATACGAAGTCAAGTGGGCCTTAGGAAGGATCACTGTGAACAAAGCTAGTGGAGGTGATCGAATCCTGGTTGAGCTATTTCAAATCCTAAAAGATGATGCTATGAAAGCACTGCACTCAATATGCCAGCAAATTTGGAAAACTCAGCAGTGGCCATAGGACTGGAAAAGGTCAGTTTTTGTTCCAATCCCAAAGAAAGGCAATGCCAACGAATGTTCAAACTATAGCACAATTGCACTCATCTCATACACTAGCTAAGGAATGCTCAAAATTCTCCAAGCCAGGCTTCAACAGTAAGTGAAATGTGAACTTTCAGATGTTCAAACTGGATTTAGAAAAGGCAGAGGAACCAGACATCAAATTCCTAACATCCGTTGAAAAATTGAAAAAGCAAGAGAGTGTCAGAGAAACATCTACTTCTCTTTTATTGACTACACCAAAGCCTTTGACTGTGTGGATCACAAAAAACTGCAGAAATTCTTAAAGACATGGGAATACCAGACCACCTGATCTGCCTCCTGAGAAATCTGTATGCAGTTCAAGAAACAACAGTTAGAACTGGACATGGAACAATGGACTGGTTTTAAACTGGGAAAGGAGTACGTCAAGGTTGTAGATTGTCACCCTGCTTATTTAACTTATATGCAGAGCACATCATGTGAAATGCCGGGGAGGACAAATCACAAGCTAGAATCAAGATTTCCAGGAGAAATATAAGTAATCTCAGATATGCAGATGACACAACCCTTATGGCAGAAAGCGAAGAGGAACTAAAGGGCCTCTTGATGAAAGTGAAAGAGGACAGTGAAAAACCTGGCTTAAAACTCAACATTCAGAAAACTAAGATCATATCATCTGGTCCCATCACTTCATGGCAAGTAGTGTTTTCCCACTTCATGGGGAAAAAATGGAAACAGTTAGAGACTTTTTTGGGGGGGTGCTCCAAAATCACCACAGTTGGTGATTGCAGGCATGAAATAAAGATACTTGCTCCTTGAAAGAGAAGCTACGACCTACCTAGACAGCATATCTAGCATATTGACCTCGATAAAGACTTTGACTGTGTGAATCACAATAAACTGTGGAAAATTCTTAAAGAGATGGGAATACCAGACTACCTTACCTGCCTTCTGAGAAACCTGTATGCAGGTCAAGAAGCAACAGTTAGAACTGGACATGGAACAATGGACTGGTTCAAAACTGGGAAGGGAGTACATCAAGGCTGTATATTGTTACACTGCTCATTTAAATTATATGCAGGGTACTTCATGTCTTCTCAACACAGGGATTGAACCCAAGTCTCCAGCATTGCCGGTGGATTCTTTACCATCTTAGCCACGAGGGAAACCCAAGAATACTGGGCTGGGTAGCCTATCCCTTCTACAGGGGATCTTTCTGACCCGGGAATTTAGAACCAGGGTCTCCGGCACTGCAAGTGGATTTTTTTTTTTTTCCAGCTGAGCTACCAGGGAAGCCCTGTGAAATGCCTGGCTGGATGAATTACAAGCTGGAATCAAGATTTCCAGGAGAAATATCAACAATCTCAGATATGCAGATGATACCACCCTAATGACAGAAAGTGAAGAACTAAAGAGCCTTTTGATGAAGGTGAAAGAAGAGTGAAAAAACTGGCTTAAAACTCAACATTCAGAAAACTAAGATCATGGGATCCAGTTCCATCACTTCAACACAAAGAGATGGGGAAAAATGGAAACAGTGGCAGATCTAATTTTCTTGGGCTTCCAAATCACTGTAGATGGTAACTGCAGTGAAGAAATTAAAAGACACTTGCTCCTTGGAAGAAAAGCTATGACAAACCTAGACAGTGTATTTCTCAGGAGGCAGGTATAGTGATATGGTATTCCCATTTCTTTAAGAATTTTCCAGTTTGTTGTGATCCACACAGTCAAAAGTTCTGGCTTAGTCAATAAAGTACAAGTAGATGCTTTTCTGGAACTTTTTTGCTTTTTCAGTGATCCAATGGATGTTGGCAATTTGGTCTCTGGTTTCTCTGCCTTTTCTAAATCCAGTTTGAACATTTGGAAGTTCATGGTTCACATACTGTTGAAGCCTGACTTGGAGAATTTGGACAATTCGTTTGCTAGTGTGTGAGATGAGTGCAATTGTGCAGTAGCTAGAACATTCTTTGGCATTGCCTTTCTTTGGGACTGGAATGAAAACTGACGTTTTCAAGACCTGTGGCCACTGCTGAGTTTTCCAAATTTGCTGGCATATTGAGTGCAGTGCTTTCACAGCATTATCTTTTAGGATTTGAAATAGCTCAACCAGGGTTCAATCACCTCCACTAGCTTTGTTCACAGTGATCCTTCCCAAGGCCCACTTGACTTCGCATTCCAGGATATCTGCAGGTCAAGAAGCAACAGTTAGAACTGGACATGGAACAACAGACTGGTTCCAAATTGGGAAAGGAGTATGTCAAGGCTGTATATTGTCACCCTGCTTATTTAACTTGTATGCAGAGTGCATCATGCAAAATGTTGGGCTGGGTGAAGCACAAGCGGGAATCAAGATTGCTTAGAGAAATATCAGTAACCTCAGATATGCAGATGACACCACCCTTATGGTAGAAAGTGAAGAAAAACTAAAGAGCCTCTTGATGAAAGTGAAAGGAGAGTGAAAAACAGCTTAAAGCTCAACATTCAGAAAACTAAGATCATGGCATCTGGTCTTATCACTTCGGGACAAATATATGGAAAAGCAATGGAAACAATGAGACTTTACTTTCTTGGGCTTCAAAATCACTGCAGATTGTGACCACAGACATGAAATTAAAAGACATTGCTCCTTGGAAGACAAGCTATGACCAACCTCAGTTCAGTTCAGTTGCTCAGTCGTGTCTGGCTCTTCGCAGCCCCACGGACTGCAGCATGCCAGGCTTCCCTGTCCATCACCAACTCCTGGGGCTTACTCAAACTTATATCCATTCAGTTGGTGATACCACCCAACCATCTCATCCTCTGTTATCCCTTTCTTCTCCTGCTTTCAATCTTTCCCAGCATCAGGGTCTTTTCAAATCAGTCAGTTCTTCGAATCAGGTGGCCAAAGTATTGGAGTTTCAGCATCAGCATCAGTCCTTCCAATGAATATTCAGGACTGATTTTCCTTAGGATGGACTGGTTGGATTTCCCTACAGTCCAAGGGATTCTCAAAAGTCTTCTCCAACATCACAATTCAAAAGCCTCAGTTCTTTTGTGCTCAGCTTTCTTTATAGTCCAACTCTTATATCCATTCGTGACTACTGGAAAAACCATAGCTTTGACTAGATGGACTTTTTTTTGGCAAAGTAATATCTCTGCTTTTTTAATATGCTGTGTAGGTTGGTGTTCCTTTGCCAACAAAGTCCGTCTAGTGAAAGCTATTGTTTTTTCAATAGTCAGGTATGGATGTGAGAGTTGGACTATAAAGAAAGCTGAGCACAAAAGAATTGAGGCTGTTGAACTGTAGTGTTGGAAAAGACTCTTGAGAGTCACTTGGACTGCAAGGAGATCCAGCCAATCTATCCAAAGGGGAATCCCAGTCCTGAATATTCATCGGAAGGACTGATGCTGACGCTGAAACTCCAATACTTTGGCCACCTGATGCAAAGAACTAATTCATTGGAAAAGACCCAGATGCTGGGAAAGATTGAAGGTGGGAGGAGAAGGGGAGACAGAGGATGAGATGGTTGGATGGCATCACTGACTCAACGGACATGAGTTCGAGTAAGCTCTGGGATTTGGTGACGGACAGGGAAGCCTGGCATGCTGCAGTCCATAGGGCTGTAAAGAGCCTGACACGACTGAGCAACTGAACTGAACTGAGCTGAGACAGTGTATTAAAAAGAAGAGACGTTATTTTCCCTTTACAGGTCCCTATAGTCAAAGCTATGGTTTTTTCAGTAGTTGTGTACAAATGTGAGAGTTGGATCATAAAGAAGGCTGAGCGCCAAATAATTGATTGTTTCTAATTGTGGTGCTGGAGAAGAGTATTGAGAATCCCTTGGACAGCCCGGAGATCAAATCAGTCAATCCTAAAGGAAATAAACCCCACATGTTCCTTAGAAGTGCTGATGCTGAAGCTGAAGCGCCAGTGCTTTGGCCACCTAATGTGAAGAGTTGATTCACTGGAAAAGACCCTGATGCTGGGAAAGATTGAAGGCAGGAGGAGAGTGGTGTTGACAGAGGGTGGATGGCATTACTGACTCGATGGACATGAGTTTGAGCAAAGTCCTGGAGATAGTGAAGAACAGGAAAGACTAGCATGCCATAGTCCATGAGCACTCCACAAAGAGTCGAACATGACCTAGCAACTGAACAACAATCAGCTGTATTTACCTACTCTTCCAAAATCTAAGGACATAGCTGGGGTTATAAAATCTCTTGAAAGGAAATCTCTTCAATACAGCCCACTTGTCACTTGCAAAACATTCTAGGTCAACAGAGTTATAGTTACTGTATTGACATTTTTGCATCTATCTCATCCATTGTTCATTTTTATTAGGAAAAATGCCCATGAATCAGGATTTCCATTTTTACAAGCATTTACTTTTATGTTTGTTATAACAGAATCAGAGCACTTAAAGTCATGTCTTTAGTAATTAATCTTTACACAGAAAAATGGTTGTCCCTCCCTTGAGAAATTACTAAGTAGCGGGAGACTCTGACTTCTAAAGCCTTCCAATGTATAAATAGAACTGGGAAAGAGAGAAATCAGGGCACAAAAACATGAAATGGAAGCTAAATCTCTTTTTCCAAACTCTTAAAAAACCAAATGTAGCTGTATGTTGGCCTCCCTTTAAGCAAAGAATTTTAAAAATTAAATACAGTATCAGTTCAGTTCAGTCGCTTAGTCATGTCTGACTCTTTGCGATCCCGTGAATCGCAGCACGCCAGGCCTCCCTGTCCATCACCAACTCCCGGAATTCACTCAAACTCATATCCATTGAGTTGGTGATGCCATCCAGCCATCTCATCCTCTGTCGTCCCCTTCTCCTCCTGCCCCCAATCCCTCCCAGCATCAGAGTTTTTTCCAATGAGTCAACTCTTCGAATGAGGTGGCCAAAGTACTGGAGTTTCAGCTTTAGCATCAGTCCTTCCAAAGAACACCCAGGACTGATCTCCTTTAGAATGGACTGGCTGGATCTCCTTGCAGTCCAAGGGACTCTCAAGAGTCTTCTCCAACACCACAGTTCAAAAGCATCAATTCTTTGGTGCTCAGCTTTCTTCACAGTTCAACTCTCACATCCATACATGACCACAGGAAAAACCATAGCCTTGACTTAGATGGACCTTTGTTGGCAAAGTAATGTCCCTGCTTTTGAATATGCTGTCTAGGTTGGTTATAACTTTCCTTCCAAGGAGTAAGTATCTTAACACATATATATGGAATCTAGAAAAATGGTAACGATAACCCTACATGCAAACCAGCAAAAGGGACACAGATGTATAGAACAGTCTTTTGGACTCTGTGGGAGAGGGTGAGGGTGGGATGGTTTTGGAGAATGGCATTGAAACATGTATAATATCATATGTGAAACGAACCGACAGTCCAGGTTCAATGCATTATACAGGGTGCTCGGGCCTGGTGCACTGGGATGACCCAGAGGTGGAGGGAAGTGGGAGGGGGGTTCAGGATTGGGAACACATGTACACCAGTGGTGGATTCATGTCAATGGATGGCAAACCCAACACAATATTGTAAAGTATTTAGCCTCCAATTAAAATAAACAAATTTATATTAAAAAATTTTTAAAAAGCCACCACAGAAGAGCTAAATCTATTAATCCAGTTGAAATTCTTTCTTGTTTTTTTCACGCTGCATTAGTTTTTGACACAAATTGCACACACACACACACACACACACACAGGCAAATAATTTTCCACAGAAGACATTTTCATTCATCTATCACATTGTCAAAATCACTCTGGGAATCAACAGGGCTTGCCTGTGTGGAGTCTATTGTCATCATGAAGTTTATGTTTAACATATCTGGCCACACAACAATCTCTAGGGGATCAGCACTTTCCTTCATTAGTTGAGAGGGAGTCAAAGAAAACCCTTACTGACATGCCAGTATAGTGCGCTATTACATTTGCTCCTACAGATCAATTATAATGTAGCAGGCATGTTACCATGAGTTAAGGCCAGATTCTAAAGAATTCATATTCATCCCCAACATTTCATAAAGCTACTAAGTTTGTTTTTTTCACAGATTATACAAAGTTTAGTTTAAAAAATGAGGTGACTAAAATCCAATTGAATGGTAGGTACCCAAAGCTATTGGTGTGGAATTGCCCTTCCCAACTCTTGCCACCTGATTTTGGCCTTTCCCCCCTATTCCTTCAGGGTTGGAAAATGAAAGTCAACAGTGATCAGGTTGAGGGTCAAGGAGTGGGATTATTCTTTCCCACTACTCTCAAGCCTCAATGGATAGATGGGCTGAAAGCCAGGATAGGTATATTTCAGTGGTGTTTCTCAATTCTTTCTCCTACAAATGCTATTGTTAAAAATTACAATTAGTACAGCATGTGCTAAAGGCTTGATCATTGCTTTTTTCATTTTGAGTCTGGGTCATCCTTGCATCCTCCCACAGTAAGTCTTGCTTTTGTACAGTGTCTTGGCTAATTGCTGTGTGCTTACCAACCTTGTGAAGACTCCTGTGATGATCAGACTTTACAGGGAGATGGCACAGTTTTGTCACACATCATACCCACAGCCTGCCTCTTACAAACGTATTTTAAAAGTTACATTTCTCTTCTTTTGAAATAATGGATCTAGGGCAATGATTCACAATGGCTGCTAAAATATTCAAAGGCTGATTAAGATGGATCAGCCTGACACACAAGAACCAATTTTGGTGCCACAAAGCAGAAAAGCAGACATTCTCCTGATGGAAGTACAATAAACCTTTTAGAAAGCACTCAGGCCAGGGGTGGGGGTGGGGATGTGGAGGGGAATCAGACACTGATCTGACTAAGCCTCTAGGTCTAGGCTCTTAGAGTTTATAGTTCAGTTCAGTTCAGTCGCTCAGTCATGTCTGACTCTTTGTGACCCCATGAATCACAGCACGCCAGGCCTCCCTGTCCATCACCAACTCCCGGAATTCATCAAACTCATATCCATTGAGTTGGTGATGCCACCCAGCCATCTCATCCTCTGTTGTCCCCTTCTAATGCTACCCTCAATCTCTCCCAGATCAGGGTCTTTTCCAATGAGTCAACTCTTCGCATGAGGTGGACAAGTATTGGAGTTTCAGCTTTAGCATCAGTCCTTCCAATGAATACCTAGGACTGATCTCCTTTAGGATGGATTGGTTGGCTTTCCTTGCAGTCCAAGGGACTCTCAAGGGTCTTCTCCAACACCACAGTTCAAAAGCATCAATTCTTCAGTGCTCAGCTTTCTTCACAGTCCAACTCTCACATCCATACATGGCCACTGGAAAAACCATAGCAGTGGGTAGATGGACCTTTGTTGGCAAAGTAATAACTCTGCTTTTCAATATGCTATCTAGGTTGGTCATAACTTTCCTTCCAAGGAGTAAGCATCTTTTAATTTCATGGCTGCAATCACCATCTGCAGTGATTTTGGAACCCCCCCAAAATAAAGTCTGCCACTGTTTCCATTGTTTCCCCATCTATTTTCCATGAAGTGATGGGACCAGATGCCATGATCTTAGCTTTCTGAATGTTGAGTTTTAAGCCAACTTTTTCACTCTCCTCTTTCACTTTCATCAAGAGGCTTTTCAGTTCCTCTTCACTTTCTGCCATAAGGGTGGTGTCATCTGCATATCTGAGGTTGTTGATATTTCTCCCAGCAATCTTGATTCCAGCTTGTGCTTCTTCCAGCTCAGCGTTTCTCATGATGTACTCTGCATAGAAGTTAAATAAGCAGGGTGACAATATACAG
>NW_011495029.1:4639871-4650628 GCF_000754665.1 Bison bison bison
ACCTGCATACAGGTTTCTCAAGAGGCAGGTCAGGTGGTCTGGTATTCCTATCTCTTTCAGAATTTCCCACAGTTTATTGTGATCTACACAATCAAAGGTTTTGGCATAGTCAATAGAGCAGAAATAGATGTTTTTCTGGAACTCTCTTGCTTTTTTGATGATCCAGCAGATGTTCACAATTTCATCTCTGGCTCCTCTGCCTTTTCTAAAACCAGCTTGAACATCTGGAAGTTCACGGTTCATGTATTGCTGAAGCCTGGCTTGGAGAATTTTGAGCCTTACTTTACTAGCGTGTGAGATGAGGGCAATTGTGCAGTAGTTTGAGCATTCTTTGGCATTGCCTTTCTTTGGGATTGGAATGAAAGCTGACCTTTTCCAGTGCTGTGGCCACTGCTAAGTTTTCCAAATGTGCTGGCATATTGAGTGCAGCACTTTTGCAGCATCATCTTCCAGGAATTGAAATAGCTCAATTGGAATCCCATCACCTCCACTAGCTTTGTTCGTAGTGATGTTTTCTAAGGCCCACTTGACTTCACATTCCAGGATGTCTGGCTCTAGGTGAATGATCACACCATTGTGATTGTCTTGGTTGTGAAGCTCCTTTTTGTACAGTTCTTCTATGTATTCTTGCCACTTCTTGATATCTTCTGCTTCTTTTAGATCCATATCATTTCTGTCCTTTATTGAGCCCATCTTTGCATGAAATGTTCCTTTGGTATCTCTAATTTTCTTAAAGAGATCTCTAGTCTTTCCCATTCTGTTGTTTTCCTCTATTTCTTTGCATTGATCACTGAGGAAGGCTTTCTTATCTCTCCTTGCTATTCTTTGAACTCTGCATTCAGATGCTTTTATCTTTCCTTTTCTCCATTGCTTTTCACTTCTCTTCTTTTCACAGCTATTTGTAAGACCTCCCCAGACAGCCATTTTGCTTTTTTTTGCATTTCTTTTCCATGGGGATGGTCTTGATCCCTGTCTCCTGTACAATGTCACGAACCTCCATCCATAGTTCATCAGGCACTCATCAGATCTAGTCCCTTAGTTTATAGTAAATACATGAAACAAAAATGCAAGTGAACTTATAACCTGGGAATAACAATCAACAAAATCCAGAATGTGGGAAACTCTAAACAAAATGACCCAGTTATGTCAATAAATATATTGCAAAGAAAAAACAAGAGGAAGTAAGAGGAACTATAGATCTAAAATGACTTAAGAGATTTCTCAAGGAAATTAAATGTGTTGATTTGGTTTAATTTCTGATTTGAGCAAAACAACTGTTAAAAAACCTTTGTAAGATAATTATTAGAGAAATAGTTACTAGAGATATTTAATCATTTACTGGATATATGGTGATATTTAGAAATCATTAATATTTTAGAGTAATAACTGTTTAGATTATACTTTTTAAGAGTTCTCTTTTAGTAATTCAGTATATATAAGTATAACACATATACTTATAAGATGATAAGTTGTTTGAGGTTTGCTGCAAAATAACCCTGTGGGATTGAGGTGGGAGAGTAGAAACAGAGATGAAATGAGGCTGGACAGTTGTTGATGATTTGTGAAGCTGGGTGCTGAGCACGCAGGTTCATTATGCTGTTCTCTCTACATCTGTAAAGATTGTACATTTTCTATAATAAACACTTTTAAAAAAGAAAATTAGGGGCATGGGAAACAATTGAAATAGAAACATTTTCAATTTCATATCTAGCGGCAGCTAGAACTATGGAATCTTTGCAGCTGTGTGTGATATTATCCATTTTGGCTTTAAGTTCTCTTTTTGGCTTTGCCATGTGTGTTGCCTTCAGTCTCTTTTTGCATTCTAAAATTTCAATGTTGTATTAAAAAGGCAAATAGAAAGAATGTTTTTTAAAGTTGTAATCTCACTGAAATTTTTTAGATCAGTATTTTAAGTATATTCATTTGAGTTTTAAAAAGCAGCTTCTGAAACAAAAATAGTTTTAAAATGGAAATAGAACTAAAATCAGTCCTTTAGTACTATAGAGTTATGGTTATTTATCCCAAATGGTAAATAGCCCCTTTTAAAGTACGTTCATCCTAAGTGGTAACTGGTAGATACACTCTATCTTGTAGTTCATTTGAATTCAGATCAATATTGCTAATAAATTGTTTAAATTTGGAAAGCTGGCATTGCATTGCAATTATTTTAACCTTAAAGGAAGCCATTTGGAATCACTCCAAAACTAATTACATTTGGCAGGGAGGTGTTAGTAGAACCAGTTATAATCATTAACAAAAATATTTATTTTTAACTCATTGACTTGGGTATTACTTTCCAAATAATCATCTTGTTTAATTCTTATTAAATTTCAGAAGCTCAGTAATCAATTAAAAATCTGCCTTTCCAGGTCTCTCCCTCTTTTAAAAAACAAGAGTGAAACAAATTATTCACAAATATTCTATGAATTCTGTTAAAGGAAAGAAATGACTTGCTAACAAAATGGAATATATAACACTGGACTCCAGAAATTCAACTTAAGCAGTTTTGTCATATATTTTCATTGGTTAGCCTAACAAGATAAATTAAAGAGGCTTTCTAACAGAAAAAGGAGGGGGAAGATAAGCTCACAGAAGAATTGGCATTCATCAACTGATATTTAATGAAATTGCAAGGCTCTATAATTTAAACTCTTTTGTTTATCAAGTGAATTAAAGATAATGCAGAATTCTTTATGTGCAAAAAGATACTAATAGCTCTGCTTTTCACCTAAGGAATAACAGAAAACAAATGTATTTCCTTGTCCCAGAAATAGGCTTGTGATTGTACATATGAAAATGAATGCTGTGCAAACAAACATTAGGAGCACTTGCTTGTTTATGCTTCTTTCACTAACAAAACCCTTTCCTTCTATAAAGATATAGTAGTTGGGTCTGTTCTGTTATTGGCACCCTTCTTAAGGAAAGTCATATTACACTGAATGAGTTTGTACCCCCTCTAACTAAATTCCACTGTTGCCTTCCCACTCACTAATATACCACAAATTATACTGTTCATACTTAATATCACTTTCTTATTCAATTCTGCTTTTGCAAGAAAGACAAATGTACTAACATCATTTTGTAGATCTGGGAATTGTCTTCTGATAATCCCAACTAACATGCTAGAGCTCAAATGGAAATATTCGATTCAAGTCACTGTGAAGACACTGTAAAGATCATCCAATCCCCTTCCTTAGTGGGCAGACAAGTCAAAGAAAATTGGTGAATGACATCACCAGAGCTTATCCATATAGAGAAGAAACATACCTGGAACAGCTACATAATATGCAGTGCAAAATAAAAATATGGGCATTTGTGTTCAAAGGGTGCCCACTCTCACCACTACTATTCAACATAGTTTTGGAAGTCCTAGCCATAGCAATCAGAGAAGAAAAAGAAATAAAAGGAATCCAGATTGGAAAAGAAAAAGTAAAACTCTCACTTTTGCAGATGACATGATACTCTATATAGAAAACTCTAAAGATATTACCAGAGCTAATCAATGAATACAGTAAAGTTGCAGAATATAAAATTAATACACAGAAATCACTTGCATTCCTATAGAGTAACAGTGAAAAAAACAGAAAGAAAAATTAAAGAAACAATCCCATTCACCACTGCAGCAAAAAGAATAAAATACTGAGGAATAAATTTACCTAAAGAAACAAAAGATCTATCTATAGAAAACATTGATGAAAGAAATCAAAGATGACACAAATAGATGGAGAAATATACCATGTTCATGGCTTATAAGAATCAATATAGTGAAAATGAGTATACCACCCAAAGCAATCAATAGATTCAATGTAATCCCTATCAAGCTACCAAAGGTATTCTTCACAGAACTAGAACAAATAATTTCACAATTTGTATGGAAACACAAAAAACCTTGAATATCCAAAGCAGTCTCAAGAAAGCAGAATGGAACTGGAGGAATCAAACTTCATGACTTCAGACCATAACTATAAAGCTACAGTCATAAAGAGAGTATGGTACTGGAAGAAAGACAGAAATATTGACCAATGGAACAAAACAGAAAGCCCAGAGATAAATCCATGGACCTATGTACACTTTATTTTTGACAAAGTGAGGCAAAAATATACAATGGAGAATAGACAATCTCTTTAACAAGTGGTGCTGGGAAAACTGGTCAACCACTAACTGGTCAAAAGAATGAAACTAGAACACTTTCTAACACCATACAGAAAAATACACTCAAAATAGATTAAAGATATAAATTTAATACCAGAAACTATAAAACTCTTAGAGGAAAACATAGGGATAACTCTCTCTGACATAAATCACAGCAAGATCCTCTATGATCCACCACCCTGAGTAATGGAAATAAAAACAAAAATAAACAAATGGGACCTAATTAAACTTAAAAGCTTTTGCACAATGAAGGAAACTGTAAACAAGGTGAAAAGGCAGCCTTCACAATGTAAGAAAATGATAGCAAATGAAACAACTGATAAAGAATTAATCTCCAAAATATATAAGCAGCTTATGCAGCTCAATACCAGAAAAACGAACAACCCAATCAAACAGTGGGTCAAAGAACTAAAGAGACATTTCTCCAAAGAAGATATACAGCTGGCTAATAAACATATGAAAAAATGCTCAACATCACTCATATTAGAGAAATGCAAATCAAAGCCACAATGAGGTATCATCACACACACCAGTCAGAATGGCCAGTATCAAAAAGTCTACAAACAATAAACACTAGAGAGGGTGTGGAGAAAAGGGAACCCTTTTACACTGTTGGTGGGAATGCAAATTGATACAGTCACTATGGAAAAGAGTGTGGAGATTCCTTAAAAAACTGGAAATAGAACTGACATATGACCCAGCAATCCCACTGCTGAGCACACACACCAAGCAAGTCAGGATTGAAAGAGACATGTGTTTACCCATTGTTAATTGCAGCACTGTTTACAATAGCTGGGACACAGAAGTAACTAAGATGTCCATTGGTAGATGAATGGATAAGGAAGTTGTGATACATATACACAATGGAATATTACTTAGCTATGAAAAAGAACACATTTGAGTCAGTTGTAATGAGGTGGATGAAATTGGAATCTATTATATGGAGGAAGTTCAGTCACTCAGTCGTGTCTGACTCTTTGTGACCCCATGGACTGAAACACGCCTGACTTCCCTGTCCATCACCAACTCCCAGAGCTTACTCAAACTTATGTCCATCAAGTCGGTGATGGCATCCAACATCCCATCCTATGTTGTCCCCATCTGTTCCTGCTTCCAAACTTTCCCAGCGTCAGGGTCTTTTCCAATGAGTCATTTCTTCGCATCAGGTGGCCAAAGTATTGGAGTTTCAGCTTCAGCATCAGTTCTTCCAATGAACATGCAGGATTGCTTTCCTTTATGATTGTTTGGTTGGATCCTTTTGCAGTTCAAGGGACTCTCAAGAGTCTTCTCCAACACCACAGTTCAAAAGCATCAATTCATTGGTGCTCAGCTTTCTTTACAGTTCAGCTCTCACATCCATACATGACTACTGGAAAAATCATAGCTTTGACAAGACAGACCTTTTTTGGCAAAGTAATATCTCTCTAATATGCTGTCTAGGTTTGTCATATCTTTTCTTCCAAGAAGCAAGCATCTTTTAATTTCATGGCTCCAGTCACCATCTGTAGTGATTTTGGAGCCCAAGAAAGTAAAGTCTGTCACTGTTTCCATTGTTTCCTCATTATTTTGCCATGAAGTGATGAGACTGAATGCCATGATCTTAGTTTTCTGAATGTTGAGTTTTAAGTCGACATTTTTAGTCTCACTAAATATTTGAGACTTTCACCCTCATCAAGAGACTCTTTAGTTCTTCTTCGCTTTCTGCAATAAGAGTGGTGTCATCTGCATATCGGAGGTTATTGATATTTCTCCCAGCAATCTTAATTCCAGCTTGGGCTTCATCCAGCCCAGCATTTTGCATGATGTATTCTGCATATAAGTTAAATAAGCAGGGTGTTAATATTCAGCCTTTATGTACTTCTTTCCTGATACAAAGTAAAGTAAGCCAGAAAGGGAAACACAAATTAGTATATTAAGGCATATTTGTGGAATTTAGGAAAATGGTAATGATGATCCTCTTTCAACAACACAGGAGAAGACTCTATCCATGGACATCACCAGATGGTCAATACCAAAATCAGATTGATTATATTCTTTGCAGCCAAAGATGGAGAAGCTCTACACAGTCAGCAAAAACAAGACTAGGAGCTGACTGTGGCTCAGATCATGAATTCTTTATTGCCAAATTATGACGAAAATTGAAGAAAGTGGGGAAAACGACTACACCATTTGGGTATGACCAAAATCAGTTCAGTTCAGTTGAGTCACTCGGTCATGTCCAACTCTTTGTGACCCCATGAGCCACAGCATGCAGGTCTCTCTGTCTATCACAAACTCCCAAAGTTTACCCAAACTCATATCCATTAAGTCGGTTATGCCATCTAACCATGTCATCCTCTGTCATCCCTGTCTCCTCCTGCCTTCAGTCTTTCCCAACATCAAGGTCATTTCAAATGAGTCAGCTTTTCGCATCAGGTGGCCAAAATATAGGAGTTTCAGCTTCAACATCAGTTCTTACAATGAAAACCCAGGACTGATGTGCTTTAGGATGGACTGGTTGGATCTCCTTGCAGACCAAGGGACTATCAAGAGTCAAAAGCATCAATTCTTCAGTGTTCAGCTTTCTTCATAGTTCAACTCACATCCATAGGTGACCACTGGAAAAACCATAGTCTTGACTAAACGGACCTTTGTTGACAAAGTAATGTCTCTGCTTTTTAATATGCTGTCTAGCTTGGTCATAACTTTCCTTTCAAGGAGTAAGCATCTTTTAATTTCATGGCTGCAATCACCATCTTCAGTGATTTTGGAGCCCCCCCAAATAAAGTCTGACACTGTTTCCACTGTTTCCCCATCTATTTGCCATGAAATGATGGGACCAGATGCCATGATCTTAGTTTTCTGAATGTTGAGGTTTAAGCCAACTTTTTCACTCTCCTCTTTCACCTTCCTCAAGAGGCTTTTTAGTTCCTCTTCACTTACTGCCATAAGGGTGGTGTCATCTGCATATCTGAGGTTACTGAGATTTCTCCCAGCAATCTTGATTCCAGCTTGTACTTCCTTCAGCCCAGCGTTTCTCATGATGTACTCTGCATAGAAGTTAAATAAGCAGGGTGACAATTTACAGCCTTGACGTACTCCTTTTCCTATTTGGAACCAGTCTGTTGTTTCATGACCAGTTCTAACTGTTGCCTCCTGACCTGAATATAGATTTCTCAAGAGTTAGGTCTGGTGGTCTGGTATTCCCATCTCTTTCAGAATTTTCCACAGTTTATTGTGATTCACACAGTCAAAGGCTTTGGCATAGTCAGTAAAGCAGATTAAAATGTTTTTCTGGAACTCTCTTGCTTTTGTGATGATCCAGAGGATGTTGGCAATTTTATCTCTGGATCCTCTGCCTTTACCAAAACCAGCTTGAACATCTGGAAGTTCATGGTTCACATATTATTGAAGCCTGGCTTGCATAATTTTGAGCATTACTTTACTAGCGTGTGAGATGAGTGCAATTGTGCAGCAGTTTGAACATTCTTTGGCATTGGCTTTCTTTGGGATTGGAAAGAAAACTGACTTTTTCCAGGTGGCCACTGCTGAGTTTTCCAAATTTGCTGACATATTGAGTGCAGCACTTTGACAGCATCATCTTTTAGGATTTGAAATAGCTCAACTGGAATTCCATCACCTCCACTGGCTTTGTTCATAGTGATATTCCTTAGGCCCACTTGACATCTCATTTCAGGGTGTCTGGCTCTAGGTGAGTGATCACACCACTGTGATTATCTGGGCCGAAGTGACAAGTAGAACCGAACTGAACAATGATCCTATATGTATGGCAGCCAAAGAGACATAGATGTAAAGAATAGGCATTTGGACTATATGTGAGAAGGTCAGGGTGGGATGATTTGAGAGAATAGCATTGAAATATGTATATCACCATATGTGAAATCTAACACGCTAGTAAAGTAATGCCCAAAATTCTCCAAGCCAGGCTTCAGCAATACGTGAACTGTGAATTTCCAGATGTTCAAGCTGGTTTTAGAAAAGCCAGAGGAACCGGAGATCAAATTGCCAACATCCGTTGGATCATAGAAAAAGCAAGAGTCATCTACTTCTGCTTTATTGAGTACCCTAAAGCCTTTGACTGTTGGATCACAATAAATTGTGGAAAATTCTTCAAGAGACAGGACTACCACATCACCTTACCTGCCTCCTGAGAAATCTGTATGCAGGTCAAAAAGCAACAGTTAGAACCTTACATGGAACAACAGACTGGTTCCAAATCGGGAAAGGAGCAGGTCAAAGCTGTATATTGTCACCCTGTTGATTTAACTTATAAGCAGAATACATCATGCACAATGCAGGGAGAACTATCAATAACCTCAGATACGCAGATGATACCACCCTTATGGCAGAAAGTGAAGAGGAATTAAAGGGCCTCTTGATGAAAGTGAAAGAGAAGAGTGAAAAGCTGGCTTAAAACTCAACTTTCAGCAAACAAAGATCATGGCATTTGGTCCCATTAGTTCATGGCAAATAGATGGGAAAGCAATGGAAACAGTGACAGACTTTATTTTCTTGGGCTTCAAAATCACTGCAGATAGTGATTACAGCCATGAAATTAAAAGATGCTTGTTCCTTGGAAGGAAAGCTATGACCAACCTAGACAGCATATTAAAAAGCAGAGACATTACTTTGCTGACAAAGGTCTGTCTAGTCAAAGTTATGGTTTTTCTAGTCGTCATGTATGGATATGAGAGTTGGACTATAAAGAAAGCTGAGCACCGAAGAATTGGTGCTTTTGAACTGTGGTGTTGGAGAAGAGTCTTGAGATTCCCTTGGACAGCAAGGATATCAAACCAGTCAATCCTACAGGACATCAGTCCTGACTATTCATGGTAAGGACTGATGCTGAAGCTGAAGCTCCAGTACTTTGGCTACCTGATGTGAAGAACTGACTCACTGGAAAAAACCCTGATGCTGGGTAAGATTGAAGGCAGGAGGATAAGGGGACAACAGAGTATGAGGTAGTTGAATGGCATCACTGACTCAATGTATATGAGTTTGAGAAAGCTCTGGGAGATGGTGAAGGACAGCAAAGCCTGGTGTGCTGCAGTCAATGGGGCTGCAAAGAGTTGGACATGACTGAACAACTGAAATGATATCGATACTGATAATTATTTGGGGTTTGCTCTCTGTAGGTCTTCTCCTCTTGTGTTTCCTGACTAGAGAAATTCCTTTAGCAGTTGTTGTAAAGCTGGTTTGGTGGTGCTGAATTCTCTTAACTTTTGCTTCTCTGGAAAACTTTAATTTCTTCATCAAATGTGAAGGGGAGTCTTGCTGGGTAGAATATTCTTGATTGTAGGTTCTTTCCTTTCCTCACTTTAGATATATCATGCCATTCCCTTCTGGCTTGAAGAATTTCTTTTTTATTTTATTTTTTAAAATTTTATTTTGTTTTTAAACTTTACATAACTGTATTAGTTGTGCCAAATATCAATATGAATCCGCCACAGGTATACATGTGTTCCCCATCCTGAACCCTCCTTCCTCCTCCCTCCCCATACCATCCCTCTGGGTCGTCCCAGTGCACTAGCCCCAAACATCCAGTATCGTGCATCGAACCTGGACTGGCAACTTGTTTCTTACATGATATTTTACATGTTTCAATGTCATTCTCCCAAATATTCCCACCCTCTCCCTCTCCCACAGAGTCCATAAGACTGTTCTATACATCAGTGTCTCTTTTGCTGTCTTGTACACAGGGTTATTGTTACCATCTTTCTAAATTCCATATATATGCGTTAGTATACTGTATTGATGTTTTTCCTTCTGGCTTACTTCACTCTGTATAATAGGCTCCAGTTTCATCCACCTCATTAGTACTGATTCAAATGTATTCTTTTTAATGGCTGAGTAATACTCCATTGTGTATATGTACCATAGCTTTCTTATCCATTCATCTGCTGATGGACATCTAGGTTGCTTCCATGTCCTGGCTATTATAAACAGTGCTGCGATGAACACTGGGGTACACGTGTCTCTTTCCCTTCTGGTTTCCTCAGTGTGTATGCCCAGCAGTGGGATTGCTGGGTCATAAGGCAGTTCTATTTCCAGTTTTTTAAGGAATCTCCACACTGTTCTCCATAGTGGCTGTACTAGTTTGCATTCCCACCAACAGTGTAAGAGGGTTCCCTTTTCTCCACACCCTCTCCAGCATTTATTATTTGTAGACTTTTGGATCGCAGCCATTCTGACTGGTGTGAAATGGTACCTCATAGTGGTTTTGATTTGCATTTCTCTGATAATGAGTGATGTTGAGCATCTTTTCATGTGTTTGTTAGCCATCTGTATGTCTTCTTTGGAGAAATGTCTATTTAGTTCTTTGGCCCATTTTTTGATTGGGTCATTTATTTTTCTGGAGTTGAGCTGTAGGAGTTGCTTGTACAAAATTCTAGCAATCAGAATCCAACAACACATTAAAAAGATCATACACCATGACCAAGTGGGCTTTATCCCAGGGATGCAAGGATTCTTCAATATCCGCAAATCAATCAATGTAATACACCACATTAACAAATTGAAAAATAAAAACCATATGATTATCTCAATAGATGCAGAGAAAGCCTTTGACAAAATTCAACATCCATTTATGATAAAAACTGTCCAGA
>NW_011495029.1:4650728-4651821 GCF_000754665.1 Bison bison bison
AAACTAAAGACCTATATATAGAAAACTATAAAACACTGGTGAAAGAAATCAAAGAGGACACTAATAGATGGAGAAATATACCATGTTCATGGATTGGAAGAGTCAATATAGTGAAAATGAGTATACTACCCAAAGCAATTTATAGATTCAATGCAATCCCTATCAAGCTACCAATGGTATTCTTCACAGAGCTAGAACAAATAATTTCACAATTTGTATGGAAATACAAAAAACCTCGAATAGCCAAAGCTATCTTGAGAAAGAAGACTGGAACTGGAGGAATCAACCTACCTGACTTCAGGCTCTACTACAAAGCCACAGTTATCAAGACAGTATGGTACTGGCACAAAGACAGAAATATTGATCAATGGAACAAAATAGAAAGCCCAGAGATAAATCCACGCAAATATGGACACCTTATCTTTGACAAAGGAGGCAAGAATATACAATGGATTAAAGACAATCTCTTTAACAAGTGGTGCTGGGAAATCTGGCCAACCACTTGTAAAAGAATGAAACTAGACCACTTTCTAACACCATACACAAATTTAAACTCAAAATGGATTAAAGATCTAAACGTAAGACCAGAAACTATAAAACTCCTAGAGGAGAACATAGGCAAAACACTCTCTGACATACATCACAGCAGGATCCTCTATGACCCACCTCCCAGAATATTTGGAAATAAAAGCAAAATAAACAAATGGGACCTAATTAACCTTAAAAGCTTCTGCACATCAAAGGAAACTATTAGCAAGGTGAAAAGACAGCCTTCAGAATGGGAGAAAATAATAGCAAATGAAGCAACCGACAAACAACTAATCTCAAAAAATATACAAGCAACTCCTACAGCTCAACTCCAGAAAATAAACGACCCAATCAAAAAATGGGCCAAAGAACTAAATAGACATTTCTCCAAAAAAGACATACAGATGGCTAACAAACACATGAAAAGGTGCTCAACATCACTCATTATCAGAGAAATGCAAATCAAAACCACTATGAGGTACCATTTCACGCCAGTCAGAATGGCTGCGATCCAAAAGTCTACAAATAATAAATGCTGGAGAGGGTGTGGAGAAAAGGGAACCCT
>NW_011495029.1:4651921-4668909 GCF_000754665.1 Bison bison bison
TAACACCATACACAAAAATAAACTCAAAATGGATTAAAGATCTAAACGTAAGACCAGAAACTATAAAACTCCTAGAGGAGAACATAGGCAAAACACTCTCTGACATACATCACAGCAGGATCCTCTATGACCCACCTCCCAGAATATTGGAAATAAAAGCAAAAATAAACAAATGGGACCTAATTAACCTTAAAAGCTTCTGCACATCAAAGGAAACTATTAGCAAGGTGAAAAGACAGCCTTCAGAATGGGAGAAAATAATAGCAAATGAAGCAACTGACAAACAACTAATCTCAAAATAAAGAAGAATTTCTGTTGAGAAATCAGCTGATAGCCTGATGGGAGTTCCCTTGTATGTTATTTGTTGTTTTTCCCTTGTTGGTTTTACTATTTTATGTCTGTTTTTAATTTTTGTCAAATTGATTGCTATGTGTCTCAGTGTGTTCCTCCTTGGGTTTATTCTTCCTGGGACTGTGCTTTTATGACTTTGTGGACTATTTTCTTGCCCTCAGGAAGTTTTCAACCATCATCTCTTCAAATATTTTCTCAGGTCCTTTCTCTCTTGTTTTACCTTCTTGGACCCCTATAATGTGAATGTTGGTACATTTAATACTGTCCCAGAGGTCTCTTAGGCTGTCTTCACTTCTTTTCCTTCTTTTTTCTATATTCTGTTGTATGGCAGTGATTTCTACCATTTTGTCCTCCAGGTCATTTATCCATTCCTGCTGCTGCTGCTACTGCTGCTGCTAAGTCGCGTCAGTCATGTTCGACTCTGTGCGACCCCATAGACGGCAGCCCACCAGGCTCTACGGTCCATGGGATTCTCCAGGCAAGAATACTGGAGTGGGTTGCCATTTCCTTCTCCAATGCATGAAAGTGAAAAGTGAAAGTGAAGTCACTCAGTCGTGTCCGACTCTTAGTGACCCCATGGACTTCAGCCCACCAGGCTCATCCACCCGTGGGATTTTCCAGGCAAGAGTACTGGAGTGGGGTGCCATTGCCTCAGTTATTCTCCTATTAATTCCTTCTAGTGTGTTATCCTGGAGAAGGCAATGGCACCCCACTCCAGTACTCTTGCCTGGAAAATCCCATGGATGGAGGAGCCTGGTAGGTTCCAGTCGGTGGGGTCGCTAAGAGTCAGGCATGACTGAGTGACTTCACTTTCACTTTTCACTTTCATGCATTGGAGAAGGAAATGGCAACCCACTCCAGTATTCTTGCCTGGAGAATCCCAGGGACATAGGAGCCTAGTGGTCTGCCGTCTATGACGTCTAACAGAGTCGGACACAACTGAAGTGACTTAGCAGCAGCAGCAACAGTGTGTTATTCATCCCTGTTAGTTTGTTCTTTAGTTATTATTGCCTTTGGTAAACCTTTCTGGCATCTTTTCAACCTTTGCCTTCATTCTTTCCCTGAGATCCTGGATCATCTTCATTATCATTATTCTGAATTCTTTTTCTGGAAGGTTGCCTATCTCCAATTCATTTAGTTGTTTTTCTGGTGGGCTGCTGTCTATGGGGTCGCACAGAGTCAGACACGACTGAAGGGACTTAGCAGCAGCAGCAGCAGCTGGGGTTTTATTTTGTCCCTTCATCAGGACAAAACTTTCTGCTTTTTCCTCATGATTCATCATCATCATCATCAGTTCAGTCGTTTAGTTGTGTGCCACTCTTTGCGACCCCATGAATCGCAGCACACCAGGCCTCCCTGTCCATCACCAACTCCCAGAGTTTATTCAAACTCATGTTCATCGAGTCAGTGATGCCACAACCATCTCATCCTCTGTCACATCCTTTTCCTCCTGCCTGCAATCCTTGGCAGCATCAGGGTCTTTTCCAGTGAGTAGGCTTTGCATATCAGGTGGCCAAAGTATTGGAGTTTAAGCTTTAGCATCAGTCCTTCCAATGAACACCCAGGACTGATCTCCTTTAGAATGGACTGGTTGGCTCTCCTTGCAGTCCAAGGGACTCTCAAGAGTCTTCTCTAACACCACAGTTCAAAAGCATCAATTCTTCGGTGCTCACCTTTCTTCACAGTCCAACTCTCACATCCATACATGACGACTGGAAACACCATAGCCTTGACTTGATGGACCTTTGTTGGCAAAGTAATGTCTCTGCTTTTGAATATGCTGTCTAGGTTGGTTATAATTTTCTTTCCAAGGAGTAAACGTCTTTTAATTTTATGGCTGCAATCACCATCTGCAGTGATTTTGGAGCCCAAAAAAATAAAGTCTGACCCTGTTTCCACTGTTTCCCCATCTATTTGCCATGAAGTGATGGGACCAGATGCCATGATCTTAGTTTTCTGAATGTTGAGCCTTAAGCCAACTTTCTCACTCTCCTCTTTCACTTTCATCAAAAGGCTTTTTAGTTCCTCTTCACTTTCTGCCTAGGATTAACTTTCTGTAATATGGATTTTGTGTTAGCCACTGTAAGACTGTGTCTCTTGTTTCTTCTATCTGCCCTCTGATGGCTGAGACTAAGAGGTTTGTGTAAGCTTGTTAATGGGAGGGACTGGTGATGGGAGAAATTTGGTCTTGCTCTGGTGGGCAGGGCCTTGCTCAATAAAGTTTTAATCCAATTATCTGATGATGTGTGGGGTTGCACTCTCTCCACATTAGTTGTTCAGCCTGAGGTGACAAAACCCTGGGGTCTATGAGCTCTATGGTAGAGTTAATGGTGAACTCCCAGAGTGTTTACATCAACGCAACCTTCCAGTGCCCCATCCCTTGGTGAGCTCCTGTTAACCAATGCCTCCACAGGAGGCCCTCTAACACTAGCGGGTAGTTTTGGTTCAGTTTCCTGTGGGTCCCTGCCCCTCTCCTCTGGGTCTTAGTGCAGGCAAAATGGGGCCCTCCATATTGGAGTCTCTGTTTCCCCCAGTTCTCTGGAAATCCTATAATCAAATCCCACTGGCCCTCAACGCCAGATTCCCTGGCCTTGTCGGATCCCCAGGCTGGGAAGCCTGACGTGGGGTTGGAACCTTCACAAAACTGTGAGAACTGTTTTGGTATTATTGTTCTCCAGTCTGTGGTCCACAGACTGATGGGTATGAGATTTAATTTTATCATGATGCACTCCTCTTACTGTCTCACTGCAGCTTCTTCTTTGTCTTTGGGCATGGGATATCTTTTTTGGGTAGGTTCCAGCATACTCCTGTTGATGGTTGTTCAACAGTTTGTTGCAGTTTTGGTGCTTTCAAAGGAGATTCGCGCACATCCTTCTACTCCACCATCTTGAACTGGAAGCCTCCTCCTACTAAATTTTGATTTTGTACTTTCTTCTTTCTCTGGTTTGTTAAGTGTAAGATTAGGTTGCTTATTTGGTACTTCTCTTGGGACCTGAGGTGGGCTTGTATCACTAAAAGCTTCCTTCTAAGAAAAGTTTTTACTCTGTCTTATAGATTTTTGATCATTGTTTTTCTTCTTTTGTGTCAAGGTTTTAAATTTTTTTTCTTTGATTTCTTTAGTGAACCATTGGTTATTCAGTAGCATACTGCATAGCCTTCAAGTGTTTGTGATTTTTGCATTTTTTTCTTGTAGTTGATTTCTAGTCTCACCATTGTCAGCATAAAAAAATGCTTGACCTGATTTCAATGTTTTATACTTATTGAGAATTTTTTCATGATCTGGCATGTAATCTTTCTTAGAAAATATTCTATATCCACTTGAAAACAATGTGTATTCTGCTGCTTTTGGATGGACTGTATCTACTTAGATACATATTTGAATATCTACTACATCTATTTCGTCTAACCTGTCAATTAAGGCCCATTTCCTTTATTGATTTTCTGTCTATTGATGTAAGTGGAGTGTTAAATTCCCCTACTATTATTATGTTAATGTTAATTTCTCCCTTTATGTTTGTTAAAATTTCCTTTGTGTGTGTTAGTTGCTCAGTTGTGCCTGACTCTTTGTGACCCCATGGACTTTATTTATCAATATGTAGGAATTCTTATGTTAGGTGCATATATATTTATAGTTACTATATCACTTTGCTGGATTGATCCCTTGATCATTATGTAACATCCTTTTTTATTTCTTATTATAGTCTTTGTTTATTGTGTCTAGTGTAAGTATTACCATTCCAGCTTTCTATTTCTGTGATGTCTTTTTCTAGTCCATTACTTTCAGTTTGCATGTGTCTTTAAACCTGAAGTGAATATCATGTAGGCAGCATGTATATAAGCCTTGTTTTAGTATCCAAACAGCCGCCTTTTGTCTTTTGATTGGAGCATGTAGTCCAATTACATTTCAAGTAATTATTGACAAGTATAATCAATGGGATCATGAAAGAGTCAGACACAACTTAGCTACTACACAAAAACAGCAGCAATCTATTTATTGCCATTTTCTTCATTGTTTTGGGGTTGTTTTTGTGGTTCTTTTTGTTCCTTTCTTCTTTTGCTCTCTTCCCTTGTGATTTGATGATTATCTTTACTGTTATGTTTGGATTCCTTTCTCTTTACTGTGTGTGTATGTATAACTATTATAAATTTCTGGTATGGTTACCATGAGGTTTATATGTAGTAATATATGTTATATATATATTATTAAGTTACTCATTTCTTATGTTCAAATGCATTCTAACAGTCCTATATATTTAACCCTGGTCTTTTACTATTTTTGACATCATATTTTACATTTATTTTGTGTGTGTGTATTCCTTAACTGCTTATTGTAGATATAGATGATTTTACTAGTTTTGTATTTTAACCTTCCCACTAGCTTTATAAGTGATTGCAACATCTACTACTTTTACTATATATTTTCCTTTACCAGTGAGATTTTTCCTTTGTGTAATTTTTATATTTCTAGTTGCAGCCTTTTATGCTTCTTCAACATTTCTTGTAAAGCTGTTTTCATGCTGAACTTTTTAGCTTGTGTGTGTCTAAAATTTTTGATTTTTTCTTCACATCTGAATAATAGCTTTGCTGGGCAGAGTATTCTTAATTGCAGGCCTTTCTCTTTCATCACTTTAAACATTTCATACCACTCCTTTCTGGCCTGTAGAGTTTATGCTTAAAAGTCAACTGATAGTCTTATGGGTGTTCCCTGTACTGCAACTTTTGCTTTTCTCTTCCTGGTTTTAATATTCTCCCTTTATTTTAATTTTTGCCATTTTACTTACAATGTATCTTGTTGTGGACTTCTTTGGTTGGTTGGTGAAAGTTGCTCAGTCGTGTCTAACTCTTTGCAACCTCATGGACTATATAGTCCATGGAATTCTCCAGGCCAGAATACTGGAGTGGGTAGCCATTCCCCTCTCCAGGGGATCTTCCCAACCCAGGGATCGAACCCAGGTCTCCCGCATTGCAGGTGGATTCTTTACCAGCTAAGCCGCAATGGAAGCCTGTGGACTTCTTTGAGTACATCTCATTTGAGCCTCTCTTTTCTTCTTAGATATGCATGTCTGTTTCCTTTCCAGGTTAGCGAATGTTTTCAGCTATTATTGATCAAGTAAGCTTTCTGTCCCTTTCTCTCTTTTTTCTTTCTCTGGACCCTATAAAGCAAATGTTAGTATGTTTGCTATTGTTCCAAACATCTCTTAATGTGTCCTCATTAAAAAAAAAAAAAAAACTTCTTTCTTTTTCCTGTTCAGCTAGGGTGATTTCCAATATTCTGTCCTCAGTTCTCTGATCCATTCCTCTATACCATCTAATATACTATTGATTTCTTCTAGTATATTTTAAAATTTCAATTATTGCATTCTTTAGCTGTGGTTTGGTTCCTCTTTGTATTTTGTAATTCTTTGTTAAACTTATCATTGTGTTCATCTCTTCTCCTGAGGTCTTTGAGTATCTTTGTTGATAATTACCTTGAACTGTTTATTGGACAGATTGCTTGTCTCCACTTTGTTTAGTTTTTCTTTTGGGGTTTTACCTGGTTCCTTTGTTTGAAACATATTCTTTTGTTGCTTCATTTTGCTTGATTCTACATGTATATTTGTATGTATTAGGTAGATTGATACATTTCCTGACCTTGGATGAGTGATCTTATGTAGGAGACAACCTATGTGTGGCTCAGTAGCACTCTCCCCCTGGTCACCAGAACTATATAATTTTGGCATGTTCCCTTAGTGGGTTGTGTGGACCATCCTTTTGTGGTGGAGCTGGCTACTTCTATGGGTATGCTGGTAGGTGAGGTTGGTCTGCAGTCTTGTTGGCTGCTTGGCCATGCCTCATCTTGAGGCTGACAGCCACTGATGGGCAATGTCAGTCCTGATATTACTAGCTGAGGTGTCCTGGGCATGGTGCTGGCCAGCTGTTTGGTGGGACCAGGTCCTAGGGCACATTAGTATTGGGGCTGGAGGCTCCAGAGTTAGTTCTGGCCCCCGTGGGCCTTGGCATGGCTGGATGTGGGCCTGTGGGATCCAGGCCTGGTACAGTTTGTCTGGTGGGTAGGACTGTGTCTTAGCATTAATAGCCAAGCAGGAAAACTCCAAACTGGCACTTACCAACACCAAGTGTCCTCATGGTTAAACAAGCTCCCCAAATACTGCTCCCAGTGTCTATGTCCCCAGTTCCAGTGGCCTCCTGTCTCTCTGGTAGTCTCTCTGTCTCAGTAGATGGATATGATCTAGGAGCCTTTCAAATTACTGTCTTTGTTCTAGGACTCAGTGTATGAGATGCCATGTGTGACCTTTAAGGGTGTAGTATCTGTTTCCTATAGCTCTCTGACTCTCCTGTACACAAACACAACTGTCCTTTGAAACCAAATGGGGACTCATCTTCCTAGTGCAGGACCCCAACACTGGGGAGCCTAATATGGAGCTTAAATCTTTTGCTGCTTGGGGAGAACTTCTGCAGTTTTGATTATCCTCTAATTTCGTGGTCACCTACCAGGGTGTGTGGATCTTAACTATACTGTGTCTCTGCCTCTCCAACATGTCTCACTGTGGTTCCTTCTTTTCTGCTAATCTTTAGGGCATTCTCACTGAAACTGGCTCTGTAAAAGTTGTAATTTTGGTGTGCCCATGGGAAGAGGTGAATTCGGAGTCTTCCTACTCCATGATCTGGGTCACTCTCCTGAAAAGTTTCAGACTTTAGTATGCCACTTTAGCAATACAGATTATATCTAATGCCATTATAACAATACTTTGGAGTCAGTGACCCACCTTTCGTTTTGTCTCCTGTAAAATTGGAATAATAATACCTCATCGGCTTGTGTGTAGATTAGATAAAATAATTAATGTAATTATATGTATTGACTCAGTATAATTATGGTGCTATAGCTTAGCACTGTATCTGGCACATTAAGAAAGAACTGAGTAAATGAATGTAAAGAAATAAAAATAAAGATATCTCTAAAAGAAAAAAAAAAGAAAGAAAACAGAAAAAAGTACTTTCTAATTGTGTGCTCAGTCATTTAGTCATGTCTGACTGTGACTCCATGGACTGTAGCCTGCAAGGCTCCTCTGTCCATGGAACTCTCCAGGCAAGAATACTGGAGTGGGTAGCCATTTCCTACTCAAATTTCGTCATTAGAGGCAGGAGCAGGGACAATATGTTTTCATGTGCAAGTAAAATAAAGTACATTTGGATAAAAAGTTTTAAGGAAAATCTCAAAAATTTCCAAAACAAAAGTAGAAAAATAAAACCTAGAAGAGTAAGCAGAGAAATTCCCCACTTGCCTGAACCTGTTTATCTTTTCTCTGTGCTTCTTTCCTTTGTGCTCGCACTCAGTCACTTCAGTTGTGTCTCTTTGTGATCCCATGGACTATAGCCCATCAGGTTCCTCTGTCTATGGGATTTTAAAAAATTAATTAATTAATTTTAGTTGGAAGCTAATTACTTTACGATATTGTGGTGGGTTTTGCTGTACATTGAGATGAATCAGCTATGGGTGCACATGAGTCCCCCCATCCTGAAGCCCCCTCCTACCTCCCTCCCCACCCCATCCCTCTGGGTTGTTCCAGAACACCAGCTCTGAGTCTCCTGCTTCATGCTCCAGACTTGCACTGGTATCCATTTTACATATGATAATACACATGGTTCAATGCTATTCTTTCAAATCATCCCACCCTCACCTTCTCCCACAGAGTCCAAAAGTCTATTCTTTACTTCTGTGTCTCTTTTGCTGTCTTGCATATAGGGTAATCATTACCATATTTCTAAATCCCATATATATATACCTTAATATACTGTATTGGTGTTTCTTTTTCTGACTTACTTCACTCTGTATAATAGGCTCCAGTTTCATCCACCTCATCAGAACTGACTCAAATGCATTCTTTTTTTTTATAGCTCAGTAATATTCCATTGTGTGTACGCATCTCAACTTCCTTATCCATTCGTCAGCCAGTGGACATCTACGTTGTTTCCATGTCCTAGCTATTGAAAACAGTGCTACAGTGAATATTGGGGTACATGTATCTTTTTCACTTCTGGTTTGCTCAGTGTGTATGTCCAGCAGTGGGTGCATAGGACAGTTCTATTTCCAGTTTTTTAAGGAATCTCCACATTGTTCTCCATAGTGGCTGTTCTAGTTTGCATTCCCACCAACAGTGTAAGAGAGTTCCCTTTTCTCCACATCTTCTCTAGCATTTATAGTTTGTGGACTTTTTGATGACAGCCATTCTGACTGGCGTGAGGTGGTATCTCATTGCATTTCTCCGATAATGAATCATGTTGAGCAACTTTTCACTTGTTTATTAAATTTGTATGTCTTCTTTGGAGAAATGTCTCTTTAGCTCTTTGGCCCACTTTTTGATTGGGTCATTCTTTTTTCTTGTATTGAGCTGCATGAGCTGCTTGTGTATTTTGGAGATTAATTCTTTGTTGGTTGTTTCATTTGCTATCATTTTCTTGCATTCTGAAGGCTGCCTTTTCACCTTGCTTATAGTTTCCTTTGTTGAGCAAAAGCTTTTAAGTTTAATTAGGTCTCATTTGTTTATTTTTGTTTTTATTTCTATTACTCTTGGAGGGGGGTCATAGAGGATCTTGCTGTGATTTATGTCAGAGAGTGTTCTGCCTATGTTTTCCTCCAAGAGTTTTTATAGTTTCTGGTCTTACATTTATTAATTTTGAGTTTATTTTTGTGTATGGTGTCCCAGGTCTAAGCTGCTCAGATTCTTGGGTGTTCCACAAGAACATAGACCCGGATGGGCTGTGTGTTTTGGGCCGTACCTAGGTCCAAGCAGCTCAGGTGACTGAGTGCTTGGTGAGCGCACTGTCTCAGGTGGGCCATGTATCTTTATTCACCTCTCCAGTCCTTGCTGCTCGGTTTCCCTGGTGTGCCATGAAAACTCAGTCCCAGGTGTGCTGTGTGTCTCCTCTAGGGAGCTGATCTCAAGCTGTGACACTCCTGGCAGATGTGAATCATTCAGGTTCCTAGGAAGACATGGTTAGCAACTGGCACCCTGCTCACAGTTTGGTGGAAGATGTGGTCTCTGGGGCCTAGATTGCAGCAGCCCCTTACTTTCCAGCTCTGGCTGTCACTCATCTGCCTCTGTGCCTCCAAGGAGGAAGGGCCCTATACTGCCACCAGATTGTTCTCCTTTGGTATTCTCTCAATCCTTTGTTCTGTGAGCACACCAGGGGTCACCATGTAGTATTAGAGTCTTTTGTGGGAAAAGTCTTTTTTTGTTTTTGTCTCTGTGGAGATCCCATGGTTTGGGTTGCTATCTCGCATTAGCTCCTTCAGATTGTCCTCAGGGCATTCAGGCCCGGCCCTTATCCTAAGGACTAATGATGCAACCTGAGCCTCCCTGCCCAGCCCCCACTTGCTGGTGGCGGACTCCCACAGACACACCTGTGAGAGAGTTTCCTACTGTGTGGAAACTTCTCTTCCTTCACTATTCCCTCCCCAGGATGGGTCTCTATCCCTAAATCTTTTGTCTCAGTTTTCATCTTTTATATTTTGTCTTATTTTGAAGCGATTGGGCTGCCTTTCTGGGTGCCTGATGTCCTCCGCTAGTGTTCAGAAGTTGCTTTGTGGAAGTTGTTAAACATCCAAATGATCTTTCGATGAATTTGTGGGGGAGAAAGTGGTCTCCCCATCCTATTCCTCCACCATCTTTGGACTTCCCTCTGTCCATGGGATTTTACAGGCGAGAATACTGGAGTGGCTTGCCACTTCCTTCTCTGGGGGATCTTCCTGACCCAGGGATAGAACCCACATCTCTTAGTCTCCGGAATTGCAGGCAGATTCCTTCTCACTAGCACCACCTGGAAACCCCTTCTTTCTTTAAGAGAAATTCAAATGCAGTTGGTAATGAAGCCAGTCACAAGCAGACAACAATTTTTGTAGCCTTTTGTCTGCTTTCCAAAATGTATTTATAATTAAAAAAATTTTTTACATCTCCTTTTTAAAATAAAAATTAAAATGTTATTATTAAAAATGTTTAATATTTGAACTTCAATTCTTTATTGTAAGATAGGTTTTTTATGGTTGCTATGATGTTTTAATGATGTAATATATGGAAGCATAAAATATATTTAAAACATTGTAGGGGAAGAGCAAATTAGCCAAGATGGTGTCATCAGGCTCTCTCGCACCACAGTCTCTCAGTCTTGCCTCACATTTTGTAAATAATGATTATGTAACCGGGAGAAATATCAATAACCTCAGATGTGCAGATGACACCACCCTTATGGCAGAAAGTAAAGAAAATTAAAGAGCCTCTTGATGAAAGTGAAAGAGGAGAATGAAAAAGTTGGCTTAAAGCTCAACATTCAGAAAACTAAGATCATAGCATCGGGTACCATCACTTCATGGCAAATAGATGGGGAAACAGTGGAAACAGTGGCTGACTTGATTTTTCTGGGCTCCAAAATCACTGCAGATGGTGATTGCAGCCATGAAATTAAAAGACGCTTACTCCTTGGAAGGAAAGTTATGACCAACCTAGACACCATATTGAAAAGCAGAGACAACCAACTTGTCAACCAAGTTCTGTCTCATCAAGGCTATGGTTTTTCCAGTAGTCATGTATAGATGTGAGAATTAGACTATAAAGAAAGCTGAGCGCTGAAGAATTGATGCTTTTGAACTGTGGTGTTGGAGAAGACTCTTGAGAGTCCCTTGGACTGCAAGGAGATCCAACCAGTCCATCCTAAAGGAAATCAGTCCTGAGTGTTCATTGGAATGACTGATGCTGAAGCTGAAGCTCCAGTACTTTGCCCACCTGATGCAAAGAGCCAACTCACTGGAAAAGACTCTGATGCTGGGAAAGATTGAAGGGAGGAGAAGGGGATGACAGAAGATGATATGGTTGGATGGCATCACAGAATCAATAGAGATGAGTTTGAGTAAACTCTGGGAGCTGGTGATGGACAGGGAGGGCTCCGTGCTGCGGTCCATGGGATCGCGAAGAGTCAGACATGACTGAGCGACTGAACTGAACTGAACAGCATACATCTGTAAGATCACTTATAGCTCTGTGCATGTATATCAGGAGGTATTTGCTTGGCCATAGGCTTCTTTGTGCCGCATGCCTGTACGAGCTTTACCATGAAAGCCCTGGCTGCTGCTGCTTTGGGGCAACACTGGAGTGGCAACATGGTTATATTATATGAGGTTATGCTTTGGCTACATTAAAGTTATGTTATGGCTGTTACTACGGTTGCCCCATCAGCCAGGAGAGAGGCTATGTTATGATTGCCATGCCAACCAGGAGAGAATAAACCTGTCTGAAGTTGCTAAGGCTCTTTGCATCTTCTTCCAGCCTCTTAACTTAAGCCTTTCCTGCTCTGGGTTCATTGAACAGTGTGCACAGTGTGGACAGCAAGGCAACTGGTGTCATGAACAGGATCTGCAATACAAGCATAAAATATATTTAAATCATAAAATGCTTCATCATTATGAATGTGGAGAAATAATGTAAAGAAAGTGGATAAGGGCAGTTTCCCCTATACAGATATTAAGATTAATCTGCTAAAAGAAAGGTCAATAGTAGCAAATTATGAGCCAAAAAGAAGTAATTTTTATAAGTTCTCAGCAAATGAGAAAGACCCCCTCCCTATTGGTATAGTGTTCAATGATGCTCTTTTCTTTATTCAGAGGAGCAAATAGAATCTATAGTTGATTTTTGTTTTCTTCATTTCTACTGAAAATGTTCATTCTTTAATCAAGCAGCTGCCACACTGCTAGCTTGTTTCCAGACTGAGTTACTCCAAAAGCAGCCTGCACCCAATTTCTGGGGTCTGCAGAGAATCTGTAGGCCTGTTAGGACACAGTGGATGCCTTGTAAGTCATTTGGCTGCTTGTGCTCCCATTGCAGGCCAATTAGTCTGTGGGCTGCTCTTTTTCTGCAGCCATTGAAATACACCCTTATTTCAGGAATGTCTCAGGACCACATGACTGAGACATGAAATGAGGCTGATGCCCAATGTTGGTCATCAACCTGGACCTCGAATGGCTCTGGCAAAATCTACCTTTAGAAAATTATTTTCAGATGAAGAAGTATAAAATGTAAATATTTTACAAAATGAATCATTTTTATGTTGGATTTATAAGGGAGGTTTATAAAGGATTTTGTGAAGGAAAACAAGTTTCTATGAGTTCTAAATGCTGCCTTAGCACCATGATTTCTTTTCTCTCTAACTTAACTGCATTATCTGTCTTCTAAAAATTTTAAATGCAATGTTCTAAGATCTTAGTGTAACGGGTTTAGCTGAAGATGTAAACTGCTGCTGCCAAGTTGCTTCAGTTGTGTCCGACTCTGTGACCCCATAGACAGCAGCCCACCAGGCTCCCCCGTCCCTGGGATTCTCCAGGCAAGAACACTGGAGTGGGTTGCCATATCCTCCTCCAAAGCGTGAAAGTGAAAAGTGAAAGTAAAGACACTCAGTCTCATCCGACTCTTAGCGACCCCATGGACCGCAGCCTACCAGGCTCCTCCATCCATGGGATTGTCCAGGCAAGAACACTAGAGTGGGTTGCCATTGCCTTCTCCGATGTAAACTGCAAATGGCACCATATTTCTAACATTGCTATAATGAAGTGAGGAGGACTGAACAGTCGGAGAAGACATAGGAGGTAATCAGAGATTTGGGGCCTGGAGGCAGAATGTAAAGAGCTGCTGGAGTTCTGAATGCTCTCAAATGCTCTGAGTCACTTTACAAATAGCCAGAGTTTCAGCACAGCTTTTCTTGAGAGCTACTCTCTAGCAGAACATAGATTTCCCCTCAAAGAAATCATACCTGATAAAGAATCCCCAATTAATCAGCCTGCCCATCTCAGAGCATTCATCTTATATCAAGTGGAGCCACTGCCAACCCTATTGTGGGATGTACAAGCCACTTTTAAGTAAAAACACTTATTAAACACTCAGGTGTTTAGATACATTAGCACTCAAAGTTAATTCCCGACACATGTCCAGCTTTAATGATAATTTTTCTTATTTCCTCTTGTTAATTAATGGGTCCTCACCAAGGCCCCAAACCTCAGTGGGGACCAGAATAAACACTTAGGCTTACAAATGCTGAATAGGATGTCTTCCTGATTCACATAGAGAGAACAGAGAAACCCTGGAAATATTCTTCACCCTTGAGCAGCCTGATGAGTGATGCTTTTCAAGTGTCATTCTCTCTTTCCACACCCTAGCCCATTAGCTCCACTGTGTAAAGAAAGGCACACTTATCTTGAATATAACGATGGTCCCTGCCTTGAAGGGAAAAATCCTCCCAGAGTGACAGACAGACATACAGTTCAAAATATTGGTGATGTCTGACACAGTGAAGTAATGGGGACCAGATTTATCTTCCACCCACAATAAACCCCAAATGGCAAAATACATAAAACAATAGTCTTCAAAACACTGGACATCAGGCAGTAAAGGACAGTGATCTCTGATAAATGGAAGACAGACAAAGTGAGCCCTCTGTTGCGCCAGCTTATTTCCTAAAAGTGTTTCTAGACAGTGGTGTGGGGAGGGGTAACCGAGGTAATCCCCTGAGGTGAGGAGATAGAGCTGAGCATCCAGGGAGACCAAGGAGCTGGAGTGCATAGGCAGAGCTCCAGAGAGGAGAGAGTTGCACAGAAAGAAAAACCTGGGGAGCAACAGAAGGTTCCTCTCATACATTCATACATTTCTTACATTCTTAGGAAAGAAACCCTTTTCCCTCCAGATTTGGGAAAGAACCATCAAAAGAATTAGAGGAAACAGTGACTCATTATCATGCAGGTCTGGGAACTATGTCTGTTCTCATTAGCCACACTGGAAAACTCACGATTCACGCCGTGGGTAAACACTCAGATTTTGCCTCAGTAGAGAGGAATAAATAACCTAGACTAGACTGGGAGCTGACTGTGGCTCAGATCATGAACACCTTATTGCCAAATTCAGACTTAAATTGAAGAAAGTAAGGAAAACCACTAGACCATAAAGATATGACCTAAATCAAATTCCTTATAATTTTCAGTGGAAGTGAGAAATAGATTTAGGGGACTAGATTTGATAGAGTGCCTGATGAACTATGGACAGAGGTTCATGACATTGTAAAGGAGACAGGGATCAAGACCATTCCCATGGAAAAGAAATGCAAAAAACAAAATGGCTGTCTGGGGAGGTCTTACAAATAGCTGTGAAAAGAAGAGAAGTGAAAAGCAAAGGAGAAAAGGAAAGATATAAGCATCTGAATGTAGAGTTCCAAAGAATAGCAAGAAGAAATAAGAAAGCCTTCCTCAGCGATCAATGCAAAGAAATAGAGGAAAACAACAGAATGGGAAAGACTAGAGATCTCTTCAAGAATATTAGAGATACCAAGGGAACGTTTCATGCAAAGATGGGCTCGATAAAGGACAGAAATGGTATGGACCTAACAGAAGCAGAAGATATTAAGAAGAGGTGGCAAGAATACACAGAAGAACTATACAAAAAAGATCTTCACCACCAATATAATCACGATGGTGTGATCACTAGAGCCAGACATCCTGGAATGTGAAGTCAGGTGGGCCTTAGAAAGCATCACTATGAACAAAGCTAGTGGAGGTGATGGAATTCCAGCTGAGCTATTTCAATACTGAAAGATAATGCTGTGAAAGTGCTGTATTCAATATGCCAAAAAATTTGGAAAACTCAGCAGTGGCCACAGGACTGGAAAAGGTCAGTTATCATTCCAATCCCAAAGAAAGGCAATGCCAAAGAATGCTCAAACTACCGCACAATTGCCCTCATCTCACACACTAGTAAAGTAATGCTCAAAATTCTCCAAGCCAGGCTTCAGCAATACATGAACGGTGAACTTCCTGATGTTCAAGCTGGATTTAGAAAAGGCAGAGGAACCAGAGATCAAATTGCCAACATCTGCTGGATCATCGAAAAAGCAAAAGAGATCCAGAAAAACATCTATTTCTGCTTTATTGACTATGCCAAAGTTTTTGACTGTGTGGATCACAATAAACTGTGGAAAATTCTTCAAGAGATGGGAATACCAGACCACCTGACCTGCCTCTTGAGAAACCTATATGCAAGTCAGGAAACAACAGTTAGAACTGGACATGGAACAACAGACTTTTAGTACGTCAAGGCTGTATATTGCCACCCTGCTTATTTAACTTATATGCAGAGTACATCATGAGAAATGCTGGGCTGGAAGAAGCACAAGCTGGAATCAAGATTGCCGGGAGAAATATCAGTAACCTCAGATATGCAGATGATACCACCTTTATGGTAGAAAGTGAAGAGGAACTGAAAGACTCTTGATGAAAGTAAAAAAGGAGAGTGAAAAAGTTGGCTTAAAGCTCAACATTCAGAAGTAAGATCATGGCCTCTGGTCCCATCACTACATGGGAATAGATGGGGAAACAGTGGAAACAGTGTCAGACTTTATTTTTTTGGGCTCCAAAATCACTGTAGATGGTGATTGCAGCATTGATATTAAAGGATGCTTACTCCTTGGAAAGAAAGTTATGACCAACCTAGATAGCATATTGAAAAGCAGAGATATCACTTTGCCAACAAAGGTCCGTCTAGTCAAGGCTATGGTTTTTCCTGTGGTCATGTATGGATGTGATATTTAGACTGTGAAGAAAGCTGAGCACTGAAGAATTGATGCTTTTTAACTGTGGTGTTGGAGAAGACCCTTGAGAGTCCCTTGGACTGCAAGGAGATCCAACCAGTCCATTCTGAAGGAGATCAGTCCTGGGTGTTCTTTGGAAGGACGGATGCTAGAGCTGAAACTCCAATACTTTGTCCACCTCATGCAAAGAGTTGACTCACTGGAAAAGACTCTGATGCTGGGAGGGATTGGGGGCAAGAGGAGAAGGGGACGACAGAGGATGAGGTGGCTGGATGGTATCACCAACCTGATGAACGTGGGTTTGGGTGAACTCCGGGAGTTGGTGATGGACAGGGAGGCCTGGCTTGCTGCAAGTTTTGGGGTTGCAAAGAGTTGGACACGACTGAGTGAATGAACTGGACTGTAATGAGGCAGACATACTTACTGATCTGCCTAACAAATCATAAAAGTAAATTACTTCAGATAGTTTTCTCCTTTTGGGTTTTAACGGCATATTAGAACTATGCTCAAGGAAAGCAATAAAAATACCAAAATTCCCATGACCCAGCAAGGTGACATTCATGGTATTCGGCAGCCAGTCAATAATATCAGGAGTGGAAAGAGGCGAGAAAACACACCTATCAGTTCAGTTCAGTTCAGTCGCTCAGTCCTGTCTGACTCTTTGCGACCCCATGAATCACAGCATGCTAGGCCTCCCTGTCCATCACTAACTCCCGGAGTTCACTCAGACTCACATCCATCGAGTCAGTGATGCCATCCAGCCATCTCATCCTCTGTCATCCCCTTCTCCTCCTGCCCCCAATCCCTCCCAGCATCAGAGGCTTTTCCAATGAGACAACTCTTTTCATGAGGTGGCCAAAGTACTGGAGTTTCAACTTTAGCATCATTCCTTCCAAAGAAATCCCAGGGCTGATCTCCTTCAGAATGGACTGGTTGGACCTCCTTGCAGTCCAAGGGACTCTCAAGAGTCTTCTCCAACACCACAGTTCAAAAGCATCAATTCTTCGGCCCTCAGCCTTCTT
>NW_011495029.1:4669009-4683742 GCF_000754665.1 Bison bison bison
CTCACATCCATACATGACCACTGGAAAAACCATAGCCTTGACTAGACAGACCTTTGTTGGCAAAGTCATGTCTGCGCTTTTGAATATGCTATCTAGGTTGGACATAACTTTCCTTCCAAAGAGTAAGCGTCTTTTAATTTCATGGCTGCAGTCACCATCTGCAGTCATTTTGGAGCCCCCAACAATAAATTCTGACCCTGTTTCCAGTGTTTCCCCATCTATTTCTCATGAAGTGATGGGACCAGATGCCATGATCTTAGCTTTCTGAATGTTGAGCTTTAAGCCAACTTTTTCACTCTCCACTTTCACTTTCATCAAGAGGCTTTTTAGTTCCTCTTCACTTTTTGCCATAAGGGTGGTGTCATCTGCATATCTGAGGTTATTGATATTTCTCCTGGCAATCTTGATTCCAGCTTGTGCTTCTTCCAGCCCAGCGTTTCTCACGATGTACTCTGCATATAAGTTAAATAAGCAGGGTGACAATATACAGCCTTGACATACTCCTTTTCTTATTTGGAACCTGTCTGTTGTTCCATGACCAGTTCTAACTGTTGCTTCCTGACCTGCATATAGGTTTCTCAAGAGGAAGTGGTCAAATAGGAGATGGCAAGATTGAACATTGACATTTTAGCTATCAGTGAACTAAAATTGACTGGAATGGGTGAATTTAACTCAGATGACCATTATATCTACTACTGTGGGCAAGAATCTCTTAAAAGTAATGGAGGAGCCGTCATAGTCAACAAAGGAGTCTGAGATGCAGTTGTTGGGTGCAATCTCAAAAATGAAAGAATGATCTCTGCTCATTTCTAAGGCAAATCGTTCAGTATCACAGTAATCTAAGTCTATGCCACAACCAGTAACACTGAAGAAGCTGAAGTTGAACAGTTCTATGAAGACCTAGAAGATCTTATAGAACTAACACCCCCAAAAGATGTCCTTTTCATTATAGGGGATTGGAATGCAAAAGTAGGAAGTCAAGAAATACCTGGAGTAACAGGCTAATTTGGCCTTGGAGTACAGAATGAAGCAGGGCAAAGGCTAATTGAGTTTTGCCAAAAGAATGCACTTTTCATAGCGAACACCCTCTTACAACAACAGAAGAGATGGCTCTGCACATGGGCATCACCAGATGGTCAACATTGAAATCAGATTGATTATATTCTTTGCAGCCAAAGATGGAGAAACTTTATACAGTCAGCAAAAACAAGACCGGGAGCCAACGGTGGCTGAGATCATGAACTCCTTATTGCCAAGTTCAGAATTAGCAGAGGAGGATATTAAAACACTTATTATCCATCAAAAACTTGTACAAAATGTTCCTAGCAGCTTTATTCATGATAGTTAAGACTGGAAGCAGTACAGCCATCCATTAGCAAGAATATGGATAAACAGACCTCTTAGCAATAAGAAGGATCGTTCTGGAAAAGATACAACATCAATGAATCTCAAGAATACTTTTTCTGTGTGAAAAAAAGCCAAGCCTAAAAAAGTACATACTGTTTGAATGATTCCACATATTCAACAGTGTGGAGATTCCTTAAAAAACTGGAAATAGAACTGCCTTATGATCCAGCAATCCCACTGCTGGGCATACACACTGAGGAAACCAGAAGGGAAAGAGACACGTGTACCCCAATGTTCATCACAGCACTGTTTATAATAGCCAGGACATGGAAGCAACCTAGATGTCCATCAGCAGATGAATGGATAAGAAAGCAGTGGTATGTATACACAATGGAGTATTACTCAGCCATTAAAAAGAATACATTTGAATCAGTTCTAATGAGATGGATGAAACTGGAGCCTATTATACAGAGTGAAGTAAGGCAGAAATAAAAACACCAATACAGTATCCTAACGCATATATATGAAATTTAGAAAGATGCCAACAATAACCCTGTGTACGAGACAGCAAAAGAGACACTGATGTATAGAACAGTCTTATGGACTCTGTGGGAGAGGGAGAGGGTGGGAAGATTTGGGAGAATGGCATTGAAACATGTAGAATATAATGTATGAAACAAGTTGCCAGTCCAGGTTCGATGCACGATACTGGATGCTTGGGGCTAGTGCACTGGGACGACCCAGAGGGATGGTATGGGGAGGGAGGAGGGAGGAGAGTTCAGGATGGGGAACACATGTATACCTGTGGCAGATTCACTTTGATATTTGGCAAAACTAATACAATATTGTAAAGTTTAAAAATAAAATAAAATAAAATAAAATTTTCAAACAGGTAAAATTAAACTATGATGATAGAAATTAGTTTATGGTTCCTTTTGTGATGAGGGGATAAACAGAGAAAGAAGACAAGACCATTTTAGGGTAATAAAATGTCCTGTCACCAATTGTGATGTGAATTATAAGAGTGTATACATTGTAAAAATGTATCAAGCTTCACAGACTCTGCATTTCACACAATAAAAATTTTTGTTAAAGTTGTAAATAATTGAATGGAAAATTAGGCACTTCATTTTTAAGAGCAAATCAAATGGCCAATAATAAACATCTGAAAACATGCTTAGTGTCATTGGGATTCAGGAAAAAAAATAAGTTAGGACCACAGTGAAATGGCAGAATAGAAGGATGTGTACTCATCTTCTCCTGCAAGAACTCCAAAATTGCAACACACTGCTGAACAACCATCAACAGGAGAATGTTGGATCCCACCAAAAAAATTACCCCACGTCCAAGGGCAAAGGCAAAGACCCAACAAGATAGTAGGAAGGGAAAAATTGCATTTAGAATCAAGCCCCATACCCACCAGAGATGCTTGGAGGGCTCAAGCAAAGCCTTGTGTGCACCAGGATCCAGAGACTCCACAGAGACTGAGCCAGACATGCCTTTGAGTGTTTCAGTGTCTTCTGTGGAGGCACGGGTCAACAGAGGCAGAGGTTCTGGTTGAAGCAGACCTGAGGCATGCAGTATGTGGCATAAGTACTCTTGGAGGAGTTCACCATTAGCCCTATCATAGAGCTGCTGAGCAAATGACCCACAAACTTTGGAACAATTATACCAAACAAACTCTCGTGCTGTTAAGATAATTTTAGGACCCACAACATATTTTCCAACCTGGGGATCTGGCAAAGGGACTTCTCCAGAACCCCCAGGGAATTTGATTTTGGAGGCCAGTGAGATTTCATTATAGAACTTCCACAGGACTGGAGAAACAGACTCTTGAAGGGCACAAACCGAACTTTGTGCACACTGGGAGCCAGGAGATAGGAGAAATGTCCCCACAAGAGATTGAGCCACACATGCCTGTGAGTGTCTAGGAGTCTTCAACAGAGGCGTGGGTTGACAATGGCCTGCGGCAGGTCAGAGGCACTCAATACAACAGTGCATACACTAGTTCTTTTGAAGGAGGTCACCATTACAGGCCAAACTACAGGGAGGGAACACAGCTCCATCCATCAACAGAAAATTGGATTCAAGATTTACTAAGCCCATCAGAACAAGACCCAGTTTCCCCACAGTCAGTCTCTCCCACCAAGAAGTTTCCATAAGCTTCTTATCATTATCCATCAGAAGGCAGAAAGAATGAAAACCACAGTCCCATAAAACTAACTAAACTGATCACATGGATCACAGGCTTGTCTAACTCAATGAAACTATGAGCCATGTCAAAAAGGACAACCCAAGACAGATGGGTCATGGTGGAGAGTTCTGACAAAACGTGATCCACTGGAGAAGGGAATGGCAAACCACTTCGGTGTTATTGCCTTGAGATCCCATGAACAGTATGAAGGCAAAAAGATATGACACTGAAAGATGAACTCCGCAGGTGGGTAGGTGCCCATATGCTAGTGGAGAACAGTAGAGAAATAACTCTGGAAAGAATGAAGAGATGGAGCCAAAGTGAAAACAATGCTCAGCTGAAGATGTGATTGGTAATGGAAGTAAAGTCTGATGCTGTAAAGAACAATATTGCTCAGGAACCTGGTATGTTAGGTCCATGAATCAAGGTAAATTGGAAGTGGTCAAACAGGAGATGCCAAGAGTGAACATCAGCATTTTAGGAATCAATGAACTAAAATCAACTGGAATGGCTGAATTTAACTCAGATGACCATTATATCTACTACCGTGGGCAGGAATCCCTTAAAAGTAATGGAAGAGCCGTCACAGTCAAAAAAAGAGTCTGAGATACAGTTCTTGGGTGCAATCTCAAAAACAACAGAATGATCTCTGCTCATTTCCAAGGCAAACCATTCAATTTCACAGTAATCCAAGTCTATGCCCCAACCAGTAATGCTGAAGAAGCTGAAGTTGAACAGTTCTATGAAGACCTAGAAGACCTTCTGGAAGTAACACCCAAAAAAAGATGTCCTTTTTGTTGTAGGAGACTGGAATGCAAAAGTAGGAAGTCAAGAAATACCTGGCGTAACAGGCAAATTTGGCCTTGGAGTACAAAACCAAGCAGGTCAAAGGCTAATAGAGTTTTGCCAAGAAAATGCACTGGTCATAGCAAACACCCCCTTCCAACAATACAAAACAAGACTCTACACATGGACATCACCTGATGGTCAATACTGAAATCAGATTGATTATATTCTTTGCAGCCAAAGATGGAGAAACTTTATACAGTCAGGAAAAACAAGACTGGGAGATGACTGTGGCTCAGATCATGAACTGCTTATTACAAAATTCAGACTTAAATTGAAGAAAATAGGGGAAATCACTATACCATTCATGTATGACCTAAATCAAATCTCTTATGATTATACAGTGGAAATGACAAATAGATTCAAGGATCTGATAGAGTGCCTGAAGAACTATGGACAGAGGTTCATGACACTGTACAGCAGGAAGTGATCAAGATGATCCCCAAGAAAAAGAAATGCAAAAGGCAAGCAAAA
This sequence comes from Bison bison bison, assembly GCF_000754665.1. Lineage (NCBI taxonomy): Eukaryota > Metazoa > Chordata > Mammalia > Artiodactyla > Bovidae > Bison > Bison bison. The sequence goes on from NW_011495029.1 coordinate 4,673,871, forward strand.
TGGTTGTCCTAGGAGGCCTTACAAATAGCTGAGAAAAGAAGAGAAGTAAAAAACAAAGGAGAAAAGAAAAGATATACCCATTTGAATGCAGAGTTCCAGAGAATAGCACAGGGAGATAAGAAAGCCTTCCTCAGTGATCGATGCAAGGAAATAGAGGAAAATGATAGAATGGGAAAGACTAGAGATCTCTTCAAGAAAATTAGAAATACCAAGTGAACATTTCAGGCAAAGATGGGTACAAGAAAAGATTGAAATGGTATGGACCTAACAGAAGCAGAAGGTTAAAGAAGATGTGGCAAGAATACACAGAAGAACCACACACACAAAAATATCTTCATGATCCAGATCTCCACGATGGTGTGATCACCCACCTAGAGCCAGACATCCTGGAATGAGAAGTCAAGTGGGCTTTAGGAAGCATCATTATGAACAAAGTGAGTGGAGGTATTGAATTCCAGTTGAGCTATTTCAAATCTTAAAAAATGATTCTGTGCAAGTGCTGCACTCAATATACCAGCAAATTTGGAAGTCAACAGTGGCCACAGGACTGGAAATGGTCAGTTTTCATTCCAATCCCAAAGGAAAGCAATACCAGAGAATGTTCACACTACTGCACGATTGCACTCATCTCACACACTAGCAAAGGAAGGCTCAAAATTCTTCAAGCCAGGTTATAACAGTAGGTGAACTGTGAGCTTCCTGATGCTCAAGCTGGGTTTAGAAAAGGCAGAGGAACCAGAGTTCAAAAGGCCAACATCCATTGGATCATGGAAAAAGCAAGAGAGTTCCGGAAAAACATCTGTTTCTGCTTTATTGACTATGCCAAAGCCTTTGACTCTGTGGATCACAACAAATTGTGGAATATTCTTAAAGAGATAAGAATACCAGACCACTTTACCTGCCTCCTGAGATATCTGTATGCAGGTCAAGAAGCAACAGTTAAAACTGAACATGGAACAACAGACTGGTTCCAAATCGGGAAAGGAGTACTTGAGGGCTGTATATTGTCACCCTTCTTATTTAACTTATATGCACAGTACATCACGTGAAATGCTAAGCTGGATGAAGCACAAGCTGGAATCAAGATTGTTGGAAGAAATATCAATAACCTCAGATATGCAGATGACACCACCCTTATGGCAGAAAGTGAAGAAGAACTAAAGAGACTCTTGTGAAAGTCAAAGAGGGGAGTGAAAAGTTGGCTTAAAGCTCAGCATTCAGCAAACTAAGATCATGGCATCTGGTCCCATCACTTCATGGAAAATAGGTGGGGAAACAATGGAAACACTGACAGACTTTATTTTCTTGGGCTCCAAAATCATTACAGATGGTGACTGCAGCCATGAAATTAAAAAACTCTTGCTCCTTGGAAGAAAAGCTATGATGAAACTAGACAGCATATCAAAAGCAGAGACATTACTTTGCCAACAATTATCCATCTAGTCAGTGCTATGGTTTTTCCAGTAGTCATGTAAGGATGTGACAGTTGGACCATAAAAAAGCTGAGTGCTGAAGAATTAATGCTTTTGAACTGTGGTGTTAAAGAAGACTCTTGAGAGTTCCTTGGACTGCAAGGAGATCAAACCAGTCAATCCTAAAGGAAATCAGTCCTGAATATTCATTGGAAGGACTGATGCTGAAGCTGAAACTCCAATACTTTGGCCACTTGATGCAAAGAACTAACTACTTGGAAAAGATCCTGGTGCTGGTAAAGATTGAAGGCAAGAGAAGGGGACGATAGAGGATGAGATGATTGCATGGCATCGCCAACTCGATGGGCCTGAGTTTGAGTAAGCTCTGGGATTTGGAGCTGTATAGGGAAGCCTGACGAGCTGCAGTCCATGGTGTTGCAAAGCATTCGACACAACTGAATGACTGAACTGCCACTGAACTGATAAAGTGAAATATCATGTCTATCAAATTGGTGGTATTGAAAAATTTGACAGCAGTTGACACTGTTTGATCACATCTCTTGCCTGGAAAATCCCATGCACAGAGGAGCCTGGCGGGCTACTGTCCACGGGGTCACAAAAGAATTGGACACAACTTAGTGACTAGACAACAGCAACAATGCTGAATTAAAAAGCAGTCTCCAAAGAGCACTTCTAGTATGATTTCAACTGTACAGATTTCAAGAACATGCAAAACTAAACCATTGTTTAGAGGTACAAACACATAGTCAAACAATAATACAGACAAGAAAGGGAATAATTAATACAATTTTAAGTCACTTTGAGAATTTATTTTATTGAAGCATAGTCCATTTATAACATTTTGTTAATTTCTGCTGTATAGAAAGTGATTCAGTTATGCACATACATACCTTCTTTTTCATATTCGTTTTCATCATGATTTATCCAGGAAATTTAATAGAGTTCCATGTGCTCTGCAGTGGGACTTCATTGTTTATCAATTCTCTATATAATAGCTTGCACCTGTTAATTCCACACTCTCAATCTATTTCTCTGCCCCTCATCCCCCTCTTGGCAACTACATGTCTGATCTCTATGTATGTGACTCTGTTTATGTTTCATAGATAAGTTCATCTGTGTCATATTTTATATTCCACATATAAGTGACATCATATGGTATTTATCTTGCCCTTCCTGACTTACTTCACTTACTATGATAATCTCTAGGCCCATCCATGTTGCTGCAAATGACTCTATTTCATTCTCATGGCTGAGTAGTATTCCATTATGTATATGTACCCCATTTACTTTATATGTTGTCTGTAGATGGACATTTATGTTGTTTCCATGTCTTGGCTTCCCAGGTGGTGCAATGGTAAAGAATCTGCCTGCCAGTGCAGGAGGCACAGGAGACCTAAGTTTGATTCCTGGGTCAGAAAGATACCCTGGAGGAAGATATGGCAACCCACTCCAGTATTCTTGCCATGGAAAATCCCATGGACAAGGGAGCCTGGTTGGCTGTAGTCCATGGGGTCGCAAAGAGTCAGACACAACTTAGCAACTGACAGTGCATGCATAACGTCTTAGATATTGTGAATAGTACCGCTGTGAACATAGGGGGATTTATGGTTTTGAATTATAGTTTTGTCTGGACATATGGATAAGAGTGGAACTGTAGGATCATATAGTAATTCTATTTTTAAATTTTTTGAGGAACTTTCATACTGTTTTCCACAGTGATTGCTCCAACTTACATTCCCACCAACAGTAGAGGAGGATTCCCTTTCCTCCATACCCTCTCCAATATTTGTTATTTACACACATTTTAATGATAGCCTTTCTAACCTGTGACAGGTGATACCTCATTGGAGTTTAGATCTGCCTTTCTCTAGTAATTAGCAATGTTGAGCATCTTTTCATGTGCCTGTTGACTGTATTATTATAAATGTCATGTGTATTCTACTAGAGTTCTTTCTTGTCCACTTAATAACTAGCACAAAATATAGTAAACCATTGAACAAAGAGAATTTAGAATGATAAACCAAAGAATGTATGATAAAATTTAAAATATAATTTCTTATTATGAAACAACAACCTGAAGTCTTTAAGAAAACTCATTTGTAAATCTGCCAAGTTCTTAAGGTGGAAATTTCTCATTTAAAATTATAAGATCACCATGTAATAAAGGTATTACTGAAATAATGTGAGTGAATAATGTTATATATAAAACAATGAACTCAGATAAATGCCACGGTACTGTAAAAAGCATTCTTTATTCTCGGCTCAGAATTAATTGAATGCCCTATGGAGGCAAGTTGCGCTAGTAGAAATGTTTTGTTGTTCCTATAAAGAAGTTCATTTGATCTATTACACAACTGTTGATTATGTGTGTGAAGAATTTATCTTCTTTGCATAGCATTTCAAAGTCATCAGAAGTACCACAGGAAATAACTTTCAGAATCAAGGGTGGTTGTGGTAGAAACAACATATAAGGTCTCATTCACTTCTAAAGAGTGGTTTTAAGTCTACAGCAAAATTGAGTAGAAGGTACAGAGATATTCCATATAATCCCTGCTTCAATATATGCATGGTCTGCCCCCCTAGCAACATCCTCCACCAGAGTGTCACATTTGTTACAGCTGATGAACATACATTGACACATCATTACTACTCAGAGCCCGATTTAAAAAAAACAACATTCAAACTCACACTGCTATTCTTTTCCTTCTAAATACTAATGTATCCTCAGTGCATACCTATGTATGAACATGCCACTGATACCCAGAGGAAGAACATCTGAATCAGAGTATAGTTTGCCCAAGGAGAGACAATTCCATTCTGATGTGTCAACTTCTAACAAGTTCCAGGAAGCCTTCACAAGCATATGTACCTAGCCCAAGTGTGCCACAGCTTGATGAGTTACCACATGACTAAGTCTACCAAAAGGAAGAGAAGAGCCATAGACAGTGTTTTGTTCATCTAACACAGGCTTAAGAAAAGAGTGTAGTCTCAGTGGACGCCAACCAATGCCACAAGCCTGGAAGAGCTGCCAGTACTTCAGGGCAACTAGGTTAGGAGTGAGTAGAGTATAGGAGGTAGTTCTGGAGGGAAGAAGCAATCTGTCTTATAAAAGCACCCAGATTTCTGGCATAAATGGTTCACGTGTCTATTGTAAGTGAATCCATAAACTGCTTTTTAAGAATCAGCAAGTTCTCTCTTTGTCGGTGCTCAGCTTTTGTTATTATATCTATAGCAGTTGAAGGCAAATTATGCAGAGTGCAGAGTTTAGTCAATTTTTGCCTTTATTTCAGTTAATACATTTATCTTGTTTCAAAGACATACAGATTGAAACAGTTATTCAGATTATAGTGAAAGAAAAGAACAAAAGCTCATTTGCAAGCTTCTCTCCACAGTTTTCTTAACCACCATGAGAATCTCTTTCATTATGGTGTCTAATTTAGTTGAATTGAACATCAGCGTCAAACTGTTACTTTCTTTATTCAACCCAAGAGCTCAAGTAATGTGTCTGCTCAGAGAAAGGAGACCTTCTCAATGTCCAGCTCTGCATACAACCTCCAATTATGCACATGCCATTGAAACACAAGTGTGTAAAAAAGGAGAAAATGGCAGTTCAGCTCTGCAGAATTTGGTGGATAGAATAGACTTGGAAAAGTATTGAAAAATCTTGAGCCACTTACCAGTTGAGAAAAACAGAGATCAAGAAGTTTTAGTAACTGGTCCAAAGTCACACAGGAAACCAGGATTAGGTTGCAACTGTGTTGAACCCAGGTTTTCTGACCATAAAGCCATGGTTTTTTTCCTTCCCTCTGTGTTGCCTTTTTCTCTGCCTCTTGTATTACTTGGAAATATCTATTTTCCATCTCACTAGCTTTCAAAAGAACAAAACAAATCAGTGGTTTGACAACATACAGATTTATCTGAATAGAAATGAGGTATATTGGCACATGGTTTAATTGTAAGACATTATATTCTCTTAGTTGTTAACTATCATCACACCTGCATTTTTCTTCTGACATAAGGACTCTGCTCTTTGAAGTGTTTGCCTGTCTTCTAGAGCAGGGAATCCCCAACCTCCTGGATCTTATGCCTGATGATCTGAGATGGAGCTGATGTAAAAACAACAGAAATAAAATGCACAATAAATGTAATGCACTTGAATCATTGGGAAACCATTCCCCACTCCCTGGTCTGTAGAATAGTTATTTCCATGAAAATTGTCCCTGGTGACAAAAAAAATTGGGGAATGTTGTTCTAGAGCTATAAATGATGTGTTTTGATGAAGTATAATTGGGTAGAAAAACCTTCATTAGGGAAAAATTTACAGTATCTCATTGACTTTACTGAAGGCCAAAATTACGGCTTATTAAGCCAGGTCAAGAAGCAAAAGTTAAAACCAGACAATGGACTGGTTCCAGTTGGGAAAGGAGTATGTCAAAGCTGTGTATTGTCACCCTGCTTATTTAACTTATATGCAGAATACATCATGGGAAATGCTGGTCTGGATGAAGCACAAGCTGGAATCAAGATTGCTGGAGGAAATATCAATAACCTCAGATAGGCAGATGATACCACCCTTATGGCAGAAAGCAAAGAGGAACTAAAGAGTCTCTTGATGAAAGTGAAAGAGGAGAGTGAAAAAGCTGGCTTAACATTCAACACTCAAAAACAAAGATCATGGCATCTGGTCCCATCACTTCATGGCAAATAGATGGGGAAACAATAACAGACTTTATTTTTGGGGGATCCAAAATCACTTCGGAAGGTGACTGCAGTTATGAAATTAAAGATGCTTGCTCTTTGGAAGAAAAGATATGACCAACCTAGACAGCCTATTGAAAAGCAGAAACATTACTTTGCCAACAAAGGTCCGTCTAGTCAAAGCTATGGTTTTTCTAATAATCATGTATGGATGTGAGAACTGGACCATAAAGAAAGTTGAGCCCTGAAGAACTGATGCCTTGAATAGTGGTACTGAATACTCTTGAGAGTCCCTTGGACTGCAAGGAGATCAAATCAGTCAATCCTAAAGGAAACTAAAGAGTCAGACATGACTGAGCAACTGAACACCAACAACCAAGTCAAAAACCTTTTTTCAATCAAACATATTTATCCATCATAATTTTAGTTTAGTTTATAATTGCCTTAACAGACATAATGAAAAATTATCAAAGAAAGTCAAATGCAAAGTACAAAAAAATAAAAATCTATGATACAGACGTAACTCTCAACTATTTGATACTCTACTGATCAGTGCTGCTGCTGCTGCTGCTGCTAAGTTGCTTCAGTTGTGTCCGACTCTGTGTGACCCCATAGATGGCAGCCCACCAGGCTCCCCCGTCCATGGGATTCTCCAGGCAAGAACACTGGAGTGGGTTGCCATAACTTGAAGATATTTGCTATTCGTTCAGTACGAATTATGTGTGCAGCCTTTAAGTTTAGTTCGTTCACTCAGTCATGTCTGTCTGTTTGCGACCCCATGGACCACTGCACACCAGGCTTTCCTGTCCTTCACCAACTCCCGGAACTTTCTCAAACTCACTTCCACTGAGTTGGTGATGCCATCCAACCATCTCATCCTCTGTCGTCCCCTTCTTCTCCTGCCTTCAATCTTTCTCAGCATCACGGTCTTTTCCAGTGTGTCAGTTCTTCACATCAGGTGGCCAAAATATTGGAGCTTCAACTTCAGCATCAGTCTTCCAATGAATATTCAGGATTGATTTCCTTTAGGATGGACTGGTTTGATCTCCTAGCAGTCCAAGGGAGTCTCAAGAGTCTTCTCCAACACCACAGTTCAAAAGCATCAATTCTTTGATGCTCAGCTTTCTTTATAGTCCAACTCTCACATTCATATGTGAATACTGGAAAAACCATAGTGTTAACTAGATGGACCTTTGTCGGCAAAGTAATGTCTCTGCATTTTAATTTTGCATGGTATACACTCCATATAACTTAAATAAGCAGGGTAACAATATTCGGCCTTGACATACTCCTTTCCCAATTTGGAATCAGTCCATTGTTCCATGTCCAGTCTAACTGTTGCTTCTTGATCTGCATACAGATTTCTCAGGAGGCAGGTAAGGTGGTCTGGTATTCTTATTTCTTTAAGAATTTTCCACAATTTGTTGTGATCCACAGAGTCAAAGGATTTGGCATAGTCAATAAAGCAGAAACAGATGTTTTTCCGGAACTCTCTTGCTTTTTCCATGATCCAATGGATGTTGGCCTTTTGATCTCTGGTTCCTCTGCCTTTTCTAAACCCAGCTTGAGCATCAGGAAGCTCATTGTTCATGTACTGTTGAAGCCTGGCTTGGAGAATTTTGAGCATTCCTTTGCTAGCGTGTGAGATGAGTGTAATCATGTGGTAGTTTGACCATTCTCTGGAATTGCTTTTCTTTGGGATTGGAATGAAAACTGATATTTTCCAGTCCTGTGACCATTGCTGAGTTTTCCAAATTTGCTGGCATATTGAGTGCAGCACTTTAACACCATCTTCTTTAAGGATTTGAATTCAACGGGAGTTATATCACCTCCACTAGCTTTGTTCCTAGTGATGCTTCCTAAGGCCCACTTGAGTTCACATTCCAGGATGTCTGGCTCTAGGTGAGTGATCCATATTCATCCCTCCAGTGAATATTCAGGTTTGGTTTCCTTCAGGATTGACTGGTTTGATCTTGTTGTCCAAGGGACTCTTGAGGTCTTCTCTAGCACCACAGTTCAAAGGCATCAGTTCTTTGGTGTTCAGCCTTCTTTATGGTCCAACTCTCAAATCTATACATGACTACTGGAAAGACCATCACTTTGACTATACAGACCTTGGTCAGCAAATTGAAGTCTCTGCTTTTTATTTAATTTATTTTTATTTTTTTTAAATTTTATTTTATTTTTAAACTTTACAATATTGTATTAGTTTTGCCAAATATAGAAATGAATCCGCCATAGGTATACCTGTGTTCCCCATCCTGAACCCTCCTCCCTCCTCCCTCCCCATACCATCCCTCTGGGTCGTCCCAGTGCACCAGCCCTAAGCATCCAGTATAGTGCATCAAACCTGAACTGGTGACTCATTTCATACATGATATTATACATGTTTAAATGCCATTCTCCCAAATCATCCCACCCTCTCCCTCTCCCACAGAGTCCAAAAGACTGTTCTATACATTGGTGTCTCTTTTGCTGTCTCGTACACAGGGTTATTGTAACCATCTTCCTAAGTTCCATATATATACGTTAGTGTACTGTATTGGTGTTTTTCTTTCTGGCTTACTTCACTCTGTATAATAGGCTCCAGTTTCATCCACCTCATTAGAACTGATTCAAATGTATTCTTTTTAATGGCTGAGTAATACTCCATTGTGTATATGTACCATAGCTTTCTTATCCATTCATCTGCTGATGGACATCTAGGTTGCTTCCATGTCCTGGCTTTATAAACAGTGCTGCGATGAACAGTACACGTGTCTCTTTCCCTTCTGGTTTCCTCGGTGTGTATGCCCAGCAGTGGGATGTGTTTAGGTTTGTCACAGCTTTTCTTCCAAGGAGCAAACATCTATTAATTTCATGGTTGCAGTCACTGTCTGCAGTGATTTTGGAGCCCAGGGAAATAAAATCTGTCACTGATTCTACTTCCCCCCTCATCTATTTGCCTTGAACTGATGAGACCAGATGCATGATCTGAGTTTTTTGAATGTTGAGTTTCAAGCCAGCTTTTTCACTCTGCTCTTTCACCGTCACTAAGAGGCTCTTTAGTTCCTCTTCACTTTCTGCCATTAGGGTGGTATTATCTGCATACCCGAGGTTGTTGATATTTCTCCTGGTAATCTTGATTCTAGTTTGTGATTTATCCAGCCCAGCCTTGGTATGCTCATGGTGTAGATATAAAATTTTCGAAATACTCATTTTCCCTTGAAAACGAGAGTAAAATTTTTACCTTCCCCACTCTCAGATATTTTTCTTCTAGTTATGGCTCACTTCATTCATTTTCAAGAAAATATCTCTCAGATACCCAAATTTGAAAAGACAGAGTTTGTGAAACTAGATATTCCCTGATAAATGCAGCCAGTCAGCTTGTAATGCCGGTGATTTATACAAGTGTTTTTCTTTAAGACAACCATGTTTCTTTGGAATGCAGCAGAAGTGCTTCATGTGTACATCCCATTTTATCACACAAAATGTTAAGAAGTTTACACAAGGCTTGAAGATGTGATAAAATCAATAATTTCTCTGCTTTGTCAGGGACTGCAAGTAGCTGGCAGTGAAGAAATACAGTGACTACTAGGCAGTTTTGTGCCATTGCCTTGAATTGAGCTAAGGTACAACCATTACCTTACCAACCATTACCTTGACTGTGTGGATCACAATAATCTGTGGAAAATTCTGAAAGAGATGGGAATACCAGACCACCTGACCTGCCTCTTGAGAAATTTGTATGCAGGTCAGGAA
>NW_011495029.1:4683842-4686227 GCF_000754665.1 Bison bison bison
ACCTAGGTAGCATATTGAAAAGTAGAGACATTACCTTGCCAACAAAGTTTCGTCTAGTCAAGGCTATGGTTTTTCCAGTGGTCATGTATGGATGTGAGAGTTGGACTGTGAAGAAAGCTGAGCACCGAAGAATTGATTCTTTTGAACTGTGGTGTTGGAGAAGACTCTTGAGAGTCCCTTGGACTGCAAGGAGATCCAACTTGTCCATTCTGAAGGAGATCAGCCCTGGTATTTCTTTCGAAGGAATGATGCTGAAGCTGAAACTCCAGTACTTTGGCCACCTCATGAGAAGAGTTGACTCATTGGAAAAGCCTCTGATGCTGGAAGGGATCAGGGGCAGGAGGAGAAGGGGATGACAGAGGATGAGATGGCTGGATGGCATCACTGACTCAATGGATGTGGGTCTGAGTGAACTCCGGGAGTTGGTGATGGACAGGGAGGCCTGGCCTGCTGCGATTCATGGGGTTGCAGAATTGGATAGGACTGAGCGACTGAACTGAACTGAACTGAACTGACAACCATTACCTTTGCACAATTAGTGTAAATGCAATATAGTGATAAAGGCAAATATATAACATTTGTGGGTTCACTGAGAGCATAATGGAGACCTCTAGGGTCTGATGGACTGCAATTTGTTAAGCACTGCTGTTTTTTAGAAAAGAAAGACCCTATCATGCACCACTGAATTTCACAAAGGGGAGTGAAGTTTGCAAGCATTGGTTCTCAATCGACATTAAGCAAAAGGATCCAGGATTATCATCTAGGAACTCCACCAACTGCTATCCATAGTTAAAATTAAAATTTTACTTTCTTAGCACATGATTTATTTGGAAGAAGCTTTTAGTGCTAAGTTCTGAAAGAAGCCAAGAAACATCTTATTATAACGAGCAACATTTTAGTGTTGAGCTCAGCACCTAAGTAGTTTTCAATGAAATTCAGGTGAACACATTAATTTCTCTTTTACTGTATACTCTGGGTCTGGCTCAGCAAAAATAGCAACATTCTCCACTAACAGTTAGGAAATACTAATAATGATTTAAGAATAAGGCCAAAAAAACCTTGCTTGAGCTCTTAATTTTTTGGTAATCTTTGTATTTGTATGACGTCACTATACAGGAAATTGAGAATCCGACTTGGGTAAGTTAATAACCTAAAGAACACAAAAGTGAGGAGAGCTGTGTAGGACAAATCCCTTGATCCCCAATGGCATTCCCCCCAGGAACACAGACCATAATTAAGGAAATTAGCAACAGCAAACTAAATGAATTTTTTTTTTTTTAAAAGTTTTCCCATTTCTGTATCTCCTACCATACAAGGCCATTTGGCCGTCCTTCTCAGTTGGCCTCAGGTGAGTATTTCCTTCATTCACCTCCCTCTGCAGGGCCTTAATCTGTGCTGTGTATGCCTGCAGTCCAGGGACATCTAGGGGTATTAAGTGTTAGCAGAAACAATTTTCATTTCAATATACTTACAAACTATGCATTTTTTAAAAGATGTAAAAACTTTGGGTGCTTATGGAACAGAAAATCAAAAAGGGCATGAAGAAATTGGGAGTATTAATATATTCAGATGATATGATCATTGGTTTAAACAGATATGAAGTTATTTTAATAGTAAATGGCTTTATAATAATTATGGTAGCTGATTTAGTACCAAACACTTTTTGGAAGGTACTGCTCCCTTAGGGCCCATCACCATGGCCTTCTTGACACTGCTGATTCATTCAGCAGTGGTCTTACTGTATCATCATCAGAGCAAGACCCAAGTACTCCTAACACCAGAGAGGAGGAATTCCACACCAAAAAATTCATCTGAGAAAGAATGGACGAAATTGTGATGAAAAGCAGAGGAACTGTTATGATAATTTTAAAAGGAAATAACCTTTAAAATAAAATATTAAATTACATCTGCTTTCATGAAGTGTGGCCTGAGTTAAGAAAAGTATGTAAAAAATTGGTCAACTTCTCCTTTGGTATCTATCTATTCATTAAGCTTAAATTTTCATGAAGATATTTAGAATGATGGGGTGTGGAGGTTTTAAAACATTTCCATAAATTCTTTGACACACCTTCCATTGAAAGATAGAGTCTCTGTCTCCTTCCCTGGAACCTCAGCTGAGCATGTGGTAGCTTCAGCTACTGCAGCACATGTGATGGTAAGTGCTTCTGAGGCTGCATGTGATGTAGCTGATGTGATGGTAAGTGCTTCTGAGGCTGCAGCTTTCACTCTGTTCACTGGGAACACTTGCTGATGGAGTCCTGAGGCACTGAGGGAGGAGTGGCCTAACCTTAAATGCGATGCCAGGGAAATCATGTTGGCATTAAGCTTGGCAGTCCAGTTGAGCCCGTACTTTGGCATCCTGGCCACAGTGCTGTTCATTGGGTG
>NW_011495029.1:4686396-4686642 GCF_000754665.1 Bison bison bison
GTGGTAATTATATATGACAGAATAACAGCCATAAAAAGGAACACATCTGAGTTAGTTTTAATGAGGTGAATTAACTTAGAGCCTATTATACAGAATGAAGTAAGTAAGAAAGAGAAAGACAAATATCATATATTAACACATATATATGGAATCTAGAAATATGGTACTGTTGAACCTATTTGTAGGGCAGCAATGGAGATGCAGACATAGAGAACAGACTTGTGGACACAGACTGGAAAGGAGAGG
>NW_011495029.1:4687366-4687906 GCF_000754665.1 Bison bison bison
AATGGCAACGGGATCATACTTATCAATAATTACCTTAAATGTAAATGGGTTGAATGCCCCAACCAAAAGACAAAGACTGGCTGAATGGATACAAAAACAAAACCCCAACATATGTTGTCTACAAGAGACCCACCTCAAAACAGGGGACACATACAGACTGAAAGTGAAGAGCTGGAAAAAGACCAATCCTGTTTTAATTCCTTGATTTACTCGCCTATGTAAAGGCAATAACAAGAAAGACCTTTAAGATCTACTTAGTGCAAATCTAAGCCTTGATTCATCCACAAAAGGTAGAAAACTGAGCAAAAGCATCATAATCATTAGTGAGGTTCCATGAGGATAGGTTTTGTTTTATGGTCTGCTAACACCCTCACCCTGCTCCTGGGCTTCCCTGGTAGCTCAGCTGGTAAAGAATTCATCTGCAGTGCAGGAGACCCCAGTTTGAATCCTGGGTCGGGAAGATCCCCTGGAGCAGAATAGGCTACTTACTCCAGTATTCTTGGGCTTCCATGGTGGCTCAAACAGTAAAGAATATGCCTT
>NW_011495029.1:4688068-4692208 GCF_000754665.1 Bison bison bison
GGAAATGTGCATTAGATCCCTGGGTTGGGAAGATGCCCTGGAGGAGGGCATGAAAACCCACTCCAGTATTCTTACCTGGAGAATCCCCATGGATAGAGGAGCCTGGCAGGTTATAGTGCATGGGGTTGAAGAAAGTTGGACACGACTGAGCGACTAAGCACAGCAACTCCCCTCCCAGCACTTAGAATAGTGCTTAGCATACAGTGGGTGTTATTTATGTATTAAATAAATGAATAAATGATTAAACATGACAGACCCTGCAGGCTAGGCTACTGCGGAAAAGAGAAGAAAGGAAATGTTGATGAATTCCCTGAGTCAGAAACTATCTTCAGTGCATATTTCAGTTACTATCAAAGAAAGTGAAATAAATCAAGTGACTATCAATCTATCAGTCTATCCATCTACATATATATATAACATGATATATAATATAGTATGCATGCTCAGTAGCTCAGTCATGTCTGACTCTTTGTGACTCTATGGACTGTAGCCCCCCAGGCTCCTCTGTCCATAGGATTTTCCAGCCAAGAATACTGGTTTGGGTTGCCATTTTCTCCTCAAGGGGATCTTCCTGACCCAGGGATTAAACCCACACTCCTGGGTCTCCTGCATTGGCAAGCAGATTCTTTATCAATGAACCACCTGGGAAGCCCCATAATATAGTATCTGTAACATATATATATGTAATATATGCTATACATACTAGATAGATAAGAGTTCATGTAGAATTCACCAAGTTTTACAACATGAAATGGAAAAGCTGTGAGCATGAATTTAGTATTTTGTGCAGAATTTGGAGTGTATAATGTGGAGTAATTCAATGAAAAGGCAAAATCAACTTACAGTGGCACCCCACTCCAGTACTCTTGCCTGGAAAATCCCATGGATGGAGGAGCCTGGTAGGCTGCAGTCCGACACGACTGAGCAACTTCACTTTCACTTTTCACTTTCATGCATTGGAGACGGAAATGGCAACCCACTCCAGTGTTCTTGCCTGGAGAATCCCAGGGATGGGGAGCCTTGGTGGGCGGCCGTCTATGGGGTCGCACAGAGGTGGACCCGACTGAAGCGACTTAGCAGCAGCAGTAGGACAGAGCTGTATATCCTCAGTCCCATGTTTCCATAATGTATTAAGTTTTCCACTTTAAGACTAACTGACATATATAGCTAAATGCAACTAGAGAAATGATATTTAGTAGGAAAGGATTTTTCTTATGTTTGGTCATTTAAGATGTTTGGCAGATTTGTTTCAGTCTTGTGCCAGTAGTCCCAGTACAAATTCATATGAGGTTGTCACAAGCAGCTCTTGAAGTTAAACAACAACTATTCTCACCTAATCTTATTCCCAGCTTGTAAAATGTGGATCCACCATTATTTACAAACAGAGCACACTCAGAAGTAGTAATCCTTCTGTTGCTGCTACTGCAGATGATGGTGAAGATGATAGCTACCCCTGTGCTGAGTAGTTATTGCTTGTATCATCACATTTAGTCCTTCCTTACATTGACTCTGTAGGGAAGGTATTACTATCACTACAGTTACCATCACCTTTTTTTTTTTTTTTTTTGGAGAGCATGAAATAGAAAAGGATAAGTAACTTCCCCCAAACCAAATATATGGTGGAGCCAAGAACAAAACTCCAATCCTTTAGGCGGTAGAGTTAGTGTTCTTAAGTCCTAGCCTATATCACTTCTCAGAAGTTTTATTAAGCTTATCTAACCCATATCCTATTCCAAAAGTACAAGCATCATTACTTCAAATAATTTCAATACTAATACATGTTTTACATAATTGTATTAGTTTTGCCAAATATAAAAATGAATCCGCCACAGGTATACACGTGTTCCCCATCCTGAACCTACCCCCAGTCTTTTTACAAAATAGCAGTCAACATGATCATTAAGAAATATGGGTCTCTAAGTTTCATTTTATCAACCTTTTCCAGATTATTCTATATGAAAGAATTCCTCTATAACACCTATATCCCTTAATTTCCTTTTAGTTTTTTTTTTCAAAGTGTATATTAAACTAGAAAATATTAACTTATTAGGATTTTTGTATAGTCTTCTAGAATGCAAGATCTGTAAGAGCAAGAAGTTTGTTGGCTTTATTCATCACTGTACTTCAACACTCCTGAAACATAATAGGGGTTTTTGATCCCTTAATATTTTGTTATGAAAATTTTCAAACATATAATAAAGTTGAAAGAATTTAACAATGAGAACCCATTTACACTGACTCCTAGATTCTAACACTAACATTTCACTGTACTTTAAAACTTGATTTTGAGGCTAATTTTTGTGGTCTAAGGCTTCCTAGGTGGCACTAGTGGTAAAGAACCTAACTGCTAGTGTAGGAGATGTAAGAGAAACGGGTTTGTTCCCTGGATGGGAAGATCCCTTGGAGAAGGAAAAGGCAACCCACTCCTATATTCTTGCCTGGATAATTCCGTGGATAGAGGAGCCTGGTGGACTATAGTCCACAGGGTTGCAAAGAGTTGGACAAGATTGACATGACTTAGCATTCAGCATTTATTTGTAGGCTAAAAAATATTTCTTATATATTATGAAGAATGGAATATATTACTATGCTCATTTTACAAATAGGAAAACTGAGGTTCTAATAAGAAACCAGCTTACTCACTAGTTTGTGCTGTGCTGTGCTGTGCTAAATTACTTCAGTCATGTCCAATTCTTTGCGACCTTATGGACTGTAGCCCACCAGGCTCCTTCTGTCCATGGGATTCTCCAGGCAAGAATATTGGAGTGAGTTGCCATTTCCTCCTCCAGATGATCTTCCCCACCCAGGGATCAAACCCATGTCTCCTGCATTGGCAGGTGGATTCTTTTACCACTGCACCACCTGGGAAGACCCACTTGCTAGTTTCATACCATATAGATCCCTTTACATATACAGTGTTTCCTTACCTTGGCTGTACATTGGAATTACTTGGGAAGCTTTAAAAATACTCATGTTCAGGTTCTACTCTCATAGATTTTGATGTAATTAGTCTGGGAGATTGCCTGAAGGTCAGTATTTTTAAACCTGACAGATGTGCACTCAATGGACTCATATGCACTCAATGAGTTTTTGCAAACTCCAGTAGATAGTGAAGGACAGGGAAACCTAGCATGCTACAGTCTATGGGGTCACAGAGTCATATCCAACTTAGTGACTGAACAGCAATCTAGGTAGGTGACCTCGATTTGTTCCATCTGCCAAAAGCACAATTTGATCCCAACCTCTTGTAACTTATGGATTTTGCACTGCTGTACCTGACTCAGAGCTGAAATTTTGAAATGAAAACTATAGGGTATTGGTTTGTGTTTGCAAGTATCTATGTGTGCTGTAGATGTATGGTATTATCAAAATTAATTTATTAAAGAGTTCTACTTAATTGACTTTAAGGAAATTAAATGCTAATGTAAATACTTAGGAATATAAAACTGGCCAGAATGAATTTTGGTTAACATGATCTAGGTTATATTCAACTTTAAAATGATATCTGGTATTAGCAACAGTTTCAAATTGGGAAAGGAGTATGTCAAGGCTGTATATTGTCACCCTGCTTATTTAACTTTTATGCACAGTACATCATGCTAAATGCCAGGCTGGATGAAGCACAAGCTAGAATCAAAATTGCCAGGAGAAATATCAATAACTTCAGATATGCAAATGACACCATCCTTATGGCAGAAAGCAAAGAGGAAACAAAGAGCCTCTTGATGAAAATGAAAGAGGGAGTGAAAAAGCTGCCTTAAAACTCAACATTCAACAAATGAAGATCATGGCATCCGGTCCCATTACTTCATTGCAAATAAATGGGGAAACAATGAAAACAGTGACAGACTTTATTTTTGTGGGCTCCAAAATCACTGCAGATGGTGACTTCAGTCAGGAAATTAAAAGATATTTGCTCCTTGAAAGAAAAGCTATGACCAACCTAGACAGTATACTAAAAAGCAGAGACATTACTTTGCTGTCAAAGGTCTGTCTAGTCAAACCTATGGTTTTCCAGTAGTCATGTATGGATGAGAGAGTTGGACTATAAAGAAAGCTGAGCACGGAAGAATTGATGCTTTTGAACTGTGGTTTTGGAGAAGACTCTTGAGAGTCCCTTGGACTGCAAGGAGATCCAAC
>NW_011495029.1:4694060-4696434 GCF_000754665.1 Bison bison bison
GTAACTCAATATGGAAAGACTTTTAAGGAAAGTAAGATGTATGTTTTTAGTAAAAGGAAAGAGGAATGAAAAACTATACTAAAGAAATAACTGTACATTATGAGGAATGAAAAACTATAATAAAGAAATAACTGTACATTATTAGGACTTTCTAAGATTTGATTAAATCCAGGTGAGTAAATGGATTTTGTTGGGAATGGGCTAGGACAAGACTGGATTTGGTTTCTCTCTCTAACCCCCTGTTTTCTTAAAATGTCAAACTGCCTTTGGTAAAATTTTTTAAATTTCTTTTCCTTGTAAGTTATCTGCTCTTTATTTGCCTTTGGAACCTTTTATTGAATCTTGGCTTATGATATAATTATTGTCTCACAGTGACCTATGATCTATCTTATTTGATTAAGTGTTTTAAAAAATATTGACAAACTTCCCAAATATCAAATTTTACTTACAGTTCTTTTAGCCTCCAGCTAACATTGGGAAGGCTTAAATGGTCCTTGAGGGTCTCAGAGAAATGTTATAACTAAGATTATTTTGAATGTGAAGTTAAATGTCATCATTCATAATCCTGGTTATTTTAACCAAGTTTCTTTATAGATTACACTGTAATCAGATATTTAACCATTTTTTTGTCTTTTGCCATTTATAGTAATTTTTGCATTCTGATGCTGTTACAAGAAGTGTTTCATAGGATGACTAAGGAATCAGATGATGGCTATGCAGGAATTTCAGTCCCTATGGATTGAAATAAGACACTGTCCTGCCCTGGGGCCTCTAGATCAGGCATGGAGAGATGTTTTTTACTACCTGACAGGTAGCATTGATTTCCCTTATTCAGGAGATAGATCATTACCCTTCTGCCTTCCATAGGGATATAGAAGTAAAATTTCTGAGGGAGGAGTGAAATAGGAGGAAAGGAGACAGGGTGTAAACTTTAAAAGAATGACATAGTCCAAGGACAGGACATAAACTGATTAGAACCAAATAGGTCCAAGGTGGTATAGGAGTCAACTTCCACTAGACCTTGAGCCTCTGTATATGCTCACTGTAGCACACCAGCAAGCTATATGACACATCTACTGATCCCATTACAGTTCTGAGGCTGACCATCAAGTCAGAAATTGGGCAGTGGTCCAATTCCTAGAAATCCCCACCCTTCTCCAAAATAATTGGAATAATGCTTCTACTCATTAGCATATGAAATAACCCTACGCATAAAAACTAACCATGCCATACTTCCAGGTGATTTTTGCCTTGTGATATGGCCTGCACTTTGCCTGTGAAGTGTATTTCTCTATAAATAAATATACTTCTTACCTATCAGAAATAAATAAATGGATAGATAAATAAAATATTGCTGGGATAATATCAAGCATACTAACATTTTCAGTATAGAGGTCCCAGAGGAGAAGAGATAGAGATAAATGAGCAGATGACTTATTTGAAAAAAATGGTTGCCAAAAACTATTCTAAGTTGGGGAATGAAACAGACATCCAGTTCCAGGGAACACAAGTGTCCCAATCAAGATGAAAGCAAAAAGTTCCACACCAAGACATATTATGATTAAAGTGGAAAAACTGAAAGATGAAGAGAGAATCTTAAAAGTAATAGGAGAAAAATAACTAGTTGCATTCATGGGAACTCCTATAAGCCTAGCAGCTGACTTTTCAGCAGATATTTTGCAAATAAGAGGGAAGTGGCAAATTGTATTCAAATGATTAAAGAAAAAAACAACAGCAAAGAGCATTCAACCTTCATGACTATCATTCAGATTTGAAAGAGAAATAGAATTTAAAAGACAAAAGTCTGAGTTCCACAGCTCTAAACTAGCTTTATAAGAAATGTTAAATAATTTCTCTAAGAAGAACAGCAAAGGCACACAATAAATATGAAAAGTATGAAAGGAAAATTTTCACTAGTAAAAGCAAACATACAGTGATAGCAGTAAAGTTAAAAGTTTACCTTTAAGTTAAAAGGACAGTTAAAAGACAAAAGTAGCAAAATAATTAGTAATTAAGGGATACACAAAACAAAAAGATGTAGAATATGACCTAAAAGATATTAAATGTCAGAAGGGGGAGCAAAATATAAGGTGGTTAGAACCCGTTCAAATTTATGAGATCATCAACTTGAAAAAAAATAAGGTTGTTATATATGAACCTCATGGTAACCACAAACTAAAAACAGACAGGAATCCAAGAACAACACCTAAGATCATCATCAAATCACATGCCAAGAGAGCAAAAGAAGAACAAATATTACAACCAGAAAAAAATGAATCAAATGGTGATAAGTACATACTGCTGCTGCTTAGCTGCTTCAGTCATGTCTGACTTTGTGCAACCCTATGGACTGCAGCATGCCAGGCTCCTCTGT
>NW_011495029.1:4696534-4697525 GCF_000754665.1 Bison bison bison
AGGGCTTAAAGGAAGACCTGAAGCCATACAATTCCTAGAAGAAAACAGGCATTACCCTCTTTGACTTCAGTCTTAGCAATAGTTTTTTTGGATCTATCTCCACAGACAGGTAAGGGAAACAAAAGCAAATGTAAACAAATAGGACTACATCAAACTAAAATGTTTCTGAACAGGGAGAGAAACTATCAACAGAAAGGCAACCTACTGAATGGGACAAGATATTTTCTAACAATATAACTGATAAACATATAATATCCAACATGTACAAAGAACTCATGCAACTTAAAAAAGATAAAAAATTGGCAGATAACCTGAATACATGCTTTTACCATATAGGTGATCAAGAGACACATGAAAAGATGTTGATCATCCCTAATCATCAAAGAAATGTAAATCAAAATCTCAATGAGATACCATCTCAGAGCTGTCAGGATGACTACCATTACCATTCAAAAGACAACAAATAACATGTGCTGGTTAGGATTTGGAGAGAAGGGAACCCTCATGTACTGTTCGTGGAGCTGCAAATTGGTACAGTCACTATGGAAAATTATATGGAGTTGCTCAAAAAACTAAAAATGGAGCTACCAAAAGATTCAGCAATTTTCCTTCTGAGTGTTCACTGGAAGAAAGCAAAACCTTTATTTGGTAGCATTATTTACAATGGCCAAGATATGTAAACCACCAAAGATAAACAGATAAGGAAGAAGTGGTATACATACACATATTAATAATATATATGCAAGGGAATATTAAACAAAATCTTGCCATTTGCAACAACATAAATGAATCTAAGCTGAAACTCTAAATACTTTGGCTACCTGATGCGAAGAGCTGACTCATTTGAAAAGACCCTGATGCTGGAAAAGATTGAGGGCAGGAGGAGAGGGGCTGACAGAGGATGAGATGGTTGGATGGCATCACCGACTCAATGGACATGGGTTTGGGTGGACTCTGGAAGTTGATGATGGACAGGGAGGCCTGGCGTGCT
>NW_011495029.1:4697625-4698159 GCF_000754665.1 Bison bison bison
TCACAGGCAGAGTATTAACCACTGAGCCACCAGGGAAGCCCAATATATATATACATATACACACACATCAATAGTTGCTTAAATGCTCCAACCTGAAGAAATAGAATGACTGAAAGGATTTAAAAATCCATATACGTGATCATATTGTAGAAGGCAACCTGCAAATCCTATGCAATCCCTATCAAAATAACAATGGCATTTTTCACAAAACTAGAACAAGTAATTCTAAAATTTGCATGGAAACACATAAGACCTTAATAGGCACGGCAATCTGGAGAAAGTGGCACAAAAGTTAAGGCCCCATTATGCTCCTGTCTTAAACCATACTACAAAGATACAGTAATCAAAGCAACACATACTGGGACAAAAACAGACACATAGGTCAATGGAACAGAATAAATTCAAACTTACATGGACAATTAATCTAAAACAAAGGAGACATGAATATAAAATGCAAAAAGGCAGTTTTTTTTCAACAAATCTGTTTTGGGAAAACTGGAGAGTTACATGCAAAAAAATAAAACTGGCCAAATT
>NW_011495029.1:4699821-4700176 GCF_000754665.1 Bison bison bison
TCCTTTTCCTATTTGGAACCAGTCTGTTGTTCCATGTCCAGTTTTAACTGTTGCTTCCTGACCTGCATATAGGTTTCTCAGGAGGCAGGTCAGGTGATCTAGTATTCCCATCTCTTTCAGAATACTCCATTATTAATAATATCTAAATAGAAGCAATCCAAAATATTAATGAACAGACCTCATGAACATAATTTTGAAGAAAAAGAAGCCAGACATAAAATAAAATGAATATTACCTCATGTATATAAAGTTCTAAAAAAAGGAAAGCTAAACCATAATGTAAGAAATGCATATTAAGACAAAGAAGAAAATTAAGAAAGTGAGGAACGAAAGTCAGGTTTTTAAAAATTTTGTC
>NW_011495029.1:4700276-4701443 GCF_000754665.1 Bison bison bison
TAGAACAGATATGAATTATTTAGCTGAAAAAGATGAGGGAAAATCACCTGATTTAGGAAAATTCAAATAGTTCTTTATGACTAGAGCAATGTGACCTTGTGAGAGATTTGCAAGAAATACTATATTCCATCCAATACATTCCTATAACTCTTAAAATATTTAAATTATTTGCTAATTTTCTAGTTTCTTTTTAGATTCTAAATTCCATGAAAAAGCTCCTATGTCTCTTTACTTCTGTATTGATATTATCTAATCCAGTTAAAATACAGAAGATATTCAATAAATATTTCTTGAATAGAGGAATAGATAGATGAATGAATGGATAGTTAGATAATGCCTACAGGAAAGGGTTATCAAAGACATCATTTGATAAAGGAAGGACTTTTAATTAATTTTTTTAAAAACTATAGAACAGTACGTTAATCAGGATTCTTTTTCATAAGCAAATATGAATATTCAGAAGTGGCTAATGAAATAAAACTCACTAATAAATAACAAACTGTGTGGAGGGAGAGTGTAACAAGGATCTCTCTTTTTTCTCCCTTTCTCTCCTTTCCCCAATTCACCCTTACCTTCCTTCCTCAGTCTCTCACTGTCTCATTCTCTCATTTTTCCCTGCTCTATGATTCAGGGATTCCTCCTCAGGCCAGTTTTTTATAAGGTCTGGGTGATCCTATAATTTATGGTCCACACCAGAACATTTTGGAGATTCAAAAGGAAGGAATTTTGTTAATAGCTACAGGGTGAAAACTGGCATGAACTGAAACTGCCCCCAACAAACTGTGAGCTACGATCACCCAGTGATTACCATATAGAGGAAGATTATGGCTAGGATCATTAATTCCTATCTTCTCTGCTTTATGATCAGGGAGAAAATGGCCTCTCTTTCCAAGCCCTACTGCAGAAATTTTGTTAAGGAAATTTGTTCTAGTTCTGGCCTTGTGATCAAGGGACTTGATTATTGTGAATAGCACCTCAACTTGAAATACTTCTGAAACACAATGGATAAGTATTTCCAGAATAACAGAGAAGGAGTTCTAGATTTAAAAATTGAAGTAATGCTTTAAAAGTAATTCAAATATTTCAAGCTGTTGGGTAAATTTTAGTGGAGGAAGTCTTTTTCAAGTTTCAGAGACAGCTGTGTAGGCCTCTGACATGTTTCTGATT
>NW_011495029.1:4701543-4703593 GCF_000754665.1 Bison bison bison
AATCTCACCCATAGGGTGGATGCATCACCCAAGATGTTTTCCCATTTGGGACTCCAGATTGCTTTCAAAAAGGGACTTCCCAGCACTCCAAGTCTGGATGTATGTATGTGCTGTTATTTTCTTTATTGTTTCTCTTCTTTTAATAACTGTATATTGAAATTAAGTCAAATAATCTTCTATTAAATAACAACACTTTTGTTGTGTGAGACAAGTAGTTTCTTTTGTTAACAAATCTTTCAAATCTAAAGTGAAAGTAAAATTTTTAGCAAAAGACAGGCATATTTGACATGATCAGATTTATAAACTTATGTATGCATGTGCCTCCCTCATTGTCTATATACAATTTTAGGCAGGTTAAACTTGCAGATAACCAAACTCTTCTGTATTTCACTAATAAGCCATATCTCCCATATTATAACCAAACTCTTCTGTATTTCGCTAATAAGCCATATCTCCCATATTGTATTTTAAGTTTGGGGATTTTATACCCAAATGCTAGATGTTAAATTTCATATTGTCAAAGTAATTTCACCATGCTAGTCTATTAAAATCTTACTGATTTGTTGTCATTGCTATTGTTTGGTTGCTAAATTGTGTTCAAATCTTTGCAACTCCATGGACTGCAGCACAACAGGCTCCCCTGAACATAACCATCTCCGAGTTCACTCAAATCCACGTCCATTAGTCAGTGATGCTACCTAATAATCTCATTCTCTGCTATCCTCTTCTTTTGCTTTCAACCTTTCAGGCTCTTCTCTAATGAGATGGTTCTTCACATTAGATCACCAAAGTACTAGACCTTCCACTTGAGTATTAGTCCTTCCAATGAGTATTCAGAGTTGATATCCTTTAGGATTGACTTATTTGATCTCTTGCTGTCCAAGGGACTCTCAAGAGTCTTCTCCAGTACCACAGTTTCATAGCATCAGTTCTTTGGCACTCAGCCTTCTTTATGGACCTGCTCTCACATCTGAACATGACTACTGGAAAAAGCATAGCTTTGACTATATGGACCTTTGTCAGCAAGCTGACGTCTCTGCTCTTTAATACACTCTCTAGGTTTGTCACAGCTTTCCTTTCAAGGAGCAGGCATCTTTTAAGTTCATGGCTACAGTCACCACACATAGTTTGGATAGTAATGTTACTAGTATACTCAAAGTTCTGAGTTTTTTAACAACAACAACAAAAAAAAAAACATAAAACACTGTAAACTGTAGGCATTTTGCATACATGAAGACTGGATTCTCATATTAAATACCTTTTTTTCACTTTATTTTTCAATATTTGGGGGCTTCCTTTGTGGTTCAACTGTTAAAGAATCTGCCTCCCATGTAGGAGACCTGGGTTTGATCCTGGATTGGGAAGATCTCCTGAAGAGGGGAAAGGCTACTCACTCTAGTATTCTGGCCTGGAGAATTCCATGAACTGTATAGTCCATGGGGTCACAAGAGGTCGGACACGACAGAATGAATGACTTTCACTTCACTATCAATATTTTATCTATCATGTTGGCCCCAGATTTTAGTCCCCTTAGAATACTATTTCAGTAGAACATTTTGTTTGAGTTTATTCTAGTATGACAATAAAAAGTGACCATAATGGACGTATCACTAGGAATTCATGTTGTGCTTGTAAAAGATTGATTACTGATTCTGTAGTCATAGTGTGTGTGTGTGTATATATATATATATCCTTTCAACTCTAAAACTTTGTGATTATGTGGTCAAATCTTTAAGTGGCTTCATTTTGTCACTTCTTAATTTAGCCTTTTGGATAGATAATTTGAAAGAAATATGCTATCTAACCTGGAGTCAATGAATTAATAGGATGTCTTTTCTATCATTTTGTTATCACCTTTAAAATAAATGAAGGCAATATTTCAGTTTGTAAATCAATAGGATTTCAGTTTATAACCAGATGTAAAATTTTTGCAAAAATATTATTGATACTATAACAACTGCTGAACAAGTATTTATTTATTTTTTTAATTATATTTTATTTTTAAACTTTACATAATTGTATTAGTTTTGCCAAATATTGAAATGAATCC
>NW_011495029.1:4704790-4708223 GCF_000754665.1 Bison bison bison
AGGATCCTGCTGTGATGTATGTCGGAGAGTATTTTGCCTATGTTCTCCTCTAGGAGTTTTATAGTTTCTGGTCTTATGTTGAGATCTTTAATCCATTCTGAGTTTATTTTTGTGTATGGTATTAGAAAGTGTTCTAGTTTCATTCTTTTACAAGTGGTTGAACAAGTATTTATTGTTATCCCATTTATTTTATAATATTGACCTTATCTGAAATATTTTTCTGTGTCTCTTTCAGCAAGGCAGATTAAAAATAGTGGAAGGAAAGTGTTTACTAAAGTAAAGCTGAACTTTGTTTAATACATGTTTGAAAATTGTTGTACAATATATTATTGATATAAAATAAGCTGAAAAGCATACTCATATTTGCTAAATAATGACTGTACAGAAATCTTACTAAACTTTAAAAATTTTATGTTCTTTGTGTTTGTTTTCTTTTGGGTAATCACTTTCTAGGCTTCTAGGGTATTTCTTTCATTTTTAAAATTTTTATTTATTTTTTAATTGAAGGATAATTGCTTTACAGAATTTTGTTATTTTCTGTTAAACACCATTTCTTAAGAAATTGCTGTTACCCTGTTGTAGCTACAGATACAGGGTATCTCATCTACAGAATATTCTGAACTAGAGAGCATTTGGAAATGAATAAAACATTATGGACTATTCAAAATATATAATATGCCCATCATTACTTCCTCATAAAAATAATGATCTCCTGTTGAACACTTTTGAATGTGAGAACCACAAGTACATTAAAACAATAAGAACTCAACAACATGCCTTCAAGGTTTTGTAACAGTATTTGTTTAATCCAACCATCAGAGATCAGCAAGTTAACTGGAGTAGTTGATGCAGTCATTTAGAAGCACATAAAACTTATAGTTTTAGTACGTAATAAAATTAAAATGTAACATCAGTGACAAAAAATATTTGTAAGTAGGAGAAAATGTGAAAAGAGAATGAAATTTGAATCTGGTTAGCCAAATAAATACAAACTATATGCTTTTGTAAAAATTATACATGACTTTCACCTGAAGCCTAACAAGTTCTAAACTCACCTATGAATGGATACTTCGAAAAATGCTCTATGATAATTTCTGTTCAGTTGAACATGTATTTACTGTATATGATATGGCTGACTGTAAAATGTGAGCACAAAGAAAATATTAAAAGCTGATGTACAAAGAATTCTTAAAACTTTAATTTCTGTATATGTATAACTTTAGGGGCAAACACTATTCTTAGAACTTGATGTGTACTTTCTCATTCTTCTTCCCAAAACTTAAAAGAAACCTATTATTATTATCACAATTTTACAGTTTCAAGACACAGGGAGGCTGCTATGTAACTTGCTCTAGGTCATCCAAGTGATAAGCAATAACATCAGAATTAAATCTAAGGGCAGCATTAAATCTCAGTGTTTGAGTTTAGAGCCCAAAATCTTGAATGCTACTCTATATTAAAAGTTTAAACTACCAAATTCTATAAAATTGTAACTTTAACCAAAGTATCTTGGAAATAGAATGTGATGTTCCTCTGATTTGAAATATATTTTACTACATATAAAAACTGCTTTAGAGTTTGAGCATTCATTACAATCATACATAAATGTATATTAAGTGCAGCCCAATATGCAAAAATTGACAATTAAAGAATGTTTAAATCACTATGCATAAATGTTTTATGCATAGTTCTTTATTAGCTTATAGTTAGGAGATCTTTATTTCTCTTTTAGCCTTGTGTTTCAGTCAATATCCTTCTGTTTTTGCTTTCTCATATATTATCCCTGATACATTTTGCCTCCTTCTTTTCCTCCATCCTACAATCCCTATCTATGCTTCTTAAAAAACAACAACAACAACAGCTTCCACAGCATCTGGTGCAACTGAGAAAGTGATTACTTCAGATGTGAAACAATGAAGAAAAGAGAGTGATTAACATGAAAATCTCTTCCATGTTCTATTCTCAGTAGTAGCTTCTCCTTAAGACTTCAAACACATGTTCCAGAAAACAATGGAAACAACTCTAGCAACTTTATTTTTCACTTAATCATTGTTCATCTCTTTACCGTCCCCCCAACTACCATATTTGTTTTACATCCTTAGTATTTGAAAGATTTGTTGTTAAAATAATAATATAATAATATCTTAGGACAAATGTTTTTCTTGAT
The DNA here is from genome assembly GCF_000754665.1 of Bison bison bison. NCBI lineage: Eukaryota > Metazoa > Chordata > Mammalia > Artiodactyla > Bovidae > Bison > Bison bison. Next base: position 4,706,958 of record NW_011495029.1, read on the forward strand.
GAACTTACTCCAATGAGTGGTAATGTACAAGTTAATTATGAGATAGAGTTTGACCCATAGTCCTGCGCAAATTGTCTTGGATTCATTTTCTGGATATATCTGGACTAAAAGCAAATTGTGGGGGAAAAAATCAACAGAGCAACAATTCCAAATGCAGCAGGAAATAGTGTAGCTGGGGGAATATTTTTATCGGAAAATATTCAGACTCAAATACTTCATGACTACTTCTTTAAGTAGTCATACACCAATTTTGATGCTTACTCTAAGAACTTTACTAAGGAAAAAAAAATGTTTTATGGAGCTTTTGTTAGCAAGTGATTCCTATATTCCCAAATAAAATTTGCTGTTGTTTATTCCCTCACAGTGTAACTTGTGCATATGACTTAAAGAAGAATGAAAATTTGAAGTAATTTCCTTATAAGTTCAAATCAGTTTAATATGTAATTGAAATAAATATATGCTGATAATTAAAGATGTATAAATAAGCATTTACATATAAACATACTTGATTCTTAAATCTTGAAGTTTAAGCTATTTTAATAACATTTTCTTTCATGACCATGCCTCTTTAAGAAATTGAAAGTTGATATCCTTCATTTCTAAATGGTGGAATATCAAACACAGGTACAGTAATTCTCAACTTTCTGCCCCAATATACCTGAAGGACACAATGTACTGCAATTAGTAACAGTTCTTTAGATTAGCAATTAAATAAAAAATTTAGAATGTGGGAGAGTGGGCTGAAGCAGTAACAGATACTAATCAATCCTTAACAAAGAACAGTCTCTAAGAGCAGTAGAGTTCAAAAAATTACTCCACATAATTTTGATATGTAAAATTGCCTCCTGAATCTAGGTTAGGACTCACTGTTTTAAAGAATGCACTCAAGTTTTAATACAAACTCTCATGTAAACAGAATCTAAACAACCGTGCCAGAAAATCTACTAAGGACCTACTATTACTGTATGTTATTTTTAAATACCAATCAATTATCCAACATCACCTGGTATCTATAAATTAACTGAATTTTTAAAAATATAAATTTATTCATTTTAATTGGAGGCTAATTACTTTACAATATTGTATTAATTTTGCCGTACATCAACATGAATCTGCTATGGGTGTACACGTGTTCCCCATCCTGAACCCCCCTCCCATCTCCCTCCCCGTACCATCACTCTGGGTCATCTTAGTGCACCAGCCCCGAGCATCCTGTATCATGCATTGAACCTGGACTGGCGATTCATTTCACATATGATATTATAC
>NW_011495029.1:4709540-4709798 GCF_000754665.1 Bison bison bison
AGAGCCTGAAGTCAGGCAGGTTGATTCCTCCAGTTCCATTCATCTTTCTCAAGATTGCTTTGGCTATTCGAGATTTTTTGTATTCCCATACAAATTGTGAAATTATTTGTTCTAGCTCTGTGAAAAATACTGTTGGTAGCTTGATAAGGATTGCATTGAATCTATAGATTGCTTTAGGTAGTATATTCATTTTTATTATATTGATTCTTCCAATCCATGAACATGGTATATTTCTCCATCTATTAGTGTCCTCTTTGA
>NW_011495029.1:4710534-4711586 GCF_000754665.1 Bison bison bison
ATTGATTAGCTCTAGTAATTTTCTGCTGGAGTCTTTAGGGTTTTCTATGTAGAGGATCATGTCATCTGCCAACAGTGAGAGTTTTACTTCTTCTTTTTCAATCTGGATTCCTTTTGTTTGTTTTTCTGCTCTGATTGCTGTGGCCAAAACTTCCAAAACTAGTAGTTTGAAAAGTAGTGGTGAGAGTGGGCACCCTTGTCTTGTTCCTGACTTTAGGGGAAATGCTTTAAATTTTTCACCATTGAGGATAATGTTTGCTGTGGGTTTGTCATATATAGCTTTTATTATGTTGAGCTATGTTTCTTCTATTCCTGCTTTCTGGAGATTTTTTACCATAAATGGGTGTTGAATTTTGTCAAAGGCTTTCTCTGCGTCTATTGAGATAATCATACGGCTTTTATTTTTCAATTTGTTAATGTGGTATATTACACTGATTGATTTGCAGATATTGAAGAATCCTTGCATCCCTTGGATAAAGCCCACTTGGTCGTGCTGTATGATCTTTTTAATGTGTTGTTGGATTCTGATTGCTAGAATTTTGTTAAGGATTTTTGCATCTATGTTCATCAGTGATATTGGCCTGTAGTTTTCTTTTTTGTGGGATCTTTGTCAGGTTTTGGTATTAGGGTGATGGTGGCCTCATAGAATGAGTTTGGAAGTTTACCTTCCTCTGCAATTTTCTGGAAGAGTTTGAGTAGGATAGATGTTAGCTCTTCTCTAAGTTTTTGGTAGAAATCAGCTGTGAAGCCATCTGGACCTGGGCTTTTGTTTGCTGGAAGAATCCTGATTACAGTTTCAATTTCCGTGCTTGTGATGGGTCTGTTAAGGTTTTCTATTTCGTCCTGGTTGAGTTTTGGAAAGTTGTACTTTTATAAGAATTTGTCCATTTCTTCCAAGTTGTCTATTTTATTGGCATATATTTGCTGATAGTAGTCTCTTATGATCCTTCGTGTTTCTGTGTTGTCTGTTGTGATCTCTCCTTTTTCATTTCTAATTTTATTGATTTGATTTTTCTCCCTTTGTTTCTTGATGAGTCTGGCTAAGGGTTTGTC
>NW_011495029.1:4712313-4713098 GCF_000754665.1 Bison bison bison
ATTGCTATGAACTTTCCCCTTAGCACTGCTTTTACAGTGTCCCACAGATTTTGGGTTGTTGTGTTTCCATTTTCATTCATTTCTATGCATATTTTGATTTCTTTTTTTTATTTCTTCTGTGATTTGTTGGTTATTCAGCAGCGTGATACTCAGCCTTCATATGTTGAAATTTCTGATAGTTTTTCTCCTGTAATTGAGATCTAATCTTACTGCATTGTAGTCAGAATAAATGCTTGGAATGATTTCAATATTTTTGAGTTTACCAGGCTAGATTTATGGCCCAGGATGTGATCTATCCTGGAGAAGGTTCCGTGAGCACTTGAGAAAAAGGTGAAATTCATTTTTTGGGGGGTGAAATGTCCTGCAGATATCAATTAGGTCTAACTGGTCTATTGTATCATTTAAAGTTTGTGTTTTCTTGTTAATTTTCTGTTTAGTTGATCTATCATAGATGTGATTGGTGTATTAAAGTCTCCCACTATTATTGCGTTACTGTTAATTTCCCCTTTTACACTTGTTAGCATTTGTCTTACATATTGAGGTGCTCTTATGTTGCTGCTGCTGCTACTTGTAAGTCGCTTCACTCATGTCCAACTCTGTGAGAGCCCATAGCAGGCAGCCCACCAGGCTGCCCTATTCCTGGCATTCTCCAGGCAAGAACACTGGAGTGGGTTGCCATTTCCTGCTCCTATGTTGGGTGCATATATATTTATAATTGTTATATCTTCTTCTTGGATTGATCCTTTGATCATTATGTAGTGTCCTTCTTTGTCTCTTTTCACTAG
>NW_011495029.1:4714386-4714892 GCF_000754665.1 Bison bison bison
GCCCTTGGGTGGTGCTTGGTTTCAGTGTAGGTATGGAGGCATTTGATGAGCCCCTGTCGATTAATGTTCCCTGGAGTCAGGAGTTCTCTGTTGTTCTCATGATTTGGACTTAAGCCTCCTGCTTCTGGTTTTCATTCTTATTTTTACAGTAGCCTCAAGACTTCTCCATCTACACAGCACTGTTGATATAACAACTAGATTAAAGATGAAAAGTTTATCCACAGTGAGGGACACCCAGAGAGGCTCACAGAGTTACATGGAGAAGAGATGAGGGAGGAGGGAGACAGAGGTGACCTGAATGAGACGAGGTGGAATCAAGAGAGGAGAGAGCAAGCTAGCCAGTAATTGCTTCCTTATGTGTGCTCCACAGTCTGCACCGCTCAGAGATGTTCACAGAGTTATACATATAAGAGAAGAAGGAGGAAGGAGACAGAGGTGGCCAGGAGGATAAAGGGGGGAAGCAAAAGGAGAGAGACAGATCCAGCCAGTAATCAGTTCCCTAAGTG
>NW_011495029.1:4715729-4716252 GCF_000754665.1 Bison bison bison
ACAAGTAATTTCAAAATTTGTATGGGAATACAAAAAATCTCGAATAGCCAAAGCAGTCTTGAGAAAGAAGAATGGAACTGGAGGAATCAACCTGCCTGACTTCAGGCTCTACTACAAAGCCACAGTCATCAGGACAGTTTGGTACTGGCACAAAGACAGAAATATAGATCAATGGAAGAAAATAGAGAGCCCAGAGATAAATCCACGCACATATGGACACCTTATCTTTGACAAAAGAGGCAAGAATATACAATGGATTAAAGACAATCTCTTTAACAAGTGGTGCTGGGAAAACTGGTAAACCACTTGTAAAAGAATGAAACTAGAACACTTTCTAACACCATACACAAAAATAAACTCAAAATGGATTAAAGATCTCAACGTAAGACCAGAAACTATAAAACTCCTAGAGGAGAACATAGATCCTCTATGACCCACCTCCCAGAATATTGGAAATAAAAGCAAAAATAAACAAATGGGATCTAATTAAACTTAAAAGCTTCTGCAAAACAAAGGAAACTAT
>NW_011495029.1:4718004-4718514 GCF_000754665.1 Bison bison bison
CTGGTTGGATCTCCTTGCAGTCCAAGGGACTCTCAAGAGTCTTCTCTAACACCACACTTCAAAAGCATCAATTCTTTGGCGCTCAGCTTTCTTCACAGTCCAACTCTCACATCCATACGTGACTACTGGAAAAACCATAGCCTTGACTAGACGGACCTTCCTATGCAATCGGTACTAACTACTAATCCATTTCACCTGTCACTTCCAAGGATGTTCCCTCTGTTTTAGCTTTTTCTGTTTTCTGGTCTCTTCAGTGTCTAATTTCTGCCCTGACACAAGGGGGCAGTGGTGGACACTTTTTTAGGCTCATTTCTTCAGTTGTGCTGTGGGGAGGGAGGGATGTTGCAAACAAATGACATTGGCATGTGCTTGCAGTGTCTCGGCCACTTTGGGTTTGTCCCCTCTCATGGCGTGTGTGCTTCGTCTGTCTACACTGCTTAGGCTCGAGGTTGCTTTGCTGGGAACTGCCTGAGTTGGCCCTGGGTTGTGTGCACTTCCCAGTTCTAAGCC
>NW_011495029.1:4718614-4719157 GCF_000754665.1 Bison bison bison
TAGGGCTTTTCCTGTAGCTCTAGTCAGTCTTTTGTTCTGTGAGTGGGCCTGGTGGTTTCTTAGGTTAGGGCTTTTCACGTGGTACCTATCTCACCGTCTGGTTTGCTAACCCAAGTTAGTTCCCTCAGATTGCCCTCGGGGCATTCAGGCCTGGTTCTTACTCTAAGCAATGCAGTCCATGCCTCCCTGTCCAGCCCCCACTTGCTAGTGGTGAATACAGGCGTCTGAGCTGCTTCTCCTCTTGGGAGTTACCATTGGACACGTAATCTGTGGGTTTTAATTATTTATTTATTTTTCCTCCCAGTTATGTTGCCCTCTGTGGTTCCAAGGCTTGCCACAGACTTGGCAGTGAGAGTGTTTCCTGGTGTTTTGAAACTTCTCTCTTTTTTAAGACTCCCTTCCCGAGACGGAGCTCCATCCTTACCTCTTTTGTCTCTCTTTTTGTCTTTTATATTTTTTCCTAGCTCCTTTTGAAGACAATGGGTTTTTTTTTCTGGGTACCTGATGTCCTCTGCAGGCATTCAGAAGTTGTTTTGTGGTTTT
>NW_011495029.1:4719257-4720101 GCF_000754665.1 Bison bison bison
CCATACAATGATATGAATCAGCCACAGGTGTACATGTGTTCCCCATTCTGAACCCCCCTCCCACCTCCCTACCCATCCCATCCCTCTGGGGCATCCCAGTGCACCAGCCCTGAGCACCCTGTCCCATGTATCAAACCTGGACTATACCCTAATTTCTTTGGGGGAAATGTTTGCTTTTTTGGTTATTCTGTTCATAAAGAGAAATATATTCTAAATATTCCTTCTATAACTTCTTGAAATACAAAAATGTAAGATCTAGACTTCAAGATTTCTTTTTTTTTGTTTGTTTCGTGCTTAATTTTTTATTTCTGTGACTTATTTTTTTTAATTTAATTTTATTTTTAAACTTTACAATATTGTATTAGTTTTGCCAAATATCGAAATGAATCCGCCACAGGTATACCCACGTAATCTAGATTCTGTGTAGTTCTCAGAAGAGTTTAAACTTGTGGGAGTTTGATCAACAGCAATATTTTTTGCCATTTCTATCAGAGAGCCTGAGAATGAGAGTTTGAGAGCATAGTACTGCTGACAATGTTTTTTTTTTCCCCTGCCACAATAAAAGATAATGGGATGTCAGAAATATGAATAAGCAATTATTAGTTTCACAGCATTATAGAACAAAATCTCTAAAAATCACAATTGACTATACTGAATATTGACACATATTGACTTGAGTAGCTAAAGACAGAGATTTCTAAAGTTTAAAAAATTTCAAAAGATAAATATTTGTCATATACTCTGCAGCCAAATTTCTGTTATTATGCATCTCTGTTTCTAGGACATCAGCACTCTCTTGGGCCCATCTTACATAGCCAATGTGTTCATTGATTTTATAAATTAT
>NW_011495029.1:4722015-4722819 GCF_000754665.1 Bison bison bison
TCCTATGAAGAGGAGCCTGGTGGGCTACAGTCCCTGAAGTCACAAAGAGTCAGACAAGACTGAGAGACTGAGCAGGCCTGCATTTTTTCTTCTATTAATGTATTCTTTTAAATTTATATTTAATTTTTGATTATTTTTTAATTATTGAATTTATTTTTATTAAATTCCAATTTAATTTCTTCTTTTAAATTCATTTTTTATTTGGAAGATATTACTTTACAATATTGTGTTGATTCTGCCATACAATATTGTGAAGCAGGTGTAATTATACAAAAATCCCCTCCGTTTTGAGCTTCCCTCCCCTCCTCAGTCCCACCTGTCTAGGTCATCACAGAGCACCAGGCTGGGCTCCCTGTAATATAACAACTTCTTACCAGCTTTCTCTTTTACATATGATAGTGTATGTATGTCAATGCTAATTTATCCATGCATCCCACCTTCTCAATCCCTCACTGTGTCCACCAGTCCATTCTTTACATCTGCATCTCCATTCCTTCCCTGCTAATAGGTTCAATACCTTTTTTCAATATTCCATATATATGCATTATTATATATTTGTTTTTCTTTTTCTGACTTATTCCACTCTGTACAACAGGCTGTAAGTTCACACATTTCATAAAACTGACTGAAATTCGTTTTTTATGGATGAGTAACATTCCATCATATATATGTACCACATTTTCCCTATCCATTCATCTGTCAATGGAAATCTTGGTTACTTCCATGTCCTGGTTATTGTAAATAGTGGTGAAATGAATATTGGAGCACATGTCTCTTTTAGAGTTGTGGCTTTCTCAGGGTATA
>NW_011495029.1:4722919-4724741 GCF_000754665.1 Bison bison bison
TTTGCAGTTTTTATAGTTTTATTCCCTGTATTTGATATCTAATCTTATAGTGTTGTGGTCAGAAAAGATGCTTGATATGATTTCAGTTTTTAAAAATTTACCAAGGCTTGATTTGTGACCAAGATGTGTTCTATCCTGGAGAATGTTTCATGTACACTTGTGAAAAATTGAAAACTAGTGTTTTTGGTAAAATACCCTTATATATCAATTAGATCTCTCTAGTCCAATATACTGTTTAAAGCTTTTCTCTTTATTAATTTTCTGTCTGGATCATCTGACCATTGGAGTGAGTGGGCTGTTAAAGTACCCCACTATTATTTTGTTACTGTTGATTTCCCCTTTAATAGTTGTCAGCATGTGTGTATGTGCCTTATGTATTGAGGTGCTCCTATGTTGGGTGCATTTCTATTTATAATTGTTTTTTCTTCTTCTTGGATTGATCCCTTGATCATTAATTAGTTTCCTTCCTTGTCTCTTCTAATGGTATTTATGTTAAAGTCTATTTTATCAGATACGAGTATTGCTACTCCTACTTTCTTTTGATTTTCATTTGCATGTACTGTCTTTTACCTGCCCCTCACTTTCAGTCTATATCCACCTCTAGGTCTGAAGTGAGTCTCGTATAGACAGCATATATATGGTTCTTGTTTTTGCATCCATTCAGCTAATCTGTGTCCTTTGATTATAGCATTTAATCCATTTACATTTAAGGTAATTATTGATATGTATATCATATTGGGATTCCCAGGTGGTGCTAGTGGTAAAGAACCTGCCTGCCAATGCAGGAGACATAAAGAGATGCAGGTTCAATCCCTGGTTTGGGAAGACCCCATGGAGGAGTGCACAGCAACCTACTGCAGTGTTCTTGCCTGGAGAATCCCATGGACAGAGGAGCTTGGTCAGCTATAGCTCATAGGGTCACAAAGAGTTGGACACGACTGAAGTGACTATGCAAACACACATGATTCTATTGTCATTTACTTTGCTATTTTGGGTTTGTTTATGTAGGTTTTTTTTTCTTTCGTGTTTCCTGTCTATATAAATTCCTTTAGCATCTGTTGTAAAGCTGTTTTGGTGGTGCTGAATCTCTTGACTTTTGCTTATCTGTAAAGCATTTGATTTATCCTTTGAATCTGAATGAGTTCCTGGTTCAGTAGACTCATCTTGGTTGTAGGCTTTTTTCTTTCTATCACTTCAAGTATATCCTGCCACTATCTCTGTGCTACAAACTTTCTGTTGAACAATCAGCTGTTAGCCTTATGGGAATCCCCTTATATGTTATTTCTTTCTTTTCCCTTGCTACTTTAAATATACTTTCTTTGTGTTTAATTTTCATTAGTTTGATTAATATGTGTCTTGGCATATTTCTCCTTGAGTTTATCCTGTATAGGACTCTCTGGGCTTCCTGGACTTGGTGGCTTTTTTCTTTCCCATCTTAAGGAAGTTTCCTACTACAAACTCATTATATATTTACTCATAATCTTTCCTTTTCTCTTTTTCTTCTAGGGCTTCTATAATTTGAATGTTGGTGAGCTTAATATTGTCCCAGAGGTCTCTGAGACTGTCCTTATTTCTTTTCATTCTTTTTTCTTTATTCTGCTCTGCTTCGGTTATTTCCAACATTCCATCTTCCAGCTCATTATCTGTTCTTCTGCCTCAGTTATTCTGCTATTGATTCCCTCTAGTATATATTTTGTCTCAGTAATTGTGTAGTATTACTGATTGTCTATTCTTTATTTATTATATGTCTTTGTTAAAGATTTCTTCTATCTTCTCAATCTGTGCCTCCATTCTATTTATCTATGCCTCCATTTTATTTCTG
>NW_011495029.1:4724841-4726169 GCF_000754665.1 Bison bison bison
AAAGAAATCTCCATACTCTTCTCCATAATGGCTGTATCCATTTATATACCCACCAACAAGGTAGGAAGGTTCCATTTTCTCCACATCTTCTGCAGAATTTATTGTTTGTAGATTTTTTGATGATGGCCTTTCTGATTGGTATGAGGTGATACCTCATTGTAGTTTTGATTTGCTTTTCTCTAATAATGAGCAATGTTGAGCATTTTTCCTGAAGTTTATTGACCATCTGCAGGTCATCTTTGGAGAAATGTCTGCTTAGGTCCTCTGCCCATTTTTTGATTGGACTGTTTTCCTGATATTCAGCTGTATGAGCTTCTCACATATTTTGTAAATTAATCATGTGTCAGTTGTTTCATTTGCAATTATTTTCTCTCATTCTTAGGGCTGCTTTTTAATCTTGCTCATTTTTCCTTTGTTATACAAAAGATTTGAGTTTAATTAGGGCTCACTTAAAAAAAATTTGTTTTTATATCCATTATTCTAGGAGGTGGGTCAAAGAGGATCTTGCTCTGATTTATACCAAAGACTGTAATAATGCCTATGTTTTCCTCTAAGACCTTTATAGTTTCTTGCCTTACATTTAAAGCTTTAGTCCATTTTGAGTTTATTTATACATATGGTGTTAAAAAATGTTCTAGTTTCATTCTTTTACATGCAGCCATCCAGTTTTCCCAGCACTACTCTTTGAAGAGAGTGCCTTTTCTCCATTGTATATTTTTTCAAAAAAAAAAAAAAAAATTACAACCTGAAATAAACGGAAAAAATTCTTAGAGAAGAACAATCTTCCAAGTCTAAACCAAGAGGAAATAGAAAATACAGCATATTGATCATAGTAATCTCTTATGATCCTTTGTATTTCTGTGGTGTCTGTTGTGACTTCTTTTTTATTTCCAATTTTATTGACTTGAGTCTTCTCCCTGTTTTTCTTGATGAGTCTGGTTAATGGTTTGTTAATTTTGTTTACCTTCTCCAAGAAATAACTTTTAGTTTTGTTGATCTTTGATATCGTCTCTTTCCTTTCTTTTTCATTTACTTCTGCTCTGCTATTTATTTCTCTCCTATTACTATCTTTGGGGATTTTTGCTCTTTTTCCAGTTGCTTTAGGTATAAGGTTAGGTTGCTGATTCTATGTTTGTGTTGTTTCTTGGGGTAGACCTGTATTGTTATAAAATACACTCAACACTATTTTTACTGCAACCCATAGGTATTGAGTTGTTGAGTTTTCATTGTCATTTGTTTCTTTTTTGTTTCTCCTTTTATTTCTTTAGTTACCTCTTGATTATTCAAAATTATTCATATAGTTTAGCTTCTCTGTATTTGCAGTTTTT
>NW_011495029.1:4726922-4730611 GCF_000754665.1 Bison bison bison
TGTCTTTTCATTTTGTTTGCAGTCTCTTTTCTGATGGCTGCAAGGTCATAGTTCATTTGTGGAGTTGGATCAGTGCCTTGTGAAGTTTTCCTGACTGGGGTGTAGGGGGAGGGTGGGGAAGGACTTGTACCTGAATTGATGGATACAGATGGGTCATTTCTCTCTGAGGGCCAGTGCCATATCCAGTAGTGTGTGTCTACTTTTGAGATGTCTATGGGCTTGGAATGGCTTTAAGGGATACTTTCTGATAATGGGTAGGGTTGTGTTCTTGTTTTGTTGAAGATTTGGCATGAGGTTCCCACCGCTGTAGCTTGCTTGCCTTTGAGTGGTGCCTGGTCTTAAGTGTTGAGATAGAGGTCTTTCAGAGAGCTCTCACTAATTAATATTCCATGGGGTTGGGAGCTCTCTGGTAGTCCAAAGTCCTGGCCTCAGGTCTCCTACCTCAGTGGTTCAGGCCTGACCTTTTACTGTAGCACCAAGACTCCACAAGGCACACATCACAAAAGATACAAGCCCAAGACAAATGGTGAAGGCAACATTCAACAGCCAAGAACACCAAGAAACTCATGTTTACAAAGGATAAAGAAGAGTGAAAAAGAGGGAAAAAAAGAATAAATGCATGAAAGAAGAAAGCAACCAAGCCAACAAACAAACCCATAAATGAAAATGAATACTAAAAACTAGACTAGCAAAAATACAAAATCAAAAACACGGAAAAGTGCATTATAACTAAAAACTGTAAAAATAGGAAAAACGTAAAATAAATTTATTTTAAAATAAAATTTTTTAAAGTAAGTTAAAAATAAAATCTTAACCAATAGTAGAGAACTTTAGACCAATACAAAGAAGAAAACAAACCAAAAAATAGAGGAAAAAATTTTATATGAGAGAATGCTAGTAAGGAGATTTTCCTCCTGATTCTGCCATTGTCCTCACCACACAGTAAGTACCAGCCAAACTGTCTACTCATAAAGTCCTCCAACATTTCTAGGAAGATCTCTGGACCTACTGTGGGCACTGTGAAATCAGCTTAGGCTCAGATCTGGCCTTGCTCCAGTTTGTACTTATGTCCAAAGTCCAAAATTTCCTCCAAAGTCCACAGTCTCAGGCTAACTGCAGGCATTAACCCGCTGCACCTGTAACTTCAGGACCGAATTCCTTCCCCTTCCTTGCTGATACAGCCCCTGATGCTCTGCTTTGGTTTTGGGCCCACCACTGCTTGTAGGCCACCCTCCAGAGTCTCTTTCCCACCCAGACAAGAGGAGACAAAGTAGCAACTTATTAGGGCTCACTTGCTCAGTTGAGCTGGGGAGAGGGAAGGGTATGGAAGCCATAACAGAGGTGTGCAGGGATCTCCTGCTGTGGCTGAGGCGTGCAAAAAGTTGCTATGGTTTGAGGTAGGCCATGTGCTCTTCTAAGGGGATTGGCCAGGGTTGTGTGTCCCTCAGCAGAGCCAAGTTTCATAGGCTCATAAGAAGGTATGGGCAGTAACCTTTGCCTGTTCATGGCTTAGCAGTAACTGCTACCTCTGGGATCAGGACCGTGGCAGTGGTGTTTTGTCTCCTGCCTTAGGCACTCACCCCAGCTTTGGCAGTGGCCAGTAAGCTTGTATTCTCCTTCTGGGATTGTAAACCACAGTCATGTCTTGTTCCACCTCTGGCTTGGTGGTGGCCAGGCAGATCTACCTCTGTGGTTGGGCAGCTCACAGCTGTTGCTCGTCCCACTATGTCATTCTTGGAGACAGGTTCCTGGGATCTGTGAGCGTGGGGAGTTAGAGGGTCCTTGCAGCAATGATCTCTTTTCTTTCTGGGAGGCCTAGGTTTTTTCCTAGACTCCCTCAGCTGTTTCATACCAGCCCCTCAGAGTATCTTCACAGCAGTCAACCTCAGCCCTCTCCCTGAGACCTCTCCTCTCCTTGGTCCTCTCTCCTCTCCATTCTGACCCCTGAAGTCTAAGCCTCAGCACCCAGCCCCCACTCACCATGGTGAACACATAAGCTGCTTCCTGGCTGGGAAGTGCTGTTTGGCAATGATCTCTGTGGTGAATTCTCTGTTTTGCCTTCCAAGCACCTGTTGCTGCATTCCCCTTTGAGATGCTGAAGCTCTCCCCTGTTCCCACCCATGAGGGAGTTTCTGAGTGTGTGGAAATTTTCCCTCCTTCACAGCTTCCTCCCCAAGGCACAAGTCCCCTGCTCAAATCTTTTGTCTCTTTTTTCCCTCATATTTCTTGCCCTGCCTCATTCTATGGAGCTTAGCTTGTCTTTTTGGAAGTCTAGGGTCTTCTTCCAGGATTCATTATGTGTTCTGTAAGAGTTGTTTCACATGCAAGTGTATTTTTTATGTATTTATGGGGAGAAAGGTGATTTCTTTGTCTTACTCCTCCACCATCTTGATAGTCTCCCTTATTAAGGTTCACTGATGTGTTTTAGAGTTGATCTTTTCTTTTATTTAACTTAGGTTCCATTTGCAGAAGATAAGGTAAGGATTGTAACTCCTTCAGTTCAGTTCAGTCACTCAGTCGTGTCTGACTCTTTGCGACCCCATGAATTGCAGCATGTCAGGCCTCCCTGTCCATCACCAACTCCCGGAGTTCACTCAAACTCACGTCCATCGAGTCGGTGATGCCATCCAGCCATCTCATCCTCTGTCGTCCCCTTCTCCTCCTGCCCCCAATCCCTCCCAGCATCGGAGTCTTCTCCAATGAGTCAACCCTTCACGTGAGGTGGCTAAAGTACTGGAGTTTCAGCTTTAGCATCATTCCTTCCAAAGAAATCCCAGGGCTGATCTCCTTCAGAATGCACTGGTTGGATCTCCTTGCAGTCCAAGGGACTCTCAAGAGTCTTCTCCAACACCACACTTCAAAAGCATCAATTCTTTGGCACTCAGTTTTCTTCACAGTCCAACTCTCACATCCATACATGACCACAGGAAAAAACATAGCCTTGACTAGACGGACCTTTCCTCCAACTCTATATGTGCTTCTAGGCTCATGTTAAAAACACGGAAAACATTTCCCAAAGAGCAAGATGTCTAATACCCTATCAGTATTTTCTTCATATTTGTTGATGTTATTTGAGAGCACAAATACTTCATCCAGTCCTTAAAAAGTGAAATCAGTCCTGAGAAATATCCTTGGCATATGGTAGTGAAAGTAAAACTTGTTCAGTCGTGTCTGACTGTTTGTGACCCCATGGACTATAGAGTCCATGGAATTCTCCAGGTCAGAATACTGGAGTGGGTAACCATTCCTTTCTCCAGGGGATCTTCCCAACTCAGGGAATGAACCCAAGTCTCCTACATTGCAGGTGGATTCTATACCAAATGAGCCATGAGGGAAGCCTAAGATTACTGGAGTGGGTAGCTTACCACTGGAGTGGGTAGCCCAAGAATCCTGGAGTGGGTACTGTGGGCACATGTTAAGTGCTCAACAATTGTGTGTGAGATATACCGTTTAGGAAAATGTTCTACAAATTTTTATTTTAAATAAACTTTATGTTTTAGAGAAGTTTTAGATTTACAAAAAAATTGAGGAGAAGATACAGAGACTTCTTATATAGTGTCTACTTCCACCCACGGATAGACTTCCCTATTGTCAACATCCAGTGCTGCACTCAATATGCCAGCAAATTTGGAAAACTCAGCAGTGGCCACAGGACTGGAAAAGGTCAGTTTTCATTCCAATCCCAAAGG
>NW_011495029.1:4730711-4730933 GCF_000754665.1 Bison bison bison
AAGGAAGGCAATGCCAAAGAATGCTCAAACTACTGCACAATTGCATTCATCTCACACACTAGTAAAGTAATGCTCAAATTTCTCCAAGCCAGGCTTCAGCAATATGTGAACCGTGAACTTCCTGATGCTCAAGCTGGTTTTACAAAAGGCAGAGGAACCAGAGATCAAATTGCCAACATCCACTGGATCATAGAAAAAGCAAGAGAGTTCCAGAAAAACATC
>NW_011495029.1:4731964-4735795 GCF_000754665.1 Bison bison bison
TGATCCACTAGGAGGATGAACTTACACTGACACATCATTGTCATCCAAAGTTCATAGTTTATATTAGAGTACACTCTGAAGATTGCATGTTCTATGAATTTTAGCAAATGTATAATGATATGTATCCATCATGAAAGCATCATACAGAGCATTTTAACTGTCCTAATAAACTCTATGATATGCCTATTCATTCATCTTCTCCTTTACACATTGACAACCACAGGCATTTTTACACTCTATTTTTGCCTTTTCAGAAATATCATATAGTTGGAATCATACAGTATGTTTTCTTTTAAAAATAGCTTATTTTACTTATTAATATGCATTTAAGGTTTCTTCAAGTTATTTTGGATATAGTAGCTCATTCCTTTAAGCTCTGCTACTGCTACTGCTAAGTCACTTCAGTCGTGTCCAACTCTGTGTGACCCCATAGATGGCAGCCCACCAGGCTCCCCCGTCTTTGGGATTCCCCAGGCAAGAACACTGGAGTAGGTTGCCATTTCCTTCTCCAATGCATGAAAGTGAAAAGTGAAAGTGAAGTTGCTCAGTCGTGTCCGACTCTTAGGGACCCCATGGACTGCAGCCCACCAGGCTCCTTTGTCCATGGGATTTTCCAGGCAAGAATACTGGAGTGGGGTGCCATTGCCTTCTCTGTCCCTTAAGCTCTAAACAGTATTTTATTGTCTGGATCACCAATGTCTATTTATCCATTTATTTACTGAAGGACATATTAGTTGTTTCAAGTTTCGGCAATTATGAATGAAGCTGCTATAAATATCCTGGAGATTTTCTGTGGGAATAAGTTTTCAGCTCCTATGAGTAAATACCAAAGTGCATGATTACTGGATTGCATGGTAAGAGTATGCTTAATTTCATAAGAAACTGCCAAACTCTTTTCCAAAGTGCCTATACCATTTTGTTTACCCATCAGCAGTGACTGAGAGTTCTAGTTGCTCAAAACCCTCATCAGCATTTGGTACTGTTAGTGTTCTAGGTTTTGGCTATTCTGACAGGTGTGTAGTGGTAACATTGTTTTTTAAATTTTTATTTCCCTAATGACATTTGATGTGGAATATCTTGTCACATGCTTGTTTGCCATCTTCATATTTTCTTTGATTAAGTGTCTGCTAAATCTTTTCATTGTTTTTTTTTTTTTTTAAGAGAGTTGTTCATTGCCTTATTGTTGAATTTTATGGGTATTTTCATATTTTAGATAATGGTTATCTAAAATATGGTTATCAGCTATGCTTTTCCTAGTATTTTCTAGTCTGTAGTCTATCTGTTCATTCTTTTGACTGATTTTAGTGGAGCTGAACTTTTTCCATCTAAAGAATGCCATTTAATCAACTAATTTTTTTCATGGATAATTCCTTGGTGTTGTACAGTGTACCCTCCATATCCTCAGATGCAGAACCTGTGAATGAAAAGACCAACTGTCAGGGACTTGAGCATTCATGGGAATGTTCATATGGAGTCCTGGAACCAATCCCCCAGGGACACAAAGGAAGACCTAAATATAAAAGTTTTCAGCAAATACATTGTTATCTAAGTTCTCTCCTGTTTTTTTTTTTAGAAGTTTTATATTTATGTGTTTTACATGTAGATCTCTGACCCATTTTGATTTAATTTTTATGAAGGGTGTAAGGTCTTTATCAAGATTTAGTTTTGCATGATGTTCAGTTGTTTCATCACCATTTGTTGAAAAGACTACCTTTTCTTCCTTGCAGTACCTTTGTTCATTTAATTTTTATTATTTTAAATGTTTGAAGCTGTGTTTTATGACTTACAATATGCTCTGTCTTGGTGTATGTTCCACATGAGTATGAGAAGTATGTTTATTAAATGAAGTTGTTCATAGATGTCGATTTTATCCAGTTGCCTGGTGGCTCTATCAAGTTCAGCTAAGCCCTTACTGATATGCTACCTGTAGTATCTACATATTTCTGATAGTGGAGGGTTAAAGTCTCCAAGTATAATAGTGAATTCACCTACTTCTTCTTATAATTCTATTAGTTTTGCCTCACATTTTTTTCTTTTTAAGGATAAGGGGACGGGAATGCAAAAGAGGAAGTCAAGAAACACCTGGAGTCACAGGCAAATTTGGCCTTGGAATACTTAATTAGCAGGGCAAAGGCTAATAGAGTTTTGCCAAGAGAACACACTGGTCATAGCAAACACCCTCTTCCAACAATACAAGAGAAGACTCTACACATGGACATCACCAGATAGTCAACACGGAAATCAGACTGATTATATTCTTTACAGTCAAAGATGGAGAAGCTCTATACAGTCAGCAAAAACAAAATTGGGAGCTCTCTGTGGCTTAGATCATGAACATCTTATTGCCAAATTCAGACTTGAATTGAAGAAAGTAGGGAAAACCACTAGACCATTCAGGTATGACCTAAATCAAATCCCTTATGATTATACAGTAGAAATGAGAAATAGATTTAAGGGCCTAGATCTGATAGATAGAGTGCCTGACGATCTATGGACAGAGGTTGGTGACATGGTACAGGAGACAGGGATCAAGACTATCCGCATGGAAAAGAAATGCAAAAAATCAAAATGGCTGTCTGGGGAGGCCTTACAAATAGCTGTGAAAAGAAGAGTAGTGAAAATCAATGGATAAAAAGAAAGATATAACCATCTGAATGCAGAGTTCCAAAGAATCGCAAGAAGAGATAAGAAAGCCTTCCTCAGTGATCAATGCAAAGAAATAGAGAAAAACAACAGAATGGGAAAGACTAGAGATTTCTTCAAGAAAATTAGAGATACCAAGGGAACATTTTATGCAAAGATGGGCTGGATAAATGACAGAAATGGTATGGACCTAACAGAAGCAGAAGATATTAAGAAGAGGTGGCAAGACTACACAGAAGAACTGTACAAAAAAGATATTCACAACCAAGATAATCACGATGCTGTGATCACTCACCTACAGCCAGACATCTTGGAATGTGAAGTCAAGTGGGCCTTAGAAAGCATCACTACGAACAAAGCTAGTGGAGGTGATGGAATTCCAGTGGAGCTATGTCAAATCCTGAAAGATGATGCTGTGAAAGTGCTACACTCATTATGCCAGCAAATTTGGAAAACTCAGCAGTGGCCACAAGACTGGAAAAGGTCAGCTTTCATTCCAATCCCAAAGAAGGTTCAAACTACCACACAATTGCACTCATCTCACACGCTAGTAATGTAATGATCAAAATTCTCCAAGCCAGGCTTCAGCAATACGTAAACTGTGAACTTCCAGATGTTCAAGCTGGTTTTAGAAAAGGCAGAGGAACCAGAGATTAAATTGCCAACATCCGCTGGATCATGGAAAAAGCAAGAGAGTTCCAGAAAAACATCTATTTCTGCTTTATTGACTATGCCAAAGCCTTTGACTGTGTGGATCACAATAAACTGTGGAAAATTCTGAAAGAGATGGGAATACCAGACCACCTGACCTGCCTCTTGTGAAATTTATATGCATGCCAGGAAGCAACAGTTAGAACCGGACATGGAACAACAGACTGGTTCCAAATAGGACAAGGAGTACGTCAAGGCTGTATATTGTCACCCTGTTTATTTAACTTCTATGCAGTGTACATCATGAAAAATGCTGGGCTGGAAGAAGCACAAGCTGGAATCAAGATTGCAGGGAGAAATATCAATAACCTCAGATATGCACAAGACACTACCCTTATGGCAGAAAGTGAAGAGGAACTAAAAAGCCTCTTGATGAAAGTGAAAGAGAAGAGTGAAAAAGTTGGCTTAAAGCTCAACATTCAGAAAACGAAGATCATGGCATCCGGTCCCATCACTTCATGGGAAATAGATGGGGAA
>NW_011495029.1:4735981-4743695 GCF_000754665.1 Bison bison bison
CAGTAGTCATGTATGAATGTGAGAGTTGGACTGTGAAGAAAGCTGAGCACTGAAGAATTGATGCTTTTGAAGTGTGGTGTTGGAGAAGACTCTTGAGAGTCCCTTGGACTGCAAGGAGATCCAACCAGTCCATTCTGAAGGAGATCAGCCCTGGGATTTCTTTGGAAGGACTGATGCTAAAGCTGAAACTCCAGTACTTTGGCCACCTCATGGGAAAAGTCGACTCATTGGAAAAGACTCTGATGCTGGGAGGGATTGGGGGCAGGAGGAGAAGGGGACATCAGAGGACGAGATGGCTGGATGGCATCACCGACTCGATGGACGTGAGTTTGAGTGAACTCCGGGAGTTGGTGATGGACAGGGAGGCCTGCCATGCTGTGATTCATGGGGTTGCAAAGAGTCGGACACTACTGAGCGACTGAACTGAATTGTTTTACAGAATTTTGTTGTTTATCCTCACATATTTTTATGTTTTTATTAGATTAATACACACTAAGTATTGTTGTGTGTTGGGAAATTGAATCATTTCTACTATGTAATATCTCTCTTTATTCCTGATACTTTTTCTTGCATTGAACTCTGGACTATCTGAATTTAAGGTAGGTAACATAGCTTTCTTTTGTTTGGTGTTTACATAATATAATTTCCTACATTCTTTTAATATTAATCCATGTGTGGTTTTACTTTTGCAGTGGATTTCTTTTAGATGGAACATATTTAGATGGAACTTGTTTTACATCTAGTCTGGCAATTTCTGTATTTTATTGTTATATTTAGGGTATTGATGTTCAATGTGGCTCATATAGTTAGATTAATAGCTATCATATCTATTACTGTTTTTTTAATCTGCTGCTTTTGACCTTTGTTCTATTTTTCTCTTCTATTCTTTTCACCATTTGTGGTTTTAACTGAGCATTTTATATGATTCCATTGTTTCTACTTTCTTAACATATCAAATATACTTCCTTTTTAACTTTTTTAAATTGGTTGTCTTAGTATTGTCAATATGTTTTTACCACTAACTCAAGTACGCTTTCAGATAACAGTACACCACTTCACAGGGAGTGGAAATACCATGTTGCTGTTGCTGTTCTTCAGCTGCTAAATATCGTCTGGCTCTTTGGGCCCTCATGGACTGCAGCATGTCAGGCTTCCTAATCCTTCACCATCTCTCAGAGATTACTCAAACTCATTTCCATTGAGTCGGTGATAACATTCAAACATCTCATCTTCTGTTGGCCTCTTTTCCTTTTGCCCTCAATCTTTCCCAACATCAAGGTCTTCTCCAATGAACTGGTTCTTCACATAAAGTGGGCAAAGTATTAGAGCTTCAGCTTCAGAATCAGTTCTTCCAATGAATATTCAGGGCTGATTTCCTTTAGGATTGATTGGTTTTATCTCCTTCCTGTCCAAGGGACTTTCAAGAGTCTTCTCCAGCACCACAATTTGAAAGCATCAGTTCTTCAGTGCTAAGCCTTCTTTATGGTCCAAATCTCACATCCATACAAGACCACTGAAAAAACCATAGGTTTGACTATAAAGACCTTTGTTGGCAAAGTGGTATCTCTGCTTTTTTAATATGTTGTCTAGGTTTGTCATGGCTTTTCTTCCAAGAAACAAGCATCCTTTAATTTTGTGGATACAGTCACCATCCACAGCAATTTTGGAGTCCAAGAAAATAAAAACCGCCACTTTTTCACATTTTCCTCATCTGTTTGCCATGAAGTGATGGAACTGGATGCCATTATCTTAGTTTTGTGAATGTTGAGTTTTAAGTCAGCCTTTTCACTCTCCTCTTTCACTCTCATCAAGAGGCTCTTTAATTCATCTTCACTTTCTGCCATTAGAGTGGTATCATCTGCATATCTGAGGTTGTTGATATTTCTCCTGCTACTGCTAAGTTACTTCAGTCGTGTCCAACCCTGTGAGACCCATAGATGGCAGCCCACCAGGCTCCCCCGTCCCTGAGATTCTCAAGACAAGAACACTAGAGTGAGTTGCCATTTCCTTCTTCAATGCATGAAAGTGAAAAGTGAAAGTGAAGTCGTTCAGTTGTGTCCAACTCTTAGCGACCCCGTGGACTGCAGCCTACCAGGCTCCTCTGTCCATGGGATTTTCCAGACAAGAGTACTGGAGTGGGCTGGCAGTCTTAATTCCAGCTTGTGATTCATCCAGCCTGGCATTTTGCATAATGTACTCTGCATATAAGTTAAATAAGCTGGATGACAATATTCAGCCTTAATGTACTCCTTTCCCAATTTTGAACCACTGTTCCATGTATAGGTTCTAACTGCTACTTCTTGACCTGCCTACAGATTTCTCAGGAGGCAGGTCAGGTGGTCTGGTATTCCCATTTCTTGAACAATTTCCCACAGTTTGTTGTGATCCATACAGTCAAAGGCTTTAGTGTTGTCAGTGAAGAAGTAAATGTTTCTTACTGGAATTCCTTTGCTTTTTCTATGATCCAATAGATGTTGACAATTTGGTCTCTACTTCCTCTGTCTTTTCTAAATCCAGCTGGTACATCTGAGAGTTCTTGGTTTACATACTGTAGAAGCCTAGTTTGAAGGATTATGAACATTATCTTATTAGCATGTGAAATGAGTACAATTGCATGGTAGTTTGAACATTCTTTGGCATCACCCTTCTTTGGGATTGGAATGAAAACTGACTGGAGTCTTGTAGACATTGCTGAATTTTCCAAATTTGCTGACATAATGCATACAGCACTTTAACATCATCATCTTTTAGGGTTTTAAATAGCTCAGTAGGAATTTCATCATCTTCATTAGCTTTGTTCATAAGGAAGTACTTTACAATAACAAAATACTTCTAATTCCTTCCTCAGGTCCTTTGTATAATCACAGTCATTCATTTTACTTATACATGATATACACACTTGCTGCTATTATTTTAGACAAAAATTTGTTTGTTAGATCAACTAAGAAAAATAAAAGTGCTTATTGACCTTGCTTATTTTTCTCTGATGCTCTACCTTTCTATATGTAGAAATGAGGTATTGATTTGCATAGATTTCCTTCTCTCTGAAGTTTTTTTTTTTTAATTTCTTGTAAAGCAGGTCTACTCTAAAGCAACAAATTTTCTCAATGTTTTCCTGAGAAAGTATTCTTTTCTTCTTCACTGCTAAAAGACAATTTTAAAGAATGCAGAATTCTAGATTGGAGCTGTTGGTTTTTGTTTAAATTCTCTCAACACTTTAAATGATTCACTTCATTCTCCTGTTGCTTGTATGGTTTTGAGGAAAAGTTGAAAATAACAATTACATTCCACTTTTCTTCAAAAACCATACAAGCAAGAGGAGAATGAAGTGAAATATTTAAATTGTTTAGAGAAATAAAACCCAAACTCCAATCCAGAATTCTGTATTCTGTAAAATTGTCCTTTAACAGTGAAGGAGAAATAAATACTTTCTCAGGCAAACACTGAGAAAATTTATTGCTTTATAGTAGACCTCCTTTATAAGAAATTTTGTAAAAATTCTTCAGAGAGAAGGAAATTGTTGTAGATACCTCCTTTATAAGAAATTTTGTAAAAATTCTTCAGAGAGAAGGAAATTGTTGTAGATCATTAACACATATCTACATATAGAAAGCTAGAACATCAGAGAAAAATATACAAAGTCAAATAAAATAGAAAAAGGAGAAGTGGAAGCTGGGACAAATTTTATTTTCTTGATTTCCAAAATCGCTGAGGACAGTTACTACAGCCATAAAATTCAAAGACACTTGCTCCTTGGAAGGAAACCCACGACAAACATAGACACTTTATTAAAAACAGAGACATTACTTTGCTGACAAATGTCCATATAGTCAAAGCTATGGTCTTCTCAGTAGTCAAGTATGGATGTGTGAGCTGGAAAATAAAAAGGCTGAGTGCCAAAATATTGATGCTTTTGAATTGCCATGCTGGTGTAGACACTTGAGAGTCCCTTGAACTGCAAGGAGATCAAACCAGTCAATCTTAAAAGAAATCAACCTTGAATATTCATTGAAAAGACTGATGCTGAAGCTGAAGCTCCAAAACTTTGGCCACCAGACATGAAGAGCTGACTGATTGGAAGAGGCCTTGATACTGGGAAAAATTGAAGGCAAAAGGGGAAAGGGGATGGCAGAGGATGAGGTGGTTAGATAGTATCACTGAAACAATGAACATGAATTTGAGCATACTCCAGGAGATAGTGCTAGACAGAGGAGCCAGGCATCCATGAGGTTGCAAAGGGTCAGATATGACTTAGCAACTGAAATACAACAATAAAATTCTTATCTTAGCTCCTCTATAGGTAAGGTTTCTCTCAAGACTCTGTCTTTGACTTTCTGCAGTTTGACTGTGAAAAGTCTAAGTAGTATTTTTGGCATTTATTCTTTCTGATGCTCTCTGATCTTCCTAGATCTATGGTTTAGTGTCTGACATTAGTTTGATAAAATTCTCCAATACTATTTCTTCAGAAATATCTTCCATTCCTTTTTCCTTGTAGTATTCTCATTACATGTACATCATGTTTTACCTTTTATAATTGTCCCACAGTACTTGAATTTTCTGCTTTATATTTTTCTTTACTTTTTAGTTTGAGAAGTTTCTATTAACTTATATTGATGTATTCTCAAGCTCAGAGATTCCTTCACTGGCAATTTCCATTTTAATAATGAACCTGTTGAAGACATTCTTCATTCCTGTTGTAGTGTTTTTAACCTTTTGCCTTTCTTTTTTTCTCCTTCTAAATTTTAAAGCTCACTGCCTACATTATGTGTTTGTTTTTGCATGTTGCCTACTTTTTCCATGGTGGCCTGTCTATTGAAAACAAACGCACAAACTAAAAGCTGAGAATTTAATTTTATTCTGCAGACATTCTTAGGACTTCAAGCCCAGGAGACAGCATTTCAGATAATGCTGAGAAAACTGTTCTGAGGAGGCAGTGGGAGAGGGTGAGATATTTATTGTTAATTAAAGAAAACCAGATATCTTAAGTAATTTAATGCTTTTCTGTATATGGGAAGATGCAAGAGTCTTGGCTTACTGAAATAGTTCCTTTATAATGCACCTCAGGTATCTGGGGCCAGCATCCTGTGTTTTCTCATCCTGAGTTTCTTCAAGCTGCACCATCAAGTGTGACTGTAGTCTCATGACCAGCAGGTATTCCTTGTTTCCATCCTGAGTTCCCTCAAGGCTCAGCATTGGGGGTGATTATAATCTCTGATGTCTGCACATCCTTTGCTTACTGCTGTGGGAGGCAGCATTCTTAGCTGATAAGCCTTTAGCAAATTAATCACAGTATTTTTTTTTAATTTATGGTCTAAAATATCCAACTTTTTTGCCATGCCTCACTCTAGTACTGATGTTTTTCTCTGTTCCTTCAAACTGTTTTTAGCAACCTTTTATTATTCCTTACAACTTTTTGTTGAAAGCAAGATATAATGAGTTGGTTAAAAGGAACTCCAATAAATAGATTTTAGTGATGTGGTATAAAGGTCTAGAGGGAGAGAAAGCATTCTATAGTCTTATGGCCAGTTCTTAGTCTTTTAGTGAGCCTGAGTCCCATGGCTGTAAACCTCACAAGTATCTTTTAGTTCTCTTCCTCCTGCTAAGCATATTGAAAAGGACTGAGACTGGGTATTTAACTTAGCTCAAGTCAGTTAGCTTTGATAAAATTCCAAAATGTTTGTCCTTGGTAATACAGTTTCTCTTGAAGGAAAGCCTTGTTAAGAACAATAGAATGTTCTGACATATTTCAAAGTTACATTCCCATTCCATGTTGGAAGTCCAAAGAAAATTTTCTTTGATTTTCGCTGTGAGAATCTAGTAGAGATTCAGGACAAAATACTCACAAAAGCCAGGGGACTCCCCAGGAGTTTTTAAGTCTCAGGTTTCTGCACTCTGAGTCTCCAAATATTTGGCAATTATGGTTCAGATTTTTCTAATCTTGTTTGGATTCCTGCAAAGTTTTCTGCTTGGAAGGGGTTCCGCTTTGGTAAAATGTGATTTTCTGTATTTATGTCTCTCAATCACTGAAGATAGTGACTGCAGCCATGAAATTCAAAGATGCTTTCTCCTTGGAAGAAAAGCTATGACCAACCTAGACAGCATATGAAAAAGCAGAGACATTACTTTGCCAGCAAAGGTCCATCTAGTCAAGGCTACACTTTTTCCAGTAGTCATGTATGGATCTAAGAGTTGGACTATAAAGAAAGCTGAATGCTGAAGAATTGATGCTTTTGAACTGTGGTGTTGGAGAAGACTCTTGAGAATCCATTGGACTGCAAAGAGATCCAACCAGTCTATGGAAATCAGTCCTGAATATTCATTGGAAAGACATGATGCGAAGAGCTGATTCACTAGAAAAGACCCTGATGCTGGGAAAGATTGAAGGCGGTAGGAGAAGGGGATGACAGAGGATGAGATGGTTGGATGGCCTCCCTGAAGCAATGGACATAAGTTTGAGTAGGCTCCAGGAGTTGGTGATGGACAGGAAAGCCTGTTGTCCTGCAGTCCATGGAGTCGCAAAGAGTTGGACGTGACTGAGTGACTGAACTGATTAGGTCATGGAACAAACTAAGACTGTTGCAGTTTGTGCTATTACTGCAGGCAACAGAAAACTAAGATGCTAAGTGCAAATTCTTTGGGCAATACATTTAATTTTTAAAACTAGAACAAACATGCAAACCAGAAAGTTTGTAATAGGATTTGTAGGATGGCATTTCCTCTTGATAATACAATCTTTATCGCTGATACATACATCCTGAAACTTCACTAGAGGGAGTAAAGGACTATAGACAGTTGAAACAAATATGACATAGAGACTACATGAAAAAAGTTTCAACACCACAAAATTATGACTTAGCAGTACTTTGGACATCCCTGGTGGCTCAGACGGTAAAGTGTCTGCCTACAATGTGGAAGACCTGGGTTCAATCCTTGGGTCAGGAAGACCCTCTGGAGAAGAAAATGGCAACCCACTCCAGTACTCTTGCCTGGAAAATCCCACGGACTGAGGAGCCTGGTAAGCTACAGTCCATGAGGTCACAGAGTCGGACGTGACTGAGAGACTTCACTATAGATAAAAAGAAAATATGTCTTAAGACAGCCACTAGATGACTACATCTCATGGACTTCTGCATATTTTTCTAAATAAATTGGCTTTCTTCTTCCTCACAATGAAACATCAAAGTTTGTTCAGATTGAAATGTTGTGCTTATTATAATAGCTTTGTAGTTTCAAATTTCCTTGTTTTTACAGAGAAGACTTTGAGTTTATTGTACTAGAATTTGTCATACACACATACACAAACACACCCAGACATTACTTTTAATGAATTGACACATCTTTCTTGCTCAAAAGGGCAGATATAGGTACATATATGTTGTGAAATCTAACTGCTTTCTTTAAAATCAGAATAATGAGCAAACAAACCCTTCATTCCTTATTAAAAACATTTACAAAGTATACTTCTGTGGTGGTACATGAGATGCAAACAGCAGGCAAAAATGTAGTGGTTCTTTCAGGGACTGCAGTAAATAAGTAGGAATCTGACTGTGCCATTGATTTTATTTTGACCTTGGATAGGTTGCTGATCCTTTTACTTTTCATTTTATATCAGTTCAGTTCACTTACTCAGTCATGTCCAACTCTTTGCGACCCCATGAATCGCAGCATGTCAGGCCTCCCTGTCCATCACCAACTCCTGGAGTTCACTCAGACT
>NW_011495029.1:4744946-4749242 GCF_000754665.1 Bison bison bison
TTTTTAAGGCCCACTTGACTTCACATTCCAGGATGTCTGGCTCTAGGTGAGTGATCATACCATCATGATTATCTTGGTCATGAAGATATTTTTTTGTACATTTCTTCTGTGTATTCTTACCACCTCTTCCTAATATCATCTGCTTCTTTTCATTTTATATATTAACTTGAAATAGATTACTAACCCATTCCCAACTCTTTTTATGAATACTATTTTGATGCAAGTTCATATTTAAAGGCAAAGATAAATTCAAGTATATACAGTAAACAGTTCTAATTATTTTCTTATTATTTTATCAAGTCATAATATTCTTTTTGCTTTTCCCTTAGAATGTTTTTCTGTGTGCCTGCGTGTGTTTTAAACCAATAGTGCTTTCAATGTTCATTTTAAAATGTCTGTATATGTATTTTCTGTATACATTTTGATTTAATTTGTAGAGTAAGTGTTCTACAAATGTGTCTTAGCTCTTTATCAGGTGTTCATCTAAGTCAAAAGCACTGTAATTTGTTAGTTTTCTATGATAATTCAAGATGTTCTCATATTCTCATTTAAAGTTTGAAAAGGAAGAATTTGAATATATTATCAGAGTTGAACATGCTGAGAGGTAGAGAATAAGATGTTGTCTAATAAGACATTCATTACATATACTAGTTTTTAAGAATCATTTTTAAGTTCAAAGTTTTAACATGGTTCAAGATAATAACTATGTTTAGTGTTGCTGCTGCAGTTCAGATGCTTTGACTTTAATATCTGTCATGTGGTTAATTTGCAAAGAAACTTTTTTTTTTTTTTTTAATGACAAAGCCTGCTACTGATTCTAGGAAAGAAGAAACTTCTTATTTAAAATCTACCATATCTCACATCAGTGGATCAAAGACATTTTAATGCAGTATTTGTCAATGTCTCCCATGGAATGGAGTTTTTAAAGTTTTGCCTAAAAACTTTCTAGTCTATTTTCAGTGACTTGAAAAATATGTAAAATGGTTCCAAGAAATAAATCATTACATTTATTAATGCCTTACTCCTAATGCATTTTCCCAAACATCTCTAAATAATATATGCATTTCTATCTATAAATGAATATGCATTTGTTTTAAAAATAGGAAATTGAGAAGTGTGAAAAAGAATAATCTATTGATAGATTAATGCTTGTAATAATTTGGCTTATTTTATGCCATTATGTTTCTATTCAATTATGTACAATATAGTTGGACCCATGTTCCATATACAGTTTTTTTTTTTTTTAACTTGTATAATGAAGAATTTGCCTGGCCTTATCCCTGGAATATAGCCTCTAATTTTTTTTTTTTTTTTATTTTCCTAGTGATAGGTGTGTCTTTGTTATTCATTTTCGGCCCATCCAAACACATCCAGATCATGCTAAGATAACTAATGGTGGATCCATAGAGAGGTTAGGGCAATACAATGATACAGCATGGGGGCTGGTCATGGAAGAAAGGTCAATTATGTGATTAGAGAGTTGAAGCTTTGGACGATATGATATTTGCCTTTCTTCCAGAGAGGGAAAAATGGCTGGAGATTAGTTTCAATCAAGTGACTAATAATTTAGTATATCATGCCTGTATAATGAAACTCTCCCCAAAATACAGACACCAAAACTCGGATGAGATCCCTTGACGCAGAAACAATATTCCTTGTAGTCACACATTGGTATGCCAGGAGGGTGACTTGCCTGAATCCTTAGGAAGAGGAAAATGAAAGCTTATAAGGTCCTCCCATACCTCATCTTGTACATCTCTCCTTTACCTGATTCTGAATTGTTTATTTTTGCTATAACAAACTACAACTGTATGTATAGCATTTTCCTTACTGTTGTCACTATAGTGAATTATTGACTCTGAGGGGACAGTCTTCCAATATTATAGCCAGTTTTTCAGAATTACAGGAGGCCTGGGATCCCTTAAACTTACAGTTGATGTCTGAAATAACTAGTCTTGTTCAGAATTGCACCTTTAACCTGTGTCATTTTGTGCAAATCCACCGAGTTGTATGAGAAGTCATTGCACAATTTTATAATAGTAATTTCCAGTATAGTTTAATTTATTGGAAAATTTTAGTTCTAAATATTTGAGTGGTATAACAGCTGATCTTTATTTAAACACTTTTTAATAATTCTGTAATGGGTGAATAACTTTTACTATAAAATTTTTCTATTTTATAAGTTAGTCCATATATACCTTGATGAAAATTTGAAAAATAAACAAACATAAAAATGAAAATGAAATATTCTTATTGTTTTGATTTATATTTTTTCATACTTTTAGTTATAGAATGCTTTATATCAATTTATAGTTAATTATATACCACTGTACTTTATTGAAGTTTGAGTATGATAAAATTTTCAATTTCATGTAAGGAAGGCTATGATAGTCTTCTAGATAAATCAATGTGCAATATTTAACCTTTGATTACTTCCTTTGCATAAAATTATAAAAGCAGATTTAATGTTTAATGAATATTTTTGGGGTAAATTGTAGAATGCCAAAATGTTTCTAAAACACTTATGTGCAAAAAATACCTATGACACCATTGTTGTTCAGTAGCTAAATCATGACAGACTCTTTACAAACCCATGGACTGTAGCATGCCAGACTCCTCTGTCCTCTACTATCTCCTGGAGTTTGCACAAATTCATATCCATTGAGTCAGTGATGCTACCTAACCATCTTATCCTCTGTGTTCCTTTCTCCTTTTGCCTTCAAATTTTCCCAGCATCAGGGTCTTTTCCAGTGAGTTGGTTCTTCGCATCAAGTGGCCAAGGCACTGGTGCTTCAGCAGCAGTACTTCCAGTGAATATTCAGGGTTGATTTCCTTTAGGATTTGTTGGATTGATCTCCTCGCTGTCCAAGGGACTCTCAAGAGTCTTCTCCAGTGTCACAATTTACACAATTTGAAAGCATCAGTTATTTGGTGTTCAGTCTTCTTTATGGTTCAACTCTCACATCAGTACATGACTACTGGAAACACCATAGCTTTGATTATATGGACCTTTGTGGCAAAATTATGTCTCTGCTTTTTACTATGCTGTGTAGGCTTGTCATAGCTTTCCTTCAAAGGAGCAAGCGTCTTTTAATTTCATGGCTGCAATCACCATTTGCAGTGATTTCAGAGCCCAAGAGAAAATAAAACCTGTCACTGTTTCCACTTTTCCCCCTTCTATTTGCCAGGAATTGATGGGATAGGATGCGTGGTCTTAGTTTTTTGAAAGTTGAGTTTAAGCCAGCTTTTTCACTCTCCTCTTTCACCATTATCAAGAGGCTCTTTAGTTACTCTTATATTTCTGCCATTAGAGTGGTATCAACTGCATAACTGAGGTTGTTGCTATTTCTCCTGGAAATCTTGATTTGGTTTTTAATGATCTGTCTTCAAGTTCACTGATGGCTTTATCTATCTGTATAATTTGCTTTTTGGACCCTCTAGATAATTTTTCAACTTGGTTCTCATAACTTTCAGTTTCAGAATTGCATTTTTTCCTTTTTAAATCTATCTCTTTTGATATTCTCAGCTTAGTCATATATCATTTTCCTGTTTTTTTTCCTAACTCCTTTGCCCCTGTTTTCCTTTAACTCTTTGTGAATATTTAAAATAGCTGTTTTAAAATATTTGTCTAACAATACATTGATGCCAGCAATTCTTCAGAGGTGATTTCTGGAGGTTTATTTTGCTCCTTTGAATGAGCCATATTTTCCTATTTCTTATATAAAATGGTATGAAAGCATATATTATGTTTTAGCCTGACTTGTCAATTTTCTCACTACACTTTTGTGAGGCATATCTTCTCCAATGATTAAAAAAATAAATTGTGTATTGGACAGGGTAGTACCATTTAACTTTTTTTCCTAAATGTTTTCCTGACAACACTAGTAGTCTTGAATTTTTGTAGTTTTGATATGAACAGCATTAAGCTTAGTGGGTAGAGAAGCCACCTGTCAATGCAGGAGACACAGGAGATGTGGGTTGGATCCCTGGGTTGGGAAGACCCCATGGAGAAGGGAATGACAACCCACTCCATTATTCTTGCCTGGGAAATCCCATGGACAGAGGAGCCTGGTGGGCTACCATCAATGAGGTTGCAACGAGTGGGACATGACTGAGATACTAAGCATGCAAGCATGTAATGGTTGTTAAACAGATTAAGGAAAATAAGAGGGCTTAAACCTTGTCTGTGCTTCTTTGATTGCTTTAAATTAAAAAAAAAGCCATCAGAAACTAGAAATTCTTAGGAAGTCAGCATTTAGAGGAAATTAAATTCTCATCTAATACAGCTTCTAAGGT
>NW_011495029.1:4749546-4751460 GCF_000754665.1 Bison bison bison
CAGGCTCCCCCATCCCTGGGATTCTCCAGGCAAGAACACTGGAGTGGGTTGCCATTTCCTTATCCAATGTATGAAAGTGAAAAGTGAAAGTGAAGTCGCTCAGTCTTGTCTGACCCTCAGAGACCCCATGGACTGCAGCTTTCCAGGCTCCTCCATCCATGGGATTTTCCAGGCAAGAGTATTGAAGTGGAATGCCTTTGCCTTCTCCGAAGTAGGTGGTCAAATGTGGCAATTAGTAAATTCCCCCAGGACAAATTTTTAGGCTATTTCCAAGAAGATTGGAACCTAGGGAATTACTGTTATTATAAAATATTATTATTCTTACTGTTAAAATTGTTATCTGGAGAGTATATATCACTTTTTGATATTATATTTTTCTTATTTTAAAATAAATACATTGTTATGGATGGAAATTTTAAAAAAATAAAAATGGAAATGAATCAATCAGACTTTTGATTCATATTTTTCAGAATTTTCATGTTTACAGGTTTTTATTAGTATTTTGTGTTAAAAGTCTGAAAGTGATTGTAATTTTTTGTCACCAAATAACTGCTGCATATCCTCACTTCACATTTCATGCAAATACAATTCTTTATGTGATCTTTGTGACCACTGGCTTCTTTCACTTAATATTTTCAGAGTCTATCCATGTTGTAGAATTCCATTTTTTTGGCCAAATTAAATGTCACATTTTATTCATTCAGTCATCTGTTGATGGACATGTGAGCTGTTTATACTCTTTTGGATATTATGAATAACAGTGAGATAAAAATTCATGTACAGTATTTTGAGTGGACACAGGTTTTAATTACTCTTGGTTATATACCTACAGTAGAACATGGAATAGCTGGATCATGGAAAGTCTATACTTAACAGTTATAAGAACAGTCAAAATTTTTACAAAGTGGCTGCAACATTTTATTCCCATAAGCAATGCATGAATATTACCATTATCCTTGTCAACACTTATTATTTGCATTTTTTATTACAATCATCCTTGTGTGTATGCAATGGTATCTCATATTCATTTTGTTTTTGCGTTTCCAAAGTGACTAATGGTGCTGAATATCTTTTTATATGCTCGTTGGTCATTTTATATCTATTTTGGAGAAATCTCTGTTCATATTTTTGCATGATTATAATTAGGCTATTTACTTTTTTATTATTGAGTTGTAAGAGTTCTTCATAGAAGCTAGATAGTTCTCTTATCAGACTTACTATTTAAAAATATTTCTTCAGTCCTCTGTGTAAGGAACTTCATAAGTTGAGCTTTATGTCCACTACTTAATATCTAAAATGACTGTCAAAGAAAGAGGTAAGCATTTTTCCATAACTCAGTGTGTATTTGTGTGAGTGTGGCAGGCTAAAACAATTTGCCACATGCTAGTTTCCAACAGATTTCTGGGGAAAGTTAGTCTTTAAATAAACCTGACTAGCACATATGGATATTGCTATTAATATATAGTAAGATATATACTAGAATCAAAGAAGGCAATGGCAACCCACTCCAGTACTCTTGCCTGGAAAATCCCATGGACGGAGGAGCCTGGCAGGCTGCAGTCCATGGGGTCCCAAAGAGTCGGACACGACTGAGTGACTTCATTTTCACTTTTCACTTTACAATATTGTATTGGTTTTGCCATACATCAACATGAATCCGCCACGGGTGTACACGTAAATTCTTGAGTAAAAATTTTCTTAACAAATATATTAGTAGCTGGGTATTCCTGTCTTCCCAGGTAGCTCAGATGGTAAAGAATCCATTTACAATGTGTGAGACCCTGGTTTGATTCCTGGGTTGGAAAGTTCCCCTGGAGAAGGGATAGGCTACCCACTCCTGTATTCTTGGGCTTCCCTCATGGCTCAACTGGTAAAGAATCTGCCTGCAATGAAAGAGACCTGGGTTCAATCCCT
>NW_011495029.1:4751560-4751984 GCF_000754665.1 Bison bison bison
CTTTTCTTTTCTGTAGTTGGGAAAATTAAGATGTACTCTCTTAGTAACTTTGAAGTTTATAATACAGTATGGCTGACTATAATAGCTATGCTGTGCATTATTTATCTACTAGCTCCAAGTTTGTACCATTAAAAACATATATCCAATTCCTGCACCCAATAGTCCTGAATAATCATCATTCTACTCTATTTCTACAAGTATAGCTGTTTTTAGATTCCCCATTGACATGATGTCCTTCAGTACTTGTCTTTCTCCATATAATTTATTTCACTTAACATAATGTACTCGAGGTCCATCCATGTCATTGCAAATAGCAGACTTTTCTTCTTTCTCATGACTGAATAATATTCCATTGCACATACCTAACACATCTTATTTATCCATTCATCCATTGATGGGCACTTAGATTGTTTCCATATCTTGG
>NW_011495029.1:4752084-4752353 GCF_000754665.1 Bison bison bison
AGGGCTACAGACCATGGAGTCACAAAGAGTCAGATACAACTGAACAACTAAG
The DNA here is from genome assembly GCF_000754665.1 of Bison bison bison. Classification (NCBI taxonomy): domain Eukaryota; kingdom Metazoa; phylum Chordata; class Mammalia; order Artiodactyla; family Bovidae; genus Bison; species Bison bison. The sequence goes on from NW_011495029.1 coordinate 4,752,137, forward strand.
CACAGCACAGCATATTCTTTTAGAAGCTCTAGATATAATTATAGGTAAATAAATATACATATCTCAAAACAAAAACCAGCATCATTTTATTGAAATATCATTGATATATAACATTGTGTAAATTTAAAGTATACAGTGTGTTGACTGATATATTTACATCTGAAATATTACAACTCCATTAGCTAATGCATATCAGGTCAGTAATTATCTTTTCTTT
>NW_011495029.1:4752715-4753743 GCF_000754665.1 Bison bison bison
AAACATATAAGGTGATATCTCATTGTGGTTTTGATTTGCATATCCTTTGTAGAATCACCTTTTAAAAATGTATTTATTTGTAATTGAAGGTAGTTACAATACTGGGTTAGCTTTCGAATCACTTTTATTAGCAACATTTTTGCTATAAATAAAGTAAGCAAAGATGCACATTGTCACTAATATTACCATGCTTTTCTGAATACCCCAGATAATAAAACTGGATAAATAAATGAATAAAGTATAAATGTTTATACAAATAAAAATGTTTTATGTAGATTATATGATTACATTTTTTAAAACAATCTCTGCACACAGCAATTAAAATAAATAGGATAATTCAGTAGGGTATCTGGTTACAAAATTCATACAAAGTTTAATAGATTTTTAATGTATGCAAAATAATTAATTAGAATAGAATAAGATACAGCATATCATTTGCATAATAAGAGAAATTAAATACTTAGGAACAAATTGAATAAGTTTGTGTGAACTTTAAAATTATCCTCAGAAAATTAAGTACTGAGTCAGTGAGCAAATATTATTTATATTTAGATAGAAATGACCCAATGTTGTAATGATATTGCTGTTCTCTAAATTAATATCAAGATTTAATATGACTTAAAGAAAAATAATAATAAAATGGAGATATTGACTATTTTCTATTAATATGTACCTGGAATCTATCCAGATAATCACTGATAAAAAGAGAATAATTAGTTATATTAATCTTTTTTCCAGGTTTTAAAACAAGGTATGGTAATTAAGGAGATTGATATTCTTCCTCGAGTAGATTAACAAATAAAGAGTATGATATATTTCAAACATGCACTCCAAAATAAATGAGATTTTAAATATGATTGATGACTAGTTGAAAAAGCTTTCTCTGTACAGTTTCCAAGTTATGAGTTATTTTAAGGAATGCCTAAGACTATGCCAAAGCCTTTGACTGTGTGGATCACAATAAACTGTGGAAAATTCTGAAAGAGATGGGAATACCAGACCACCTGATCTGCCTCTTGAGAAATTTG
>NW_011495029.1:4754512-4755020 GCF_000754665.1 Bison bison bison
GGAATTTATTTTAGATGTAATCATATCAGTTCCCAGCGATTAATACACTATTTATTAGTGTGTGTTTGGGTATATGTGTGTCTATCTGTATGCCATGCTCAGTCGTTCAGTTATGTCCAACTCTTTGTGACCCCATGGACTGTAGCCTGCCAGGCTCCTCTGTCCATGGGGTTTCCAAGGCAAGAATACTGGAGTGGATTGCCATTTCCTCCAGGGGATCTTCCCACCCAGGGATCAAACCCAGGTCTTCTGAATGGGCAGGCAGCTTCTTTACCACTAAGCTACCTGGGAAGCCCATCTATCTGTATAGCTTGTACATTCTTAATTATTTCTTGATGGATGCACACATACAAAATCTGTTAAATCTGTTAGCAGCTTGTGTAGTGGAATTATTGTAGTCAGGGGTTATAAGGTTTTTCACTCTATAAAATTTGATAATTTTGCATTTTTACCATGAGTATGTGCTTTTAATAGTAGAAGTTTTAATTAAAAATAAGTAATTTATGTA
>NW_011495029.1:4755120-4755679 GCF_000754665.1 Bison bison bison
AAGTTGGCTTAAAGCTCAACATTCAGAAAACGAAGATCATGGCATCCGGTCCCATCACTTCATGGGAAATAGATGGGTAAACAGTGTCAGACTTTATTTTTCTGGGCTTGAAAATCACTGCAGATGGTGACTGCAACCGCGAAATTAAAAGACGCTTACTTCTTGGAAGGAAAGTTATGAGCAACCTAGATAGCATATTCAAAAGCAGAGACATTACTTTGCCAACAAAGGTCCGTCTAGTCAAGGCTATGGTTTTTCCTGTGGTCATGTATGGATGTGAGAGTTGGACTGTGAAGAAGGCTGAGCGCCAAAGAATTGATGCTTTTGAACTGTGGTGTTGGAGAAGACTCTTGAGAGTCCCTTGGATTGCAAAGAGATCCAACCAGTCCATTCTGAAGGAGATCAGCCCCGGGATTTCTTTGGAAGGAATGATGCTACAGCTGAAACTCCAGTACTTAGACCACCTCATGCGAAGAGTTGACTCATTGGAAAAGACTCTGATGCTGGGAGGGATTGGGGGCAGGAGGAGAAGGGGACAACAGAGGATGAGATGGCTGGA
>NW_011495029.1:4755779-4758655 GCF_000754665.1 Bison bison bison
TAAGTAATGTTAAACAATGTTTTATTATAAATTATTATTCAAATATGCACATAAATATATGACAAATAGGATCATAAAAATTGTATAAAAAGCAATTGTACCAAATTGTATGCATTTTTCAAAAGTTTCCAGAGCATAACTCACACACGCAAAGTGTGAGGGAAGCCTTTAGTTTAAGGCATCTAGACATGAAATATGTGTTCTACAATTTAACATATGAACATTCATAATAAGCATGAGATAAACTGGGCAAAGTTAAATATACATGTAGATACAGTAATATACATCAATATATATCTATCTGATATTATCACACACACATATATTCACCACTTTTGAATATTTTTTCTCCCAAAACCATAAAAGTACAAATGGTTTAGGCTTCTTTCAAAATAGTAAATCACTTAGTCAACATGATTCTTATTATATGGTTTTATATTTTATTACAAAATTCATATAGGTCTAAAAATTTGTTATCCAAATAGCACACAGAAAGGTACATTATTTGATATATGAATTGACTCCTTTTTTTTTTTTTTTTACAAAGTGAATACAAACCCTAGGTGTTAATTATTTTTTTTACCAAATGTCTCCAAACTGGAAAATGCCCCTACTCAAATACTTCTACTTGGAGCTTTTGGGAATGTTACATGATTCAGTAACTTATAGTTCTTTAATTAAAGCCCAGCAAATAACATGCAAAAATGATTATATAAATACTGATCTTTCATTTGTTTTTAACAATTCTTAAAGCTTTTAGTCTGTACAAAGTAACACTTTAGAAATAAGTAAGTGCTTTTAGGGAACAATAATTTCTTTCACATTAATTCTATGAATCTCTTTAACAAACTTCCCATTTGGAAAGTCTCTAGTGCTTTTCAGACTACTCCAGTGCATATTGGTTATCATTCAACAGAAGAGCTTTAGATAGACTAGAGTTGTAAATATATATTGTCTTAGAATAATATTCTAATATTAACATTGAAGATATTTTTAACAAATGTCATTTAAGTATTTTCCTAGATATGTAACTACGACTTGGAAGATGAAGAGTTTATTTGAAAGTATGTCCTATGTGGAGAAAGAAATGGCAACCCACTAGAGTATTCTTGCCTGAGAAATCCTATGCACAGAGGAGCATTGCAGTCCATGAGTTCACAAAGAGTTGGACACGACTTAGTGACTAAACCACACATGTCCTTATGGTATCTCTGGGTATTCGACAGTCAAATTTCAAATGAGCAATTTTTTTTTTAATTGGGATTTCATAAAAAATTCTAATAAATAAATAAAGGACCATTTTCAATCCACTAAAATATCAACAACATACACATTTTAAAAAGTGGTAGTGGTACCTGAGAAAGGAAGAGAAAGATAAAATGAAATCAAATAGAATTGATGACACATAGGTATTATAAAATTGACTTTTCTTTCTTTTAATTGAAGTACTGTTCATTTTCATTATTACCTTGTTTCAGATGTACAGCATAGTAATTCAGTTTTTCCTTATGTTGCCTAATTTTGTACATTAAAATATATGTGCACACATACAATATATATGCAAGTATATATCATAATGTCATCAATACATAAATATTATGTTTCCTTTGTTCTTCTAATATCAGAACTAACAATAAAATTAGTTCAAAGGCAAAATAATTTTCCTGCTAGGTAGTCACACAAGTTTGCAAATGGGATAGCTGACAAACCAACTGAAAAAAACATTTTATGAAATAAGCACATGCACAAATCATTAGTATTTGCATGTTGTTTTTCAGTTGCTGACTCATGTCCAACTCTTTGTGGCCACATGGACTGCAGCATGCCAAGTTTCCCTGTCCGTAATTATCTTCTGGAGTTTGCTCAAACTCATGTAAATTGGGTCAGTAATGCAATCCAACCATCTCTTGTCCCCTTCTCCTGCCCTCAATCTTTCCCAGCATCAAGGTCTTTTCCAGTGAGTCAGTTCTTCCCATCAGGTGGCCAAAGTAGTGGAGCTTCAGCTTCAGCATTAGTCCTTCTAATGACTATTCAGGATTGATATCCTTTAGGATTGACTGGTTTGATCTCCTTGCTGTCCAAGGTACTCTCAAGAGCTCTGCAACACCACAATTCAAAAGCATCAATTCTTTGGTACTCACCCTTTGTCACAGTCCAAATCTCACATCTGTACATGACTACTTGAAAGACCATAGCTTTGACTAGATGGATTTTGTCAGCAAAGCAATGTCTTTGTTTAATAGGCTGTCTAGGTTTGTCATAGCTTTCCTTCCATGGAGCAAGTGTCTTTTAATTTCATGGCTGCGCTCAACATCTTCAGTGATTTTAGGGCCCAAGAAAATAAAATCTGTCACTGTTTCTACTTTTTCTCCATCTGTTCACCATGAAGTGATGGAACCAATGCTGTGATCTTAGTTTTTGAATGTTGAATTGTAAGCCAACTTTTTCACTCTCCTCTTTCACCCTGATCAAGAGGCTCTTTAGTTCCTGTTCACTTTCTGTCATTAGAGTGATATCATCTGCATATCTGAAGTTGTTGGTATTTCTCCTGGCAATCTTGATTCCAGCTTTCCTCTAAGCATATCAGCTTCCCAAGTAACGCTAATAGTTAAGAACCCACATGCCAATGCAGGAGACACAGGAGATGCAGGTTAGATCCCTAGGTCAGGAAAATCCCCAGAATAGGAAATGGCAACCCATTTCAATATTCTTGACTGAAGAATCCCATGGACAGAGAAGCCTGGGAGACTATAGTCCATAGGGCTACAAAGAGTGGGGCATGACTGAAGTGACTTAGCACACATCCATTCTCTAAACATAAGGAGGCACTTGGCCTTCTTCGCACTCATCATCACCACTCTTACTTTCATACTTAT
>NW_011495029.1:4758755-4759560 GCF_000754665.1 Bison bison bison
TGGGAGAAGATGTTTCAAAGTAATCAAATGAGTCAGGCAGTGAATATATTTTAAAGCATACGTGAATCTGTATTTCTCAAGATATAAGACTGTTGCCATTCGTGTAATGAAAAGCACAGCAGATTAGGCCTTCAAGATAAAATGAGGTCTTCCCAGTTAAATTTCAATCTCAAATTAACAATTAATAATTTTCTAAATAATTTTCTAAGTATCTTTTGTATTCATATAATATTCAAATTTAGCTGAGTATACTGTACTTTTATTTGCTACATCTGGCAACCTTGCAGTAGCAAGGATTCACAAATCCCTTAATTTTCCATCAACTGCACTAATGTACATCTTAATATTTACTTCTTAATATCAAATATTATACTTTTTATCCCTAAAATTTCCATTTGATTTTGTTATAGATTTTGTATCTCTAATATAATTCTCCTTTAATCTATTTTCTTGAAAATATCAGCTATAATTCTTTTTAAGTTTGTGTCTCAGTTCAGTCACTCAGTCATGTCCGACTCTTTCCGACCCCATGAATCGCAGCACGCCAGGCCTCCCTGTCCATCACCAACTCCCAGAGTTCACTCAGACTTACATCCATCGAGTCAGTGATACCATCCAGCCATCTCATCCTCTGTCGTCCCCTTCTCCTCCTGCCCCCAATCCCTCCCAGCATCAGAGTCTTTTCCAATGAGTCAACTCTTTGCATGAGGTGGCCAAAGTACTGGAGTTTCAGCTGTAGCATCATTCCTTCCAAAGAAATCCCGGGGCTGATCTCCTTCAGAATGGACTGGTTGGATCTCTTTGC
>NW_011495029.1:4759820-4760449 GCF_000754665.1 Bison bison bison
TCCTTCCAAAGAAATCCCGGGGCTGATCTCCTTCAGAATGGACTGGTTGGATCTCTTTGCAATCCAAGGGACTCTCAAGAGTCTTCTCCAACACCACAGTTCAAAAGCATCAATTCTTTGGCGCTCAGCCTTCTTCACAGTCCAACTCTCACATCCATACATGACCACAGGAAAAACCATAGCCTTGACTAGACGGACCTTTGTTGGCAAAGTAATGTCTCTGCTTTTGAATATGCTATCTAGGTTGGTCATAACTTTCCTTCCAAGGAGTAAGCATCTTTTAATTTCATGGCTGCAGCCACCATCTGCAGTGATTTTGGAGCCCCAAAAAATAAAGTCTGACACAGTTTCCACTGTTTCCCCATCTATTTCCCATGAAGTGATGGGACCAGGTGCCATGATCTTGGTTTTCTGAATGTTGAGTTTTAAGTCAACTTTTTCACTCTCCACTTTCACTTTCATCAAGAGGCTTTTGAGTTCCTCTTTACTTTCTGCCATAAGGGTGGTGTCATCTGCATATCTGAGGTTATTGATATTTCTCCCAGCAATCTTGATTCCAGCTTGTGTTTCTTCCAGCCAGCATTTCTCATGATGTACACTGCATATAAGTTAAATAAGCAGGGTGACAA
>NW_011495029.1:4761710-4762527 GCF_000754665.1 Bison bison bison
GTTCTTCTGTCTTTTCTAAAACCAGCTTGAACATCAGGAAGTTCACAGTTCATTTATTGCTGAAGCCTGGCTTGGAGAATTTTGAGCATTACTTTACTAGCATGTGGGATGAGTGCAAGTAACTTCAATATTCTCTCATTTCACTCTATTTCCTGTCTTGTTTTTTTCCTATTGGTTTTCAATCATCTAACCTTACTTTCTGGCAACAACTTTTTAAATGCTGAATACAGTGTTATGTGTGTATATGTAATTTCTTATGTGTATGAAAAATCGTTAAAGTTTTGGTTGATGATGTTATTTCATTCCACAAGGAGTTGTATTTTTCCTAGCTGGCAAGTAGAGTTAGAGCATGTTGATGTATGGCAAAACCAATGCAATATTGTAAAGTAAAAAAATAATAGTAATTTTTTTTTAATTTAAATAAAAAATAAAATGTAAAAAAAAAAAAAGATACCTTTGATTCATAGAATGCTGTCCTATGTGTGTATGATTCTAAATTTAGGATGAAGGCCTTCCTACACTTCAAAAAAATAAAGTCCTTAATTCCAGTTCTTGTTTCCTCAGACCACACAGTTGCTGAATTCTCCCTAAATAATTTGGGTCTTAAGAGCTACTTTCCCCATTACTTATCTGCTTCTAAACTAGGCATGTGTGCAAGAACAGCATAGGGGTTGTCAAGTGTCTCAAGAAATTCTATGCACAAAATCATGCTCAGTTTTCTGCAATTAACTTTTATCTGGGATTTTGGTCCTCTATGTCCACACTACTTGGTAGCCCTGAAATCCAATCATGTCTCTTTAGTCTCTCTAGCCCAGTG
>NW_011495029.1:4762627-4764073 GCF_000754665.1 Bison bison bison
GAAGTTGAGGAATGGAGAATTGACAAATGTACCAAAGATAAATCAATAATACAGTGCTTGCCTCAGTGTGTTTCCACATGTGTCTGTGATCTCCAGCTCCTCAACTTCTGGCTGCCTTGACTGTTCCCTGATACTTTCAATCAGGTTTTTAAATTAAGTAATTTGTTTTAATTGGAGGATAATACCATCAACTTTTTAAAATGTACCCAGTTTTGAAAAGGGTGTGGATGATAACTAAGGCTGTGAAATTGTAACTAGAACATGTAAAGAATACTCATAAATTAACAATGAAAATATCAGTGACATCTCACACACTAGCAAAGTAATGCTCAAAATTCTCCAAGGTAGACTTCAATAGTATGTGAACCGAGAATGTCCAGATGTTCAACCTGGATTTAGAAAAGACAGAGGAACGAAAGATCAAATGACCAACATCCTCTTGATCATTGAAAAAGCAAAAGAGTTCCTGAAAAACATGTACTTATGCTTTATTGACTACACCAAAGCCTTTGACTGTATGGATCACAACAAACTGTGGAAAATTCTTCAAGATATGGGAATACCAGACCACCTTACCTTCCTCCTGAGAAATCTAGATGCATGTCAAGAAACAACAGTTAAAACCAGACATGGAACAATGGACCGCTTCCAAATTGGGAAAGAAGTACATGAAGGCTTTATATTGTCACTCTGCTTATTTAACTTATATCCAGAGTACATCATGCAAAATGCTGGGACGGAAGAAGTGCAAACTAGAATCAAGATCAATAACCTCAATATGCAGATGACACCACCCTTGTGGCAGAAAGTGAAGAGGAACTGAGGAGCCTCTTGATGAAAGTGAAAGAAGAGAGTGAAAAAGTTGGCTTAAAACTCAACATTCATAAAACTAAGATCATGGCATGTGGTCCCATCACTTTATGCCAAATAGATGGGGAAACAATGGCAACAGTGACAGACTTTACTTTCTTGTGCTCCAAAATCACTACAGATGGTGACCGCCTGCAGCCATGAAATTAAAAGACTGATGCTTTTGAACTGTGGTGTTGGAGAAGACTCTTGAGGGTCCCTTGGACTGCAAGGAGATCCAATTAGTCCATCCTAAATGAAACCAGTCCTGAATATTCATTAGAAGATATAAAAATGACCAATAAGAACATGAACAGATGTCCAACACCATTGATATTCCGGGAAATGCAAATGAAAACCATAAGGAGGAACAAGCTCACATGCACTAAGAGGGCTATAATCAAAACAATAAGATAATAACAAGCATCTCTGATGATGTGAATAAATTATAACCCTTATACGCTGCTGGTAAGACTGAAAAATAGTGCAGCCAACTTTGGAAAACAGTCTGGCAATTCCTCAAATGGTTAAATAGAGTTACTATGTTGTCCATCAGTTATTCCGATCCTAGATAACTATTCAATAGAAATAAAAACT
>NW_011495029.1:4764173-4766751 GCF_000754665.1 Bison bison bison
AAATAAAAACTTATGTCTAGACACAAATTTATACAGAAATACAGCAGCATTATTCATAAGAAGTGGAAACAACCCATGTCCATCAACTGATGAGTGGATAAATCAATTGTGGTAAATAAATTCAGACATACAAAGGAGTGAAGTACTGATAACATGATAAAAATGAATAAATCTTATTGACATGCAAAGTTAAAGGAGTCAATCACAAAAATCACATATTATATGTTTCCATTTATATGAATGTCAAGAATAGTTGATTCTGAGACTTTCCTGGAAGTTCAGTGGTTAAGATTTCACCCTTCTACCACAGGGATTGCAGATTCATCCCCTGCTTGGGAAACTAAGATCTAACATGCTGCATAGTATGGTCAAATATTTTTTTAATTTTAAAAATAGAGGTTTCTATGGATAAGAAAGTATATTAGTGTTTGTCTAGAGTTGGAGGAAATCGGGATGATAGATGGTCATTGATAAACAGTAAAGGATGTTTTATTTGAGGTAATGAAAATATTCTAAAATTGACTATGGTCAAGGTTGCACACATTGGAAAATATACTAAAAATATAATTACTTATACATATTAAGTGACTGAACTGTACAATATGCAAATTATATCTCAATACATCTCATTAAAAAAGTAAATTCAGCTTTTACCATTTTTCTTTGTAGAAAGGTTAAGCTGATGTCAGCTACTTTGCCTTAGTCTAAACCTGAAGTCAGACTCCATTATGTTTGTTGGAGAGAATAATAAAGTCCACAATGTAAAGGAGTTATTTAAGATGAGAACTGAAAAACTAGAGATGTGATAAGCCAGTTTCTGTATTAAGGAACTTTGTTTCCTTAGCTTTTTCTTTCAATTTTGGATCATTGGTCAACTGAAAGAGTAAAAGGTCTTCCAGGAGTTATTGGATCTAGGAAACAAATACTAGAATTGAATGAGTATACCAGAGAGTACATGATGTTGATCTATCAAGAGGCACATAGCTTGAGGTTGGATAACAGAAAGTAATTCAATATTAGAGACCTTTATTTTGGTAGAGGATTTAACACCATTGTAAGAACCCCAAGAGACAGTGTAAACTCACTGCTCAGGTGAGAAAAGGGATCAAATGGTCAAGTGAAGGGGGTTTACTAGAGTATTATATAAGCCTTGGTTATAAGACTAATACCAATATTACTATGTAAGACTGGTAATCCAATAATACAACTGTATTCCTTAGGATAACCTAGAGAATTCCCGCATCTACTAATAAAATAAGGATGCACTTCTGAAGGGGGCAACAGCATTACTGGGAAGGTAAAATATGGTCATCCTCTGTAGCCAAAAGCTGATGATAGATGATGCTATTACAGAACTGGATTCACTGAGAGCAATAGGGATGACACTATTCTCAAATAACAGAAAATAAGTAATGGTGCTTAACTGCCAGAAGCAAGATGAGAAAAAACATGAGAGGCAAAGCAATGGCAACCAGAGAGTCTTGACCCTTAGAGAGATGCAGATAGTTAAGATGATATGGTGTCACCAATGGCAAGATGAATGGGAAGCCAGCAAGCATATCAACCTGTAAAAATAAGAGAAATCAAGGACATATGGTCAGGAAGCTAAAGACAACTGCTCCAAATTCACAATTCTTCACCTAGTTTCTGGACCTAAGTGAATCAGACTTTAATTGGAACCCAATGACTAAAGAACAGGCCCCAGGAGGATAGATACTACAACATAAAAGGGCAAGTGTATATAACAACAATTTTCCCAGTCCCTCCTTAATAGACCAAGGGTCCAGACATTTCAAGAACAATCTGGTTCAGTATTCAAATAGATATCCAGGCATTTAAACCATAAAAATGGCCCTAATGTTACAGTAAATGCAGTACCATTGCAGGTTAGGCTTACTGGTCCACTGGGTTTGCAGATTCACTCAGTGGTCATTTCTTCAATCCCGAAATATATCATTGACAATCTCATACATAATAGTGGGCATATCCCAAATATTTGTTCCTTGGTCTGTGAGATAAGAACTATCATCATTAGTTAGGAAGATAAATTAGAAGTATATAAAAAAAAGTCTGAAACTTACCTGCCTATCCATAACCAGATAGTAAATCAAAAATCAGTTATGTATCATGGTGAAATGATAGGGATTAGTAACACTCTTAGGGGCTTCCTAGTGACTCAGTGGTAAAGAATCCGCTGCTAATGAAGTTCAGTCCCTGGGTCGGGAAGATCCCCTGGAGAAGGAAATGGCAACTCATTCCAGTATTCTTGCCTGGGAAATCTCATGGACAGAGGAGCCTGGTGGATTATATTCCATGGGGCTGCAAAGAGTCATACATGACTTAGCAACTAAACAACAAACAACAGCACCACTCTTAAGGACCTAAAGCATGCAGGATCAGTGGCCCCAAGCCATAAGAGAACAGGTCTATTTTGGAGGATGACAGCAAAATATTACAAGCTCAATCCGTTAATAGTCCCACTTTCAGCTGTAATACACATGGTATCTTTGATAAAGTAAATTAGAATTTTTTGTTGCTGTTTAGTTGCTAAGTCATATCCAACTCTTTATGAACCGAT
>NW_011495029.1:4767246-4767549 GCF_000754665.1 Bison bison bison
GCTGAGTCACTAGGGAAGCATATTATGTGGCCATTGATCTATAAAATGTTTCTTTCCAATCTCTTCAGAAAGATTGACTAAAAGCTGTTTACATTCACCAAGAATAGAAAATAGTAAACATCTATGGTACTTTTAACTCTCAGACTCTTTATCATAATGTATTTTGGAAAAGACCTTGATGTTATGAATATTCAGGAGAACATCACACTGACTTACTATACCAATGCCTTCTTATTAATTAGCCAGCATAAGTAAGAAAGAGCAAGCATGACAGAAGCCTCTTAAAAACACATATACAGAAGA
>NW_011495029.1:4767649-4769903 GCF_000754665.1 Bison bison bison
ATTTTTGGATAATTTGATTTGTAAAACATTGCATAAAATATTTATCTTGATTGCTGAGATTTTTTTTTTTTTTTGCTGTCCCCTTAATTCCTGTGGTAAATCCCTCATTTGTTTTACCCCTATCCCAACTACTCAGAGACTCAAGAAATTAGTAAAGATGTTGAGGGTCCAGTGGCCTGCAACACATTGGGACATTTCATCCAAAGTAAAGAAAAATTATTGCATCTTTAACCTACCACCTCTAAGGGGTAAACACAACATCTTGGAGGTCTTTATTGGAATTGGAGGTTGTACAGTCTATTCTTAGGAATACTGCTCCCACCTGTCTATCAGATGATATGAAAGACTATTATCTTTCTATGAGGCTCAGAGCACAAAAGGGCTCTGCAGCATGTCTGGGCTGCAATGCTTGGGTTATATGATACAGCAGACCCTATTGTGTTTAAGTACCACATGGGAAAAGATGTGGGAAAAGACATCATGAAGAATTGATTATAATACTATTGAGGAAAACACAACATAATCCCCAGAATTCTAGACAGGATCATGCTGTCTGTAATAGATAACAACTTGAAAAATAGCTCCAGAAATGCTATTGGGCCGCAATAGAGACCTAGCACCTGACAATGGATATTAATTGCCCATAATAAGTTCTGTTGACCCGCAAAGATGGGTAAAGCAACAATCCATCACAATTTAATTGATACAAAAGGGATCGAGTCTTACTTAAGTAAGGCTAGGTGCCATATGTAAGCCACCTGAGCATGTATCCAAGATTCTTATATCATCTGTTATGGTCGTATCTATATCCATCTCACATTCCATAACCTGACTTTCTCAACTTTGTCTCAGCCATGTGCTTGGTTTTAGTCAATGAGATGTTAATAGAGGTGCAACAAGCAGAGGCTTTAAACTTATTCATGTGGCTGAACTGGTTGTTTGTATATTTGCTGTTGCTCTGAGTACAATATGTTGTCGCTAGCTTGCTGCTCTCAAGAAGGGAATGAGTGACATGCAAAACAAAACCACCCAGTCATCATGCGTGCATCTGTACTGAGTCGCTCAGTCATGTTTGACTCTTTGCAACTCTATGGACCATAGCCTGCCAGGCTCCTCTGTCCATGGGATTCTCCGGGCAAGAATACTGGAGTGGGTTTCTATGCCCTCTTCCAGAGGATCTTCCCAACCCAGCAATTGAACCTGCTTATCTTATGTCTCCTGCCTTGGCAGGCAGGTTCTTTACCCCTAGAATCACCTGAAAAGCCCTCCTAGTCATCATAGCTTAAACCAAATTCACCTCAATGGGCCTGTAATATTGTGAGTAAAAAAAAAAAAACCAAAAGCTTATTACAACATGCCACTGAGATTTCCAGGTTGTTTACATACAGCAGTAGTGATTTAATATATGAAACAATAATTGCAAGACTAAATTAAAAATTCTGAAACAAAAATAGAACCAAAGTAAATGTTTTCTTAAAAGAAAAAAGGAAACAATAAAAGGACAAGAATGTATCTACCAGGGAAATGTTAACCATTTTTTTAAAAGTGGTATATTTATGTTTGTTGTTGTTTAGCTGCCTTAGCATGTTCAACTCTTTTGCAACCCCAAGACTGTAGCTCATAAGGATCATCTGTCCATGGGATTTTCTAGGCAAGAATACTGGAGTGGGTTGTCTTTTCTTTCTCCAGGCGATCTTCCCAACCCAGAGATCAAACCTGTATCTCCTGCATTGACTGGCATATTCTTTACCACTGAGCCACCAGGGAAGCATCATTAAATTTTTTTTTTTTTTTTAGCATCATTAAATTTAATACCCAACAAAGTAGACTTAAGACAAGAACTATTATTATAAAAACCATTACTTAATATCAAATATTATACTATAATACAAAATATTATATTTATAATTTATATATTAAGTGTACTATTCTATAATTATAAATTATAACATTTGTTTTTGTTCAGTCACTCAGTCATGTCCTACACTTTGTGACCCCATGGACAATAGCATGCCAGGCTTCCCTGTCCTACAGGGAAGGAGCTTGTTCATCTCATGTCCTGGAGCTTGCTCAAACTCATGTCCATTGAGTCGGTGATGCCATCCAACCATCTCATCCTCTGTCATCCCCTTCTCCTCTGCCTTCAATCTTTCACAGAATCAGGGTCTTTTCTAATGAGTCAGTTCTTCACATCAGGTAGCCAAAGTATTGGAGTTTCAGTTTCAACATCTGTACTTTTAATGAATATTCAGGA
>NW_011495029.1:4770003-4770794 GCF_000754665.1 Bison bison bison
TTCTTGTAAATATTATTATTATTAATATAAATTTATTTATTTTGATTGGAGGCTAATTACTTTGCAATATTGTATTGGTTTTGCCATACATTGACATGAATCCGCCACAGGTACATGTGTTCCCCATCCTGAACCCCCCTCCCACCTCCCTCCACATACCATCCCTCTGGGTCATCCCACTGCACCATCCCCGAGCATCCTGTATCATGCATCGAACCTGGACTGGTGATTTGTTTCTTATATTATACACGTTTCAATGCCATTCTCCCAAATTATCCCACTCTCGCCCTCTCCCACAGAGTCCAAAAGACTGTTCTATACATCTGTGTCTCTTTTGCTATCTCAGATATAGTGTTATAATTACCATTTTTCTAAATTCCATATATATGCATTAGTATACTGTATTGGTGTTTTTCTTTCTGGCTTACTTCACTCTGCATAATAGGCTCCAGTTTCATCCACCTCATTAGAACTAATTCAAATGTATTCTTTTAATGGCTGAGTAATACTCCATTGTGAATATGCACCACAGCTTTCTTATCCATTCATTTGCTGATGGACATCTAGGTTGCTTCCATGTCCTGGCTATTATAAACAGTGCTGCGATGAACGTTGGGGTACATGTGTGTATTTCAATTCTGGTTTCCTCGGTGTGTATGCCCAGCAGTGGGATTGCTGAGTCATATGGCAGTTCTATTTCCAGTTTTTTCAAGGAATCTCCACACTGTTCTCCATAGTGGCAATATACAAATTTTTGAGCCAAGGAAAATAAAGTCTGTACTTTATTTATT
>NW_011495029.1:4771069-4771994 GCF_000754665.1 Bison bison bison
TATTTATTATAATAATATAATATAAAATGTATATTATAATTTTATAATAAAATAAAATATGATTATTTTATATGATCTTTAAAATAATGATATAATAAAAATTCATATAATTTTAAGTTTAATGTAAAATAATATAAAGTATTAGCATATGATAAAATAGTTATTAATATAAAAGCCATCTTATGTTGAGAAAAAACTCAGTTCAATTGGAATATACACTACACTAGATTTGCATCTACTAATTTCAAAACACACAAAATAAAATTGATAATACTCAAAACAGAAAAAGAGAACCAAAGAAATACACAATTACAGTTGGAGATTATTACAACATTCAATAACTGAGAAAACAAGTTATCCAATAAAATAGTAAGGGCATATGAGATTTGAACAATGAGGTTTACAAAGTTGACCTAATTGTCATATATACAACGTCCAACAAATCCAGAATTTAGATTTTTTCAATTGCACATGGAAACTTTACTAAATTGACTATACTATACTAGTCTACAAAGTAATTCTCAACAGATATTAAAGAAATACAATCATGTACAGCATATTGTCTGACTGCACTAAAATTAAGCTAAAGAAGATGCTTTGAAGAAATACAAATATTTGGAAATTGAGCAGCACAGTTTTCATAACTCATGGGTCAAAAAGGAATTTAAATATATTTTGAACCAGAAGGTAATGAAATACAACATATCAAAACTTGCAGGATGTAGCTAATTAAGACATAGATTTTAATAGCTTTAAATGAACTTTTCAGAAAACCATTTTGTGAGTTCATAATCTAAACATACATTTCAACAGGCTAGAAATTACAGCAAGTTAAACCAAAAATAATGTAAACAAGGAAGTAAAAAAGATAAGAGCAGAGAGCAATAAAAGTTAATGCAGTGCAACCATAGCAAAATTAATAAAA
>NW_011495029.1:4772094-4772394 GCF_000754665.1 Bison bison bison
AATTAATAAAAAATAAAAAACAATATTGTTTTTTTCTCTTTGAAAGATTAATAGTATTGAATATCCCTGACATTAAAAAGAAGATAGTCTTAATCACCTATATCAAGACATCTTTACATGTTAGACAGATAACATAGGTTATTATTATTATTTTATACCAATACATTTAAAACTTTGGATTAAATGACAAATTTCTTTTAAAAAAAGCCACCTCTGAATAATGACAGAAAAGAACAACAATCTTAGTTGTTCTCTAGTAACTCTAGTATCTCTCTTGTATCTCTAGTTGTTCTCTAGTTA
>NW_011495029.1:4772494-4776836 GCF_000754665.1 Bison bison bison
CCATATTGGAGAATTTAAACTACCAGATATTGAATTATAAAGGTACATCAATTAGAGCACCATTTCAATCTATATTTTATCAATAATTATTTGGGTATTTAATATTTGTGAAAGATAGAGCACATAAATTATGATACATTTATAGGATGTAAATATCTGCAGCCATTAAAATTTAGAAAGGTCCATTTCATTGATGCTGATATTTAATTTATGAAAATCTATTATATTCATTTGACTGATATTACTAATTTAAAATAGTTTAAAAAATTCAGCTTATTTAAAACAATATTTTGTACACACAGTAGAATATCATATAAGAAACAAATTGCCAGTCCAGGTTTGATGCAGGATACAAGAAGCTTGGGGCTGGTGCACTGGGATGACCCAGAGGGATGGTATGGGGAGGGAAGTGGGATGGGGGTACAGGATGGGGAACACATGTACATCTGTGGTGGATGCATGTTGATGTATGGCAAAACCAATATAATATTGCAAAATAAAAAATAATAATAATAAATAAATAAATTATAATAAGGAACATTGGATGTAAAGAAAAAAATAAACTGATGAAATTAAAAAAAAAAAGTCATTTAACTATTAATATGAAAAGACCTCTGGGAGGTACTTGTTAAAGAAACCAGTTAGGAACACTATGTATAGTTTGCTATCATTTGTGAAAAAATAATATTCAAATATATTTCACATATATATATATTTTCATATGTCTCAATGTCTCTGGAATAATCTCTTAAAATAATAATCTATAAAAATCTATAAAAATAATAATCCAAAAAAAATATCAGGAAGAATGTTTTCAAAATGTAAGTAGTGATTATCTCCGGAAGTGTGATTTTAGAGGTCAAGTTTACTTCTCTGTAAACTTTTGATGACTTTATAATCATAAAAAAATTATGTTTGAATAAACATAATCTCACTGAGATGAGAGCAAAAAAAGAAATCTCCTAATTGTGATCATGTTCACACATGCTCAGTTGTGTCTGACTCTTTGCAGCTTCCTGGACTGTGGCCTGCCAAGCTACTCTCTCCATGGAGTTTTCCAGGCAAGAATAGTGGAGTGGGTTGCCATTTCCTACTCCAAAGGATCTTTCTGACCTAGGGATTGAATTCAAGTCTCTTGCATTTCCTGCATTGTAAGGCAGACTCTTTACCACTGTGCCACTTGATCCATTTGCTAATGAAACAACCACTTGAGACTTAATCTAGGAGCCTGAGCCAACAACTTTTCCCAAGTACACGTCTGATTTTTTTTTTTTTTTTGCATGCCAAAAACGCACATGGCAAGTAGAAGGAAGTATTTATAGCCATCACTTCACTAGCTAAAACATACCTGTCTTTAAAATTGTCACATTTTAGGAAGAGGGAAAAGAAAAAAGAAGAAATTGAGTTGAGAAAAAAAAATGTATATTATGTACTCAGAAGCTTCCTATACCACATTTATGATTACTCCACCATTGCACATCAAAGTAGGAAATTGATAAGCGTGTTGTTTTTATGATTAATATCAGAGATAAATCATAATTAACTATAATTGAGATAAGCACCCAGGTGTTCAGATATTTAACTGAGAATAATTTAAACTCTTCTCTTCTCTTTGTCTTTTTGTTCTCTCTCTCTCTCTCTCCCTCTTTCTTTCTGAAATCTGGGTGAGAGATTTTAGCTATAAAAGTCTGTCAGAAGATATTACTGCTAAGTTTTGCTATTTATGCCCAGAAATTCTACAAAAGTTACTCATTTTCTGACATGTTTTAACAATCTCTGCTTTTCACCTGAAAAAAAGAAAAATGACAAGAGAAAAATGACATTCAAAGATGAAACAAATTTAGAATACAGAATACTTACTCAAAATTTTTTTCATGAGCAAGAGAAGTATTTATTACAGAATTAAATGTTTTACTTTTTTCAGCAAGCTAGGCAGTATATTTATAGAAGCAATGCTTTAAAATATAATCATTAATTTTTATTATTTAAGTACAATTGACTGATTTCTGAAGAAAAAATGTCTTGAATCTTATAACTAATATTTTCATAAAATAAAAAGTAGAACAATTAAAGTTTAATATTTTTATTAGTCACCATTCAAAAAGGAAGTGAAAATTTTACATTTATGCAACAATGCTTTAAGTTCTGAATGAGCTTAAAAATTGAACTTTAAGCATCATTAATGTAATTTAGTATTTAAGTAAAATAAGATAGTATTTCAAGCAAATCTATAGCTTTAAAAAGAAAAGAAATTAAAATCTTTCTTAAGGTGACTACTGAACATAATAGTACTGAATCAAACCTGAGATATTCTTTTTTGAAGAGTGATTGTTTTTCTATGACAATGGCTCAAAACACTGTAGGATTGCAATACTGATAGCAAAGCTTCATTGTCATGCTGCTGTTTTTAAGACTTTTAATTTCTAAATATAAAACTCAAAGAGACAAGCCATGAGTAAGCTATAGTCTTGATTAAAACTTCAAGGGCTAAGACTTAGGCAAAAGTTTTGAATGATAGTATGGTCTCTGACAAGAAACTTAGATCTGTTCTTCACAAGAGTTCTATCTTCTGCTCATTTCTGAATAGTGAGGAATGCTACTCACTATTAATATTGCAATGAATTTTGATTATTACAGAAATATAGGAAAACATTCCAAATAATATGTATATCCTTGCATACATCATTCCTTAATTTTCTAATAATTACTGGAAAGTAAAATCAATACACACTGAAACTCTTAGAAAAATCACAAGAATGAGAAAAAAAATCATATGTAAATATTTCCTCAAGAAATCTTTATTAAATGAGATATTGAATGACTATTAAAATAATATTCATTATTTTGCATTGAATGTAAAATATGTCAATTTACATTCCCACCAACAGTGCAAGAGCATTACCTTTTCTCCAGCACTGATACAGACATTATGGAAGATGGTATGGAGAGTCCTTAAAAAACTAGGAATAAAACCACCACATGACCCACCAATCCCACTCCTAGGCATATACCCTGAAGAAACCAAAATTGAAATAGACACATGTATCCCACTGTGTGTATCCCATTGCAGCAGACAAATGCATCCCATTGCAGCACTATTTACAATAGTTAGAACATGGAAGCAACCTAGATGTCCATCGACAGATGAATGGATAAAGAAGTTATGGTACATATACACAATGGAATATTACTCAGCCATAAAAAGGAACACATTTGAGCCAGTTTTAATGAGGTGGATGAACCTAGAACCTATTATACAGAGTGAGGTGAGTCAGAAAGAGAAAAATAAATATCATATTCTAATGCATATATATGGAATCTAGAAAAATGGTACTGAAAATTTGTTTACAGGGCAACGGTGGAGAAACAGATATAGAGAATAGGCTTATGGACACAAGGAGAGGGGAGGAGAGGGTGAGATGTATGGAAAGAGTAACATGGAAACTTACATTACCATGTGAAAAATAGATAGCCAATGGGAATTTACTGTATGGCTCAGGAAACTCAAACGGGGGCTCTGTATCAACCTAGAGGGGTAGGATAGGGCAGGAGATGGGAGGGAGTTTCAAAAGGGAGGGGATATAGGTATACCTATGGCTGATTCATGTTAAGGTTTAACAGAAAACAGCAAAATTCTGTAAAGCAATTATCCTTCAAAAAATATAGATAAATTAAAAAAAAAGAGTTGTAGTAAAAAAATGACCAAAAAAAAAAGAAAAAAGAAAGAAAGAAAAACAGTTTATGTCTAACTTCACTCTATTTTTATTAATGGAATATGCTTAATGACTGTCTAAATCCCTTCCATACATTCACACAAACACTCCTCACTACCTCGTTCTTTGCCTCTGGAGAAAAAAACACCAGAAACTACCAACAATTAAGACAAGATCTGATTCAAATGTGTTCTTTTTAATAGCTGAGTAATATTCCATTGTGTATATGTACCACGACTTTCTTATGAATTCATCTGCCAATGGACATCTAGGTTGCTTCCCTGTCCTAGCTATTGTAAACAGTGCTAATTAAAGAACGCATTTGAATCAGTTTTAATGAGGTGGATGAAACTGGAGGCTTCATCCAGAGTGAAGTCAGAAAGAAAAACACCAGTACAGTATATTAATGCATATATATGGAATTTAGAAAGATCATGGCAATGACCCTATATGCAAGACAGCAAAAGAGACACAGATATAAAGAACAGACTTTTGGACTCTCTGGGAGAAGGCGAGGGTGGGATGATTTGAGAGAATAGCATTGAAACATATATATTTCCATATGTAAAATTGATGACCAGTCCAAGTTCGATGCATGAAACAGGGCATTCAAAGCTGGTGCACTGGGA
>NW_011495029.1:4777435-4778097 GCF_000754665.1 Bison bison bison
GAGACTTTTCCTTTCTGGCCCTTCAGATAAGTGCCTTTGACTTTCAGGAGAGGCAAGAACAATAATAACAAAACAGTAGGTACTTTTTGTCTTCAGTGTTGCTCATTTTCCCTTTCAATGTTGTTTTTATCCATTTTGGCCCCATCCACTGCTCCCTCTTATAAACAAATTTTCTCCCTCTCAGATTCCTTACCTTCTTATTTGCAAGATTCTGCCGTCAGGAAAAAAAAGAGGATGTCATTGTTACTAACAACTTGATTTGAATACCTGTAATGGGCTATCCTTCCCTGATGGGAAATGAGCCTGAAGAAAGAATGCCTAAAATTAGAATTTAAGAAGGTGTAAAATAAAAGGAACTCTGAAATTCCTACAGGTTATACCACATTTGCAACTGCGCAAGTCTTGTGCCCTTCAGGTTCCTGTTTTCCAAAATGACAGAATCGGTGAGGGGCCAAATTAGAGAACTGGGGAACAATTTTAGCCCTGCTATTTCAGTTCATACTCAGAGGACAAGATAAAGCAGCATAGAAGTAGCACACAATAGCCGAATCTCATAGTGTCTGTCTCAGTCTCTTTTTCTCTAAAGGAACCAAACCTTGTCACCCTTTCTAGAAGTAACTGGCCCAGAACTATCCAAAGACTTTCAGCTCTTGGGTTTTTAC
>NW_011495029.1:4778250-4778653 GCF_000754665.1 Bison bison bison
ACCCCACGGACTGCAGCACGTCAGACCTCCCTGTCCATCACCAACTCCTGGAGCTTACTCAAACTCATGTCCATTGACTCGGTGATGCCATCCAAACATCTCATCGTCTGTGGTCCCCTTCTCCACTCGCCTTCAATATTTCCCAGCAATACAGTCTTTTCCAATGAGTCAGTTCTTCATGTCAGCTGGCCAAAGTACTGGAGTTTCAGCTTCAGCATCAGTCCTTCCAATGAATATTCAGGACTGACTTCCTATAGGATGGACTGGTTGGGTTTCCTTGCAGTCCAAGGGACTCACAAGAGTCTTCTCCAACACCACCAAAAGCATCAATTTTTCTGTGCTTAGCTTTCTTTAGAGTCCAACTCTCACATCCATACATGACTACTGGAAAAACCATAGCTTT
>NW_011495029.1:4778932-4780096 GCF_000754665.1 Bison bison bison
ATCTTAGTTTTCTGAATGTTGAGTTTTAAGCCAAATTTTCACTCTCTTTTTTCACTTTCAAGAGGCTCTTTAGTTTTTTTTTTTTGCTTTCTGGCACAAGGGTGGTGTTATGTTCATATCTGAGGTTACCGATATTTCTGCCAGCAATCTTGATTCCAGCTTGTGCTTGATCCACCCAGTGTTTCTCATGATGTACTCTGCATATAAGTTAAATAAGCAGCGTGACAATATAAAGCCTTGATGTATTCCTTTCCTTATTTGTAACCAGCTTGTTTTTCCATGTCCTGTTCTAACTCTTGCTTCCTGACCTGCATACAGATTCTTCAAGAGACAGGTAAGGTGGTCTAGTATTTTCATCTCTTTAAGAATTTTCCACAGTTTGTTGTGATCCACACAGTCAAAGGCTTTGGTCTAATCAATGAAGCAGAAGTAGATGTTTTTCTGGAACTCTCTTGCTTTTTCAATTTATCCAATGGATGTTGGCAATTTGATCTCTGGTTTCTCTGCCTTTTCTAAATCCAGCTTGAACATTTGATAGTACACGTTCACATACTATCGAAGACAGGCTTGGAGAATTTTGAGAATTACTTCACTAGCATGTGAGATGAGTGCAATTGTGTGGTGGTTCGACCGTTCTTTGGCATTGCCTTTCTTTGGGATTGGAATGAAAACTGACCTTTTCCAGTCCTGTGGCCACTGCTGAGTTTTCCAAATTTGCTGGCATATTGAGTGCAGCTCTTTCATAGCATCATCTTTTAGGATTTGAAATATCTCAACTGGAATTGTATCACCTCCACTAGCTTTGTTCATAGTGATGCTTCCTAAGGACCACTTGACTTCACATTGCAGGATGTCTAACTCTAGATGAGTGATCATACCATTGTGATTATCTAGGTCATGAAGGTCTTTTTTGTATAGTTTTTCTTTGTATTCTTGCCACCTCTTCTTAATATCTTCTGCTTCTGTTAGGTCCATACCATTTCTGTCTTTTATTGTGCCCATCTTTGCATGAAATATTCCCTTGGTATCTCTAATTTTCTTGAAGAGATTTCTAGTCTTTCCCATTCTATCGTTTTCCTCTATTTCTTTGCATTGATCACTAAGGAAGGCTTTCTTATCTTTCCTTGTTATTCTTTGGAAATCTGCATTCAAATGGATATATCC
>NW_011495029.1:4780224-4782948 GCF_000754665.1 Bison bison bison
CCACTGTATAATCATAATGAATTTGATTTAGGTCATACCTGAATGGTCTAGTGATTTTCCTTACTTTCTTCAGTTTAAGTCTGAATTTGGCAATAAGGAGTTCAATCTCTGAGCCATAGTCTGTTCCCAGTCTTTTTTTTTTTTTTTTTTTGCTGACCATATAGAGCTTCTCCATCTTTGGCTACAATGAATATAATCAGTCTGATTTCATTATATACAAAGACGGTAGGCGCTGGAGCAGCAGCTGCACAGCTCTGGAGCGAATTTTAGGAGATAACCCATGTCCACGGGCAAAGGAGAAGCCCCAGCAAGACGGTAGGAGGGGCGAAATCATGTTTAGAGTCAAAAACCCCATACCTGCCAGAGATGCTCAGAGGACTGAAACAAATCTGTGTGCACCACGACTCAGAGACCCCACAGAGACTGAGACAGAACAGTGTTTGTGTGTCTCCTGAGCAGTTATGTGTCAGCAGTGGACTGCTGTGGGGGCCAGGAACTCTGAGTACAGCCAACTTGAGTATGGCATAAGCCCCCTTGGAGGAAGTCATCATTAACTCCACCATAGAGCTGACGGAAGTTACATAGGACTGGAGAAATAGACTCTTGGAGGGCACAAACAGAACCTTGTGCACACCAGGACCCAGGAGAAAGAAGCAGTGACCCCACAAAAAACTGACCCAGACTTGCCCATGAGTGTCCAGGAGTCTCCAGCAGAGACGTGGGTCAGTGGTGGCCTGCTGCAGGATTGGGGGCACAGAATGTAGCAATGCATGCATGGGACCTTTTGAAGGAGGTCACCATTATCTTCATTACCTCCACCATAGTTTGGTCTTAGGTAAATATCAGGGAGGGAACACAGATCCACCCATCAACAGAAAATTGGATTAAAGATTTACGGAGCATGGTCCCGCTCATCAGAACAAGACCCAGTTTCCCCCTCAGTCAGTCTCTCCCATCAGGAAGCCTCCACGAGCCTCTTAACATTCTCCATCAGAGGGCAGACAGACTGAAAACCACAATCACAGAAAACTAACCAATCTAATCACATGGACCACAAAACATAGTTTTATGACTCAATGAAACTATGAGCCATGCCGTATAGGGCCACCCACGACACATGGGTCATGGTGGAGAGTTCTGACAAAACATGGTCTTAATATTGAGGAACGTAAGTGTGTTTTCCTTATCCTTGAGTGACCATTCCCTTTTTAGTAGCTTTCCACTTCTGGGTATAGTGCAGGCTAAGAAAATAGAAACTGAATACATATTAACACAGTAAATAAGTGAAATTAAGTGGAAAGGCCATTTGTTGCCTTGTATTTTTTACACGAAGTTGTGTATATTGCTGTTTTATGATTCAGTTTGTCTTCCTACTGTAATAGAATCTCCAACACCCAACATAACTTTTGTATTAAACAAAATGTAGTAGAGATTTGAAGTTAGGGTTGTGACTTACAATGGCCACAGTTTAAGTAGTATAACTTATTTTAAAGCAATATAGTTGTTTCTGTTGATATTCTAGTTACTAACACTGATTTAGTTGAAATTAGGAGCAAGTTAGTTTTTGCTTTGCTTCAACTTCCTAATTTGTCAAGTTAACAATTAGTGAAATTTGATATAGGATAGATTGTCTACTCTCTACCTAAAAAGCCTCTATAGCCCATTGTATCAAACACAAATTGACAATATACTCATAAATCTCATTGGGAAATCTAACATTTGATATAATACAGCATGCAGCTACTATTTCATCTTAACTCTTAGTAGCAATTTGGATTAGTATTATGATTTTGTTTTTGATGTTGAATTTTCCACAAACTGAAGTAGTCTTTAGAAGAGATTGACTTAGAAAGCCCTTTCATCAAAGCATATCTGTTTCAATTCAAGAAACAGAGGTAAAATAGTTCTGTGAAGATGCAGATAAAATGCTATGCTGTTGAGCTTTATAATCTAACTCTTCCATACACAAATTATAACACTTCTGCACACATAAAAATGTCCAACATCTTAGGTATCTTATGCCTGATTCAAACATTTCAGGGAAAAATTATGATAATATGGTACCATAACTGTCATATGAAAACCTATTTCTATACATTGTATACTTAATTTCTTCAACAAATATATGAATGATATCATTATTTCCATTTGTATATGTGAAGAAAGTGATGCTCAGAGAATCTATGCAATTGTTCAAGGCCACCAATTAAGGGAATTGGATAGCCAGTCTATAAACATAAAACTGTGTCTCTAGCCAATCATACGATATCAATATATCACATCTCACCTTCCAAACTCAAATCAGTCGGTGCAGCACTTGATTTCATTTATTCTATTTTTCTTATCCATCACAGTCATGATTAGAAACAAAATTTTGGTTTGGTGGGACCATAGGTATAAAGCTTCAGGGTGAATGGTTTTTTTCTCTTTGTGTGTAAGGACAAAGGACCCTGGTAACTAGGGAAGGAAATGACAAGAAAACAAAAATGTGATGTTAAATTAAGAACTCTGGGTACTATGGTATTACTTGACTCATGATCTGGTCTCAAAAGTCCAATTATAGTAAAGTGGCCATGTATCTCATGCTTTCTCAAGTCTTAAACAATGGATAAGTATCCATGATCAGCTGCTAAAATATTCTAATATTGCAATGAATTATGAAAACCAGGCATTTCTATTTTATCTGGAAAATGGAATTTTAGATACACCTGCCTCTTTCTTGAT
>NW_011495029.1:4783048-4784675 GCF_000754665.1 Bison bison bison
GGGATTATAAACTTCTACCTTCAACTTACATATTTTAGATAAACTTTCTCCTCCATGTTAAGCATTATATGAAATATGAGATTAGCTTTTTATCTAAAGTTTAATATTAATACTTTTCAAAAATAGTGTTATTGAATCTATTGCATATTATTAATATACTATTAATTTTGCTCTCACATTAAACTCAACTTTTCACACTGTTGTTTAAAAATACACAAAAATACAGGAGATCCCTGGTATCCTAGTGGTTAGAATTATGGGTTTTCACTGCTTTGGTTGAGATTCAATCCCTGGTTGTGGAATTTAGATGCTACAAGCCACACAGCATGACAAAAAATAAAAAAAATACACTTTTTTAAGTATACAAAAATAAATCTTTCTTTAAATTTGGATCATATAACAAGAGTATCTACACTTAATTATTAAATGTAATGCATTATTTTTGTTATATGTAAAAGTACCAGAGAGAGTATTAATATTCATTGTGACAAGATTTCAAGTACCACATGTTAGTAACATGACAGTTGCAGCATTAATGTATGCCACTTAATAAGAAATGAAATGTTTCCTTAAGTAATACACTTCAATAACACAAGAATTTTGCCCACATTGATATTCAACTCTTTGCTTCCTTATCCAGCAGAGTTAAAACTAGACTTTTCTGATGAAGTATAATCCTAGCTAAAATAATTATTTGATTGCCTTATTCTATGCTTCAGAAAGAATTAAGTTTTTGTAGCAAATCAACATTCACATAACTCAATATGTCATCACTTCTCATTAAATTAATGAAGATGAGGCATTTTAAAAGGTGTCTTCACTACATACTTATCTAGGAAAATTGTCTCATATAAAAAATGGAAATAATAGAGTGAAAGAATTATGAACCAAAATTTTATATCCCAGGAATATTAATATCTGACTAGAGTATGAGTAAGAAAGCTATGATTTTACTGGAATTTTATAAAAATCAGATTTTCCAACATGACATGTCAGTGAAACATTTTTGTTTAATATTTTTGGTAGAAAAACAAAGATGATGGCTCCATTTCTTTTCCTATGAAGTAAATAGTATCCTTGTTGACATATCTATTACACCTTGGAATTGAGGCCATAAATACAGATATGTATAGAACACAGCCATGTATTAAAAAAAAAAAAGAATGTGTCAAGACAGTGTAAATTAGTGGGTAATTGTAAGGATTGTGAAAAATCCCAGCTCTATCACATACTATCTTTGAGACAATAAGCAAGTTACAATATACTCTTGAGCCTCAGTTTTTTTTTAATTGTTAAAATATTATTAATAATAACCACACTGTATAGCTACTATAAAGACCAAGTTATATAATGTGTTTAATGATCCTAGCACCAATGAAAGACACATAGAAGGAGTTTAATTATACAGTGAGAACACTGGAATAATCTCTGTTTTTAATTCTCAAAAGTGCTCAGGTTTGCAGATATACCAATGTAACAAATTATTGTTCCATTTTAATACTAATAATGAAATGGAAGAGTGTATAGGACAACAGCTGAGCATTTTTCACTCACACTACCAGGTACTTATTTCCCCAATTTTCTTATATCTTCATGTTACCATTGAGAAGAATAAAGCAGCAAAACA
>NW_011495029.1:4784775-4785941 GCF_000754665.1 Bison bison bison
TGTGACCCCCATGGACTGCAGCACACCAGGCTTCCCTGTCCATCACCAACTACCAGAGCTTGTTCAAATTCACGTCCACAGAGACGGTGATGCCATCCAACCATCTCATCCTCTGTCATCCCCTTCTTCTCCTGCCTTTAATCTTTCACAGCATCAGAGACTCTTCCAATGAGTCAGTTCTTCACATCAACTGGCCAAAGTATTGGAGTTTCAGCTTCAACATCAGTCCTTCCAGTGAACACCCAGGACTGATCTCCTTCAGAATGGACTGGTTGGATCTCTTTGCAGCCCAAGGGACTCTCAAGAGTCTTCTCCAACACCACAGTTCAAAAGCATCAATTCTTCAGTGCTCAGCTTTCTTTACAGTCTGACTCTCACATCCATACATGACTACTGGAGAAACCATAGCTTTGAATAGACCGACCTTTGTTGGCAAAATAATGTCTTTGCTTTCTAGCATGCTGTCTAGGTTGATCATAGCTTTTCTTCCAAGAAGCAAGCATCTTTTAATTTCATAGCTGCAGTCACCATCTGCAGTGATTTGGGAGCCCAAAAAATAAAGTCTGTCACTGTTTCCATGTTTCCTAATCTATTTGCCATTAAGTGATGGGACCAGATGCCATGATCCTTTTTTGAATGTTGAGTTTTAAGCCAGCTTTTTCACTCTCCTCGTTCACTTTCATCAAGAAACTCATTAGTTCTTCTTGGCTTTCTGCCATAAGAGTGGTGTTATCTGCATATCTGAGGTTATTTATATTTCTTCCCGCAATCTTGATTCCAGCTTATGCTTCATCCAGCCCAGCATTTCACATAATGTACTCTGCACATAAGTTAAATAAGCAGGGTGTCATATAGTCTTGGCATACTCCTTTCCCAATTTGGAACCAGTCCTAGAGCCAGACATCCTTGAATGTGAAGTCAAGTGGGCCTTAGAAAGCATCACTATGAACAAAGCAAGTGGAGGTGATGGAATTCCAGTTGAGCTATTCCAAATCCTGAAAGACGATGCTGTGAAAGTGCTGCACTCAATATGCCAGCAAATTTGGAAAACTCAGCAGTGGCCACAGGACTGGAAAAGGTCAATTTTCATTCCAATCCCAAAGAAAGGCAATCCCAAAGAATGCTCAAACTACTGCACAATTGCACTCATCTCACACACTCGTAAA
>NW_011495029.1:4787112-4787806 GCF_000754665.1 Bison bison bison
AGGCCTGGTGTGCTGGGATTCATGGGGTCGCAAAGAGTCAGACACGACTGAGCGACTGATCTGATCTGATCTGCTGTTCCATGTCCGGTTCTAACTGTTGCTTCTTGACCTGCATACAGATTTCTCAGGAGGCAGGTAAAGTGGTCAGGTATTTCCATCTCTTTAGGAATTTTCCACAGTTTGTTGTGATCCCCACAGTCAAAGGTTTAGTCTAGTCAGTGAAGCAGAAGTAGATGTTTTTCTGGAACTCTTGCTTTTTCTATGATCCAACGGATGTTGGCAATTTGATCTCTGGATCCTCTGTCTTTTCTAAATCCAGCTTGAACGTCTGGAAATTCATGGTTCACATACTGTTGAAGCCGGGCTTGGAGAATTTTGAGAATTACTTTGCTAATGTTTGAGATGAGTGTAATTGTGAAGTAGTTTGAACATTCTTTGGCATTCCCCTTCTTTGGAATTGGATTGAAAACTGACCTTTTCCAGTCCTATGGCCACTACTGAGTTTTCCAAATTTACTGGCATATTAGATGCAGCAGTTTCACTTTTAGGGATATGTTTCAGTTCAGTCAGTTCAGTTCAGTTCAGTTGCTCAGTCATGTCCGACTCTTTGGGACCCCATGAATTGCAGCACGCCAGGTCTCCCTGTCCATCACCAACTCCCGGAGTTCACCCAAACTCATGTGCATCGAGTCAG
>NW_011495029.1:4787906-4789610 GCF_000754665.1 Bison bison bison
CATCGAGTCAGTGATGCCATCCAGCCGTCTCATCCTCTGTCATCCCCCTCTTCTCCTGCCCCCAATCCCCAGCATCAGGGTCTTTTCCCATGAGTCTACTCTTCACATGAGGTGGCCAAAGTATTGGAGTTGCAGCCTCAGCATCAGTCCTTCCAATGAACACCCACAATATGTTTAGTGGTACTGAAATATCTATATCAAACTAGAATTTGAATGAACAAACTAGAAACATGTGTTACCTTGAGTCAGAATTTTATCCCAAGAGTTTTTGGGCTAAGAGTCTAAGATCCAATATGGGATTCAGAGTAAGATACCTCAGAAACTTATCTGATTCTCATAGAAATACCTCTAATCAAGTTAACACACTAAATATATAAACAGCTCGGACATTTCAGTCTCTCAGTCATGTCCACTAATCATCAGAGAATTGTAAATGAATACCACCAAAAATATCACCTCACACCTTTCAGAATGGCTATCACCAAAAAGAACATAAGTAACAGATGTTGCCGAGGCTGTGAAAAAAAGGAAATCCCCCTACACTTTTGGTGGGGATGTAAATTGATATAGCCACTATAGAAAACAGTACAGAGTTCCTCAAATAACTAAAAATAAAACAACCACATGACCCAGAAATCTCACTCCCGGGTACATATCTGAAAGCAGCAAAAGTACTAATTTGAAAAGATGCATGCACTCCAATGTTCATAGCAGCATTATTTTCAATCATAAAGATACAGATGCAATCTGTGTTGTCATCAACAGATAAATGGTTAAAGAAGTGGAGAAACTCTATGTATGAGCTGAGACACTTCAGTCCTGTCCAACTCTTTGCGACCCTATGGAATGTTTTCTACCAGGCTCTTCTGTCCATGGGATTTTCCAGGCAAGAATACTGGAGTGGTTTCCCATGCCCTACTCCAGGATGTATATATGTGTGTGTGTGTGTGTGTGTATATATATATTCATATATATATAATGAAATACTACTAAATAGTAGTAGTGTGAAAAATTATTATAATAGCATATAATATAGTAATATACTATAATATATGCTATTATAGTACATAATGTAGTAATATACTATAATAGTATATAATAGCAGCATATAATAAGAACATACAATAAAATACTACTCAGGTATCAAAAAGAATGAAATGTTGCATTTGCAACAGCATAGATGGACTTGGAGGGTATTACACTAATTGAAATGTCAGACAAAGGCAGATACTGTGTGATATCACTTATATGTGAAACCTACAAAGTACAACACATTAGAAAATATAACAAAAGTGAAACAGGTTCACAGACATAGAGAACAAACTAATGGCTACCATTTTCGGGGAGAGGCAATATAAGGTGGGGGGGTAGGAAGTACAAACTTTTATGTATAAAATAAACTACAAGGATATATCGCATAAAATAGGAAATACAGCCAGTATTTCATAATAACTATAAATGAAGTGTAACTTGTAAAATTGTGAATCACTACATTGTACACCTTAAAATTACATAATATTGTCCATCAACTATACTTAAAACCATAAAATAAAAGAGAAAATAAAAAGAAAAAAAGAAAAAAATACTCATTTCAACTATATGATAATGTTAATCAACCAGTCAGTGAATAATTGTTTCAGATAGTTTATATAAATATGTACAAAAATAAGAAACAGCTTTGAGAATACATAAACTGTACTATTT
>NW_011495029.1:4789710-4790863 GCF_000754665.1 Bison bison bison
AATCTAATTTTGACAAAAATGTTGTTAATATTGATTACTGTGTGCATACATTCTATGTCACTTCAGTCGTGTCCAACTCTTTGGGACCCCATGTAGCAAAGTAGCCCTGCCAGGATACTCTGTCCATGGGATTCTCTAGGCAAGAATACTGGAGTAGGTTGCTCATTGATTACTACTAAACAGTAAACACTAAACATCATTCTGATTTCTCTCTAACACAGGCTTCTGATATGTATTGTTATCATGATTACCTTAAAGCAATAGGAATGCAGACCAGGTTACCAATACCTGAATCTATACCCATTGATAGTTTTCTTTTTTTCACTAATATGGTGAATTATCCTATAAAAATTTTTGACAGGATATAGCATGCAATATTTTAAATTCAAAGGACATTATGATGATTTAATCTGTAATAATTTCCTAGGTCTTCATCATAGGCCATAGTATTTCAGTTCACAACATTTTTTAAAATTAATTTATTTTAATTGGAGGTTAATTATTTTACAATATTGTGCTGGTTTTTGCCATACATTTACATGAATCAGCCATGGATGTACACGTGTTGCCCATCCCAAACACCCCTCCCATCACCCTTTCCATCACATCCCTCTGGATTGTCCTAGTGCACTGGCTTTGAGTGCCCTTTTTCATGCATCAAACTTGGACTGGTCATCTTATTCACATATGGTAATATACATGTTTCAATGCTAATTTCTCAAATCATCCCACCCTCACCTTCTCCCACAGAGTCCAAAAGTCTGTTCTTTATATCTTTATCTCACATATAGGGTCATGATTATCATCTTTCTAAATTCCATATATACAGTATTGGTGATTTTTGTTCTTACTTACTTCAGTCTGTATAATAGGCTCCAGTTTCATCCACCTCATTAGAACTGATTCAAATGTGTTCTTTTTACTAGCTGAGTGATATTACATTGTGTATATGTACCACAGCTTTCTTAGCCATTCATCTGCCAATGGACATCTAGGTTGCTTCCATGTCTTAGCTATTGCAAACCGTACTGTGATGAACATTGGGGTACTCGTGTCTCTTTCAGTTCTGGTTTCCTTGGTGTGTATGCCCAGCAGTGGGATTGCTGGGTCGTATGGCCATTCTATTTCCAGTTTTTTAAGGAATATCCATGCT
>NW_011495029.1:4791549-4792733 GCF_000754665.1 Bison bison bison
TTCCATTACTCTTTGGGGTGGATCATAGAGGATCTTGCTGTGATTTATGTCAGAGAGTATTTTGCCTATGCTTTCCTCTAGGAGTTTTATAGTTTCTGGTCTTGCATTTATATATTTAATCCATTTTGAGTTTATTTTTGTGTATGGTGTTAGAAAGTGTTCTAGTTTCATTCTTTTACAAGTGGTTGACCAGTTTTCCCAGCACCATTTGTTAAAGAGATTGTCTTTTCTCCATTGTATATTCTTGCCTCCTTTGTCAAAGATAAGGTGTCCATAGGTGCATGGATTTATCTTTGGGCTTTCTATTGTGTTCCATTGATCTATATTTCTCTTTGTGCCAGTATCAAATTGTCTTGATGACTGTGGCTTTGTAGTAGAGCCTGAAGTCAGGCAGATTGTTTCCTCCAGTTCCATTCTTCTTTCTCAAGATTGCTTTGGCTATTCAAAGTTTTTTTTTTTTTTCCATAAAAATTGTGAAACTATTTGTTCTGGTTCTGTGAAAAATACTGTTGGTAGTTTCATAGGGATTGCATTGAATATGTAGATTGCTTTGGGTAGTATAACCATTTTCACTATATTGATTCTTCCAATCCATGAACATGGTATATTTCTCCATCTATTTGTGTCAACTTTGATTTCTTATTACTGTCAGGTTGGCTGATACATTCAAATATATTTTGCCAAAGTAAATCTCCCCAAAACAAACTGTTCTCATGAAATCACTAAATCTTTAGTTAAAGTTACATATTTAAAACAATGCATGCAGTTTTATCTTTCTACTTGTGTGAAACTCAGTTTAATATTATATGAGAAAGAAAACCCTTGAAAATTTGTAATCATTAACTCAATAATACACATATCGCAAATAGTATAATCTATTAAAGTGAAAAATTTTCAGTTCCATTTCATTAATAATGTGGTGAAATTACACTAGCAGTACTATTACACACTAATACTAATGTAGTGAAATTAATCATGTAATTTTAATTTCTTTGCTCTTCTTCAAATAAAGCAGTAATGATTTTCCAATTTTAAAGATGTGATTTAATATTTTTTATAAACATAAATTCTAAAACATCATTTTATACAGCAGGGCTTATATTAGTGTATGTTCAAAGGCATGGGCTATGTGATAAATATGGCCAAGAAATGATTAACTTCTGTCCTTCCCTCCAGGCTGTTGA
>NW_011495029.1:4792833-4793132 GCF_000754665.1 Bison bison bison
TGTTGACACCTCTGGCCAGTCTTTTGAGAACCACCCACTCTGTGAGTGATACTTAATATGGAGGGAACCCTTTGCTCAATATGACTCCCCTAAAATTATACAAGCATAAAAAACAGGGAAGGACTCTAAGAATGAATACTTGTTCATAAAGTAATGCATAAACTTAAAAAAATATTATCTTGCTTATTTGTTTGAAGCAGAGGGTGTGATATGCAATGGGAGGCTCTCATCAAAGATTTGGATATCTTTACTTTTGCTTGAAATGTCTGCAGGAAATACATAAATCTCCTCCTTGAGCT
>NW_011495029.1:4793681-4795129 GCF_000754665.1 Bison bison bison
ACTGATTCAGAATAACAGAGTGATCTTCAGGATCTGCTGCGCTTGTAAATACTGGACTAGCTTTTAGTTTCTCACAGTTCTAAGATTTTTAACTGTTGTACGTATAGAGCTTTAACGCCCTCTTCCTTTTGTCTCTGTAGTGTTCTACTTGATATAAAGATGCATAAGAATTTCTTTAGTTATTTTTGTTTGTTTGTTTTCTTTTTCATGCATAGCCTTCTATGACCTTCTGTATTATCAAGAAAAGCTGCTAAATTTCCAGGGAGATAACAGCAGTAATTGAAAGGGGATAGTTTTTTTTTTTTCCTGTTTATTTTGCTTACAATGTTGCCAAAATTTAGGAAAGCTAGTGGAAGAAGTCAAAAACTTTAGTTTTTAGTTAATTCTACTTCTGAAAGCACACTATTCCCTTCTGGAATTTCCCAATAGAAAAAATATATATATTTTATGTCACTTAATCATTTTGTAAGTTTCTTTTCAAATAAGTTAAAACTTAACAGAAGTGTTGCAAAAATTCGAATTTACCCTTGGCTGAGATACCACATTTAGAAGTACTTTCTTACATTTGCTTTGTTGTTCTCTTTCTATTCAGACACATTATTTTTAGAAACTTTCAAAATTTGTTTGTAGATATGATATCACTTTATCCCTAAGACTTCATTTATTTTCCAACAATAGGAACTTGCTTATATCAGTACAATTATCATGACCAGGGTATTTTTCAAACTTCTTAAACTGTTCTAATTATGTGCTTTATAATAAAAGAAAAAAAAATCATCATGACCCAGAATCAGGTCTATTGTATTTAAGTGTAATGTCTACTTACTCTCCTTTAATCTGGAATATTAATAATCCCTCAATCTTTTCTTATGCAGTGATATAGTAAAAGAGTGTAACCTTGATATGTTTGAAGATTATAGACTGCTTATTTGTGTATTCTTTACATTTGCATTTGATATGTTCTTGTGATTAGATTCACTTTATACATTTTTAGCAGGAATGCTAGAGAAATTATGAGTTCAGTTCATGTCAGGAAGTATGCAAATTTTGTTTGTCCCAATATTTGTGATATTAAATTTGCTTAGTTAAGGCATGTCTGTCATGTTTTATTACTGTAAAATTGTACATATACCATTTATTGCTACAGGAAACTCTCTAGGATCACATACCCTTTACAAATATTTGTTTATACAATATCCAACAAGCACTGTATTTTGGTTTTTTATTCCAAAGAGATATAAATAAATCATCTGATTAAAAGTTTTGTTGAAAAGAGGGTGGAATAGAAGGATGTGAGCTCACCTCTTCTTACAGGAAAAAAAAAGTCACAACTAAGTCTTAACAATCACTGACAAAACAAGCTGCTGCTGCTGCTAAGTTGCATCAGTCTCTACCAAAAAGATACGTAACATTCAAAGACAAGGAAAAAGCCAAAATGAGATAGTAGG
>NW_011495029.1:4795238-4795909 GCF_000754665.1 Bison bison bison
AACAAGATATGATTTCAAGAATTCCACAGGACTGAAGGAAACAGAAACTCCTCTCTTGGAGGGTGCACACAAGGCACCAAGACCCACAGGGAAAAAAGCAGTGACCTCATAGGACACTGAGCCAGACATACATGCTAGCATTGTAGGGTCTCCTGCAGAGAGATAAACCCAAAGCGGAACGTGCTGAGACACATAGAAATCAAACTGACAAAAGTAAAACACTCAAATAAAAATATTGAAGGAAACAGAGGAAAAATCACAAATAACATACAAGGGAATTCCCATAAGGTTATAACCTGATTTCTCAGCAGAAACTCTGTAGGCCAGAAAGGAATACTGTAATATATTTAAAGTGACGAAAAGGAAGAACCTACAACCAAGAATACTCTATCCAGAAAGATTCTCATTCAGATTTGATGGAGAAAACAAGAGCTTTACAGACAAGCAAAAACTAAGACAATTCAGCACCATGAGACCAGCTTTGCAACAAATACCAAAGGAAATTATCTGGGTGGAAAAGAAAAGGCCACGACTAGAAAGGAGAAAATCACAAATGGAAAAGCTCACCAGTAAAGGCAAACATACAGTAAAGATACAAAACCATCCACACACAAATATCATATCAAAACCAGAAATTGTGAGAAGAGGAGAGCACAAATGCAGAATATTGA
>NW_011495029.1:4796806-4797058 GCF_000754665.1 Bison bison bison
CTTACAATAAAATATTTAAATAAAATAAAATAACATATGTTGTGTTGACTTGTCAATTTCTTGATTTTAACACAGTAAGAATTAAGTTTACTAATAAATGTTATATTAATAACAGTTTTGAAAAACACTATTATGCCCCATATCATTTATAATTCTGTATAATGTATTTACAAAATACAAAATTATAATGCTAATTTATTAATAAATGTTAAATGAAGTAGTTGCTTCTTTACTGCTAATTTTCTTTTTAAG
>NW_011495029.1:4797158-4797569 GCF_000754665.1 Bison bison bison
TTGTTTATATATAGATGCCACATCAAAACCTCATAGTTACTGCAAACTAAAATCTATTACAGATACACAGACAAAAAAGAAAAAGGAATCTAAATTAAAGTTCGTCATCAAATCACAGGAGAAGATAACAAAAGAGGAAGGGAATAAAAAAGACCTAAAAAAACAAACCCAAAATAAGTAACAAAATGGCAATAAGAATATGCATGTAGATAGGTACCTTAAATTTGATATTAACGTTCCATAAACATATTTGATAGGACATGCTAATATAGGTTGACGTTTTTGCCTTTTAACACACTTTTGAGGATCCAAAAATCCATTTCACCCATCATTTAAAAACTCAATATTCCAAATAATTGAGTGCAAATTTAAACTTGATAATATTTGAATGACCTTGAAATTGGTTAGTAT
>NW_011495029.1:4797669-4798132 GCF_000754665.1 Bison bison bison
TTACATTTGTGCTCATAATTGGATTCCCAATGCATTGAAAAGTGAACGTGTTTCTAGTTCCTCGACCATTGATATATCATCAGCAATACAGCAGAAAGAGTGATCCTTTGAAAATGTAAGTCATATCGTGTACCAAAAATAATTGTAATGGTGTCTCAGTTCACTCAGAGTAAAATACAAGGCTTTTAAATGGTATAAGGCATGACACAAATTGCTTCCCTCAATTGTTAGCTCCCTAATCAATGGCACCCCACTCCAGTACTTTTGCCTGGAAAATCCCATGGATGGAGGAGCCTGGTAGGCTGTATGTAGTCCATGGGGTCGCTAGAGT
The DNA here is from genome assembly GCF_000754665.1 of Bison bison bison. NCBI lineage: Eukaryota > Metazoa > Chordata > Mammalia > Artiodactyla > Bovidae > Bison > Bison bison. The sequence goes on from NW_011495029.1 coordinate 4,798,001, forward strand.
TGGACACGACTGAGCAACTTCACTTTCAGTTTTCACTTTCATGCATTGGAGAAGGAAACGGCAACCCACTCCAGTGTTCTTGCTTGGAGAATCCCAGGGACGGGGAAGCCTGGTGGGCTGCCGTCCATGGGG
>NW_011495029.1:4798232-4800915 GCF_000754665.1 Bison bison bison
ATTTCTCTCAAGTTCTTTAAGCCTTAAGTCAAAAATCACCTTCTTAAAGCTTTCCCTCACTGCCCCATCTAAAACCACATCACTTTAGTATCCACACTCCTTCACCTTTTATTGGTGCTCTATGCCCCTCCCCCCCAGCTTTATTTTTCTCCATCATGATGTGATAGACATTTATTTATTTATTGTATTTCTTCTCCATTACTATGTAAACTCCATGAGGACAGGGGTTTTGTATGTTTTGTTCTTTTCTGTATGTCTAGTTACCAAGAGCAGTGTATTGCAACTATTAGGCACTTAATACCTGTTGAATCCATAAATCAATGAAAAATGGACTTTCAAGTAGTGTTCTATTTTTGCATCTTCTAGACTAGCTATAGAAACAATTTTTCAAGTATAGCATTTTGATATGGGAAAAGCCTGTGAAACCATAGCTTAGTTGGTAAAAACACCAAATTTTTTCAGTAAAAAATCTTGATTTGGGAAAGTCACAAAACCTATTTGCTCCTCAGTGTGCTCAGTTATAAATAAATACTGATTACTATGTCAAAGGTTGATGTGAGATTTTTTTTAAACCTTTTTCATTTTCCAGTGGGGTATAAGCAATTAACAATGTTGTCATAGTTTCAGGTGAACAGCAAAGGGACTCAGCCATATATATGCGTTCTCCCCCAAACTCCCCTCCCAATCAGGCTGCCACATAACATTGAGCAGAGTTCCATGTTCTATAGAGTAGGGCCTTGCTGTTTATCCATGTCAAATATAGCAGTGTTTACATGTCCATCCCAAACTCCCTAACTATCTTTCCTTCATCATACCCCCCAGCAACCATAAGTTTGTTCTCTTAAATCTGTGAGTCTCTTTCTCTTTTGTTATTTTTGTTGTTGCTCAGTCACTCAGATATTTGACTGTTTTCAATGCCATGGTCTGCAGCACTCCAGGCTTCCCAGTTCTTCAACAACTCGCAGAGTTTGCTCAACTCATAGCCTTTGAATCAGTGCTGCCATCCAACTACCACATCCTCTGTCATCCCCTTTTCCTTAATTCTTTCCCAGTAGCATCAGGGTCTTTTCTAATGAGTTGGCTCTTTGCATCAGGTGGCTAAAGTATTGGAGCTTCAGCTTCAGCATCAGTTCTTCCAATGAATATTCAGCATTAATTTCCTTAAGAAATTACTGAGAATCCAAAGGATTCTCAAGAGTCTTCTCCAACACCACAGTTTGAAAGCATTAATTCTTCAGCACTCAGCCTTCTCTATGGTTCTACTCTCAAATTCATACTTGCTTACTGGAAAAACCATAGCTTTGACTATACCGACATTTGATGACAAAGAAATATCTCTGCTTTTTGAATACTCTGTCTAGGTTTGTCACAGCTTTTCTTCCTTTGTGCAGTGATTTTGGAGCCCAAGAAAATAAAGTATGTCATTGTTTCCATTATTTCCCCTTCTATTTGCCATGAAGTGATGGGACTGAATGCCATGATCTTAGTTTTTCTAATGTTGAGTTTCATACCAGCTTTTTCACTCTCTTCTTTCACCTTCATCAAGAGGCTCTTTAGTTCCTCTTCACTTTCTGCCATAAGGGTGGTGTCATCTGCATACCTGTGGTTATTATTTCTCCCAGAAACCTTGATTCTAAGTTAAATAAGCAGGGTGACATAAACAGCCTTGACATTTTCCCTTCAATTTTGAACTAGTCCATTGTTCTGTGTGTTTCTAACTGCTGCTTCTTGACTTGCATATAGGTTTCTCAGGAGACTGGTAAGGTGGTCTGGTATTCCCATCTCCAAGAATATTCCACAGTTTGTTGTGATCCACACAGTCAAATGCTTTAGTGTAGTCAATGAAACAGAAATAGATGTTATTTTCTGGAATTCTCTTGCTTTTTTATGATTCAATGGATGTTGGCAATTTGATCTCTGGTGCCTCTGCCTTCTCTAACTCCAGCTTGAACAGCTGGAACTTCTCGGTTCATATACTGTTGAAACCTATCTTGAAGGATTTTGACTATTAACTTGCTTGTGAAATGAGTGCCATTGTGTGGTAATTTGAGCATTCTTTGGCATTGCCTTTCTTTGGGATTGGAATGAAAATTGACCTTTTCCAGTCCTGTAGACACTGCTGAGCTTTCCAAATTTTCTGGCATATAGAGTGCAGCATTTTCACAGCATCATCTTTTAGGACTTGAAATAACTGGATTTCCCTCACCTCCACTAGTTTTGCTCATAGTGATGCTTCTTGAGGCCCACTTGACTTCACATTCCAGGATGTCTGGCTCTAGGTGAGTGATCACACCATTGTGGTTACCAGGGTCATTAATGTCTTTTCTGTATATTTCTTCTGTGTATTCTTGCCACCTCTTCTTAATATCTGCTGCTTCTGTTTTGTAAGTAAGTTCATTTGTATCATATGGGCATTGCAGTTATCTGGAAATAGCTGCTTTAGTTAGATTTTCCATGACTAAATTCATGCTATTATAATTAAAACAAAATGGAGAGAATGTGGAAACTGGTCATCAGATAGACTATTAAACTTACAAACTGAAATTTTACTTCCAAGTTAGCACAAATAAGGAAATAGCTGTGCTCATTCTAGTGCACACAGGCCTGTGTGCATGTGCATGTACATACACACACAAACAAATGCACACATACAGAAAAAAAAATCAGGGACATATATGAAAAA
>NW_011495029.1:4801015-4801530 GCF_000754665.1 Bison bison bison
CAGTACCAGAGAATAGTTACATATTTCAGTGTTAGTCAAACATTGAATTATTGTTCAGTGCTTCAAATAATGAAGAGGAATCCTAATAAATTTAATCAGCAAAGGACTATATTTAGAAAAATAATTTTCATGTTCATCCTGCAATAACTTGAAAGGAAAAAAATATGCTTATGACTAGCTAAGAAATACATTATATGATTTTCAAAGGCTTAGTCAACTTTTAATTGATATATTTAGTAACATGACAAATTTGAGAGTTTCACATGACATTTCCATGATATAAAATTTGATTAAATGTAATTCTCATTATTAAACACATTTAAAATTAATTTTAAAAGAGAAATATCAATAACCTCAGATACACAGATGACACCACCGTTATTGGCAGGAAGTGAAGAGGAAATACAAAGCCTTTGATGCAAGTGAAAGAGGAGAGTGAAAAAGTTGGCTTAAAGCTCAACATTCGGAAAACTGAGATCATGGCATCTGGTCCCATCACTTCATGGAAAATAGAT
>NW_011495029.1:4802093-4802560 GCF_000754665.1 Bison bison bison
AGTCAAAGCTATGGTTTTTCCAGTAGTCATGTATGAATGTGAGATTTGGACCCTAAAGAAGGCTGAACACTGAATAATTTATGCTTTTACACTGTGGTGTTGGAGAAGACTCTTGAGAGTCCCTTGGACTTCAAAGAGATTAAACCAGTCAATTCTAAAGGAAATCAGTCCTAAATATTCATTGGAAGGACTGATGCTGAAGATGAAGCTCCAATACTTTGACTATCTGATGTGAAGAGCCAACTCATTAGAAAAGACCCTGATACTGGGAAAGATGGAAGGCAGAGGAGACAGGGATGACAGAGAATGAGATAGCTGGATGGAATCACTAACTCAGTGAACATGAGTTTGAGCAAGCTCTGGGACATGTTGAAGGACTGATGCTGAAGATGAAGCTCCAATACTTTGACCACCTGATGCAATGAACTGACTCGTTGGAAAAGACCCTGATGCTGGGAAAGATTGAA
>NW_011495029.1:4802660-4803906 GCF_000754665.1 Bison bison bison
AGCACATCTAAGAAAATCTTGATCTAGTAAAGGAGTTTGGATTATAATTTATCATAACAATACATTATTTTAAAAAGGTACACATGCTAATTTAACATATTAACTTTTATTGAATTTATCACCTTCAGCTTGAAGAATTAGTCAAAAAAGAACTACTTAAAATTACATAAATCATCTTAGTTATAAATATGTCTATAATTATTATGTGATATTATATGGAATGTCCACTTTTATTCTATACTTTATTCTGAAAGTCTTTGCAGACAGAGGAAAAAAATGTGTTTTTTTTCCTTGTAGATGTGATACATTCTTTAGCATAAGTTCAATATAAGAAAAAATTCAAATCAGTGCCAGGACCTCTAGAAGCAACCTCTAGAAGTGCCAGGACCTCTAGAAGCAACTGAAATGATCTTAAATATGTGGAATTTAAGGAGTGAATTCTCTGAGGAATAACACTGCCTCTGATAATGAATCATAACATGAGAGTCTAGTTGTTTACACACTAATTATTACACATTCTAATAATTTTACCTTAACTGTCAGACAGTATATAGTCCAGGTACACATCAGTTTTTTTTAAATTGCTTAAAACATTTACACTATACTCAAACGAGGAGTCCTCATTTAATTAAGAATTTTCTTATAGAACCCCTTGAAACAGTAAGATATTTTGATGTATTAAAATGGGCTGTGGTTAAGGGAAATTTTTCTCTTCAGTATTTCAAGAACATTTCTTTTAATCTGTGCATTTTTAAGTTGTTACCTAACAAGGTTTTAAGACAATTCTCATTCTTTTACACTGTGGGCAAAGAAATCAGATCATACCCTTTCTCCTCCTTTGCTTTCTGATTCATAATTATTCTTGCTTGTTCCACATAAGCTGTATAAGGGGGCTTCCCTCATAGCTCAGTCTGTAAATTATCTGTTTGCCATGCAGGAGACCTCATGGGAAATATCCCCTGGAGAAGGAAATGGCAACCCACTCCAATATTCTTGCCTGGAGTATCCCCTGGGCAGAGGACCCTGACAGGCTACAATCCATGGGGTCTCAAGAGTCAGACATAACTTAGTGACAAAACTACCACCACCAAGGTGTATAAGAGTAATTTCCACTAATACTGTATTTGAATAAAGTTGTTGATGTTGTCATTGATTTAAATTATACGTTTTTTTTGTTTAACATTTTTCTTAAAAATCCCTTAAAGAATATATTTTAAAATTTGAATTCCTGCTCTTATCAATGATA
>NW_011495029.1:4804006-4805395 GCF_000754665.1 Bison bison bison
AAGTGAAGTCGCTCAGCCGTGTCCCACTCTTTGAGACCACATGGACTGCAGCCTACCAGGCTCCTCCACCCATAGAATTTTCCAGGCAAGAATACTGGAGTGGGTTCCAATTGACTTTTCTGGGGATATCCCTAATTATATATTAAAACAGAAAGAAACAACACTCATGGGAGAAAAATCATATAATCTATAATATCCACAATTTAACATTGATAATGATCAGGATATTATACAAAATTATGAAAAAAGTAAATCAAGGAAATGGAATGCCTTCTGAGACAAAATACATGTTTTAACTATCTGGGAAATATTTTGTTTTCCCAACAGATTGTTCTCTTATCATTATGTAATGTCCCTCTTTGTCTCAATTTTATTTGCTCTAAACTCTACTGTATCTAAGATCTATGTCCACTCCTAATATTTTTTCCTGGATTAATGTTTCCATGGTATATTTTTCCACTCTTTTATTCTCAATTTACTTATATAATTGTGTTTGAAGTGAGCTTCTTAGGATTAAGTTTGTTTTTTTAAATCCATCTTTTCATCCTTTGTTTTTTATTAGAATATTTATATCACATATATTAAAATATTTAGACCATCAATATGTTAGAACATAAGTTTGAAGTTTTATCTATTTTTTCTATTTGTTTCCACTCTTTATCTTTCCTTTATTTTTCTTTTCTTGAGTTCCTGCAGGTTATTTGAATATATTTACGATTATATCTTATTTAGTTTATACTGCTTTTGAGTATGTCACTTTTTCTTAGAGAGGTTGCTCCTGATATTAAAATATGTGTAAGTATCTTATTTCAAATTACTGGCATTGACATTTTATCACTTCTAGTGAAGTGTAAAACGTTTACTTCCATTTAGGTTTCTTTATGATCCAAGTTTTAAAATATAATTTTCTTAGGTATTTCTTTTGCATACAGTTTAGCACACCTGAGACAGCATCATATTTATTTCAAGTAATAAATATGACTTAAAATAAGAGTGATTCTATTCATAATAATAAAACATTTTTTCTATACTCCTGTTTTTACCCATTTTGATGTTCTTACATTCATGAATTCTCAAACTTTCATCTGTTTCTATTTTCTTTCTGTTTAGAGAACTTATTTAGTCATTCTTTAAGTGTAGGAGTGTCTTTATTGTCCCTTTTATTCTTGTGGAGTACTTTTGCATATATAAAATTCAAAATTACTACTAATTTGAGTTGGTATTCTTTTATAAATAATGCATAATTTCTTTATTTTCTTTGAAGTGTTTTTTTCTTTGTCTTTTGTTCTCAGAAGTTCAATTATGATTTTTCTTAGAGTAGATTTCTTTGGTTTTATTCTGAGTTTCATTTAGCTTCTTGAATTTGTAGGCTTATGGGTTTTTTTTTTT
>NW_011495029.1:4805495-4805825 GCF_000754665.1 Bison bison bison
TCCTGCTCTTATCAATGATAAATCATTTTCCATCAACAAGTCAATTTTCCCAGATTCAAGAAGAGAAAAATATGTCTAATACATTGGAATTCTGCTTCCAGTTCTAATGGAAAACCTCTAAACATAGCTAGAGAAACTGCACAGAAACAGAGTTTACAGATCAAGCCCAGGGATACCCCTGCTGCTGCTCCTGCTAAGTTGCTTCAGTTGTGTCCGACTCTGCGCTACCTCATAGATGGCAGCCCACCAGGCTCCTCTGTTCCTGGGATTCTCCAGGCAAGAACACTGGAGTGGGTTGCCATTTCCTTCCCAATGCATGAAAGTGAAAAG
>NW_011495029.1:4806158-4809875 GCF_000754665.1 Bison bison bison
AACAAACAAACTTCCATTCACTTTATGTCTGCTTTTTCATTTGTTTAGATTTGGTACATTCTATTGATCTACCATTGAGTTGACTAATTCTGTCATTGTTGCTTCTACATTATAATTAAGATCATTCAACTAATTTTCTTTCAGTTACTATATTTTTCAGTTATCTAAATTCTATTTGGTTCTTTTTCTTTTAATAATTTCCCATTTCTTGCTGAGATTTTCTAACTTTTTATTTCTTGTGAGGATATTTATAATGGGTGTTTGTTGCAACAAATGTTGCTTGTTGTGACATTTTATGATGACTTTTCATAATCTTTATCAAGTAATTCTAATATATCATTCATCTTGATATTTATATCTATCATGGAATGAATTGTGCCTCATCCCTCAAATTTATATGTTGAAGTCCTAACCACTGGGACTTTAGAATGTGACTGTATTTGTAGATAGGGCCTGTAAGGAAATGACTATGTTTAAATAAGGTAATTAATCCAATCTGACTGGTATCCTTATAAAAGGAGGACATTTGACATTCTGAATGAGAATATCAGAGATACACTCACACAGGAAAAAAGACCATTTAGACCACAGTGAGAAGATGGTGAAAAAAGAAAACTTATTGACACCTTAATTTTTGACTTCTAGCCTCCAGAATTGTGAGAAATAAATTTTTGTTGCTTAAGCCAGCCATTCTGTAGTACTTTGTCATGGCAGCTGTAGCAAATGAAGAGTTTCTGATTATTTCATTTTCTTATTTAAGTTGTGATTTTCTCTTGCTGTGTATAACACCACTTCATTGCAAATGAGTGATATGGAAATTCAGATTATGCCTTGGTCTTCTGAGCTCTTCTCAGTGCAAGTGAAACACTGACTTGCACTGTCTCATCGTTTCCAAGTAGGGTGTCAGATCTGTTTCCTACTGGGCCCTGCAGCGTCCAGGGGAGCAAAAGGAAAGGATGAACACATACACTGCTTTTTTTGCTTCAACTCCCTACTCCCCACTGACTTTATTAGTGGGAGGGAGAAGTGTAGTACAAAATGGCTGAGGTTCCTACCACCTTACTGAGCATCATTGATGCCTGGTGGTAGTGGAGATGAAGCTTTCCACTGGGCCCTGCTAAAATCCTGGGTGGCAGAAAATGAAAGCAATGACTAATCCTAGCTTGCACCACCTTTGTCAGTCTTGTTCAAGTATGGAAAGTGTAGAAGGCTGAACAATCTGTTAGCATGAAGGATTTTAAACCAACAATTATAATTATTTTCAGTGAAGTGAAACAAAATATTTTCAGTGAGCAAAAACATCAGAGATGGAAGCCCTCAATAAAGAATAGAAAAAAAAGAACCAAAAGAAAATTCTGGAACTCAAAAATATGATTTCTGTAATGAAAAAATAATAAATATATAGCAAAAGGGAACATGACAGATGCAAGAGTATTAGAGAGAAGATATAGCTATTGAAATGTCTAAGATAAAGAAAAAAGAGAAATAAAATTATGAAAAAGATGCTCAGAGAAAAGTTAGATGGCATTAAATTTTCAAATATATGGGAAATGGGAATATCAAAATATTGGTCTAGCCAAAATGTTTGGATTTTTTTTTACAAGATGTAACAGAAAAGCCTTAATGAACTTTTTGGCCAACTCAAGATCAGTGAGAGAGGAAAATGAGGCTAAAAAATAAAAATAACAAAGAAAAACCTATAGCTTGAAAATTTCCAAATTTGATGAAAGACAGAAATTTTCAGAGGCAAGATATTCTGAATACCAAGCAATATACAAAAAAGTTCATACATTGCGGTATTGGATTCAAACTATTAAGTCAAAGAGGAAGAGCAAATCCTGAAAATATAAAGATGAAAATAATAGGCTACATACATGGGGGTAAAAATAATATAATTAGTGGCTGATATCAGAAACAACAGAGGCAAGAAGAGAGTAGGGCAAAATTATTTAAATACTAGAAATAAAATAACTATCAATTTAGAATCCTGTATGCAACAAAAAGTCATTCAAGAATTAAAGTGAAAGAAACACATTTTCAAACAAATGAAAGCTAAGAGGATTCATCATCCTTTGACTTATAGTGCAATAAATTCTCAAAAATTTGTTTAGGCTAAAGCAAAATGATAACAAGTAGATACTCAGACTTGGAGAAAAAATAAGTAAATGCATCAGAATCAGTAAATATATAGGAAAACATTAAAGACAGCTGCTTTTGTCTTTTAAATTCTTTAAAATCATATAATTGCTTAAAAACTAATATTTTAACATTGTTCTATAGGTATTTAATACACACAACAGCTATAACATTAAGAACAGGCTCGAAAATATGGGTGTACAAGGATGAAAGATTTCAATATTTATTCTGAAAATATTCAAATGATACAAAAGAGTTAAGGCAGGAAAAGAGAGTACAATGTAAAATGGAGACAGGTAAAAAACAAAACCAAAAAAATGAAACAGGAAATCCACATATAACCACATCAATAATTATATAAGTTGTTCATGGTATAAATACTCTAATTAAAAGGCAGTAATTGTCAAAATGAATTAAAGATAAGGTTCAACTGTATCCTGTCTAAAAAAGATGCACTTTAAATACGCTGAAAGTAAATGGATGAAAAATAATTTACCATGGAAATCATTAGCATATAAAGACTGATGTATTAATAGCTATATTTTATCAGATAAAATAAGTTTCAATAAACACTTATCATTATGGTCAATTCAAGAAGACATCGAAATCATAAATGTGTCTGCTCCCAAAAGGAGAACTTCAAATTATATAAAGTAAAAATTTGCAAACTTCTAATTATATAAAGTAAAAATTTGCAAAATTAAAGTGAAGAAAGTGAAAGTGAAAGTGAAGTTGTGTCTGACTCTTTACAACCCCATGGACTGTAGCCTAGCACGCTCCTATGTCCATGGAATTTTCCTGGCAAGAATACTGGAGTGGGTTGCCATTTCCTTCTCCAGGGGATCTTCCCCACCCGGGTCTCCCACATTGCAGGCAGACGTTTTACCATCTGAGCCACCAAGGAATTCAAAATTAAAGGAGGGAATATAATTCAAAAATAGTAATTGGAAAATTTTAAATCCTCTTAAAGCAACTGATAGAACAACTAATTTAAAAAATCAGCAAAGACACGTGAAGTAAAATAGCACTAGTAAGCTCCTTGATCTGATTGGTATTTATACCAGCGCTTAACAATAACAGAATACATATTCTTTCCAATTGCATGTGCATATAAACCTCACTCTGGGTCATAAAAGAAGCCCACTAAATTCAAGAATATTGAAATCAGAGCAGAAAAAGAAATAAAAGGAATCCAGATTGGAAAAGAAGAAGTAAAACTCTCACTGTTTGCAGATGACATGATCCTCCATATAGAAAACCCTAAAGACTCCACCAGAAAATTACTAGAGCTAATCAGTGAATAAAGTAAAGTGGCAGGATATAAAATAAACACACAGAAATCCCTTGCATTCCTATACATTAATAATGAGAAAATAGAAAGAAAAATTAAGGAAACAATTCCATTCACCATTGCAATGAAAAGAATAAAATACTTAGGAATATATCTACCTAAAGAAACTGAAGACCTATATATAGAAAACTATAAAACACTGATGCAAGAAATCAAAGAGAACACTAACAGATGGAGAAATATACCATGTTCATGGATTGGAAGAATCAATATAGTGAAAATGAGTATAC
>NW_011495029.1:4810220-4814552 GCF_000754665.1 Bison bison bison
ATCTCTTTAACAAGTGGTGCTGGGAAAACTGGTCAACCACTTGTAAAAGAATGAAACTAGAACACTTTCTAACACCATACACAAAAATAAACTAAAAATGGCTTAAAGATCTAAACATAAGACCAGAAACTATAAAACTCTTAGAGGAGAACATAGGCAAAACGCTCTCCGACGTACATCACAGCAGGATCCTCTACGACCCACCTCCCAGAATATTGGAAATAAAAGCAAAAATAAACAAATGGGATCTAATTAAAATTAAAAGTTTCTGCACAACAAAAGAAACTATAAGCAAGGTGAAAAGACAGCCTTCAGAATGGGAGAAAATAATAGCAAATGAAGCAACTGACAAACAACTAATCTCAAAAATATACAAGCAACTCCTACAGCTCAATTCCAGAAAAATAAACGACCCAATCAAAAAATCGGCCCAATAACTAAATAGACAGTTCTCCAAAGAAGACATACAGATGGCTAACAAACACATGAAAAGATGCTCAACATCACTCCTTATCAGAAAAATGCAAATCAAAACCACGATGAGGTACCATTTCACTCCAGTCAGAATGGCTGTGATCCAAAAGTCTACAAGCAATAAATGCTGGAGAGGGTGTGGAGAAAACGGAACCCTCTTACACTGTTGGTGGGAATGAAAACTAGTACAGCCACTATGGAGAACAGTGTGGAGATTCCTTAAAAAACAGGAAATAGAACTGCCATACGGCCCAGCAATCCCACTGCTGGGCATACACACCAAGGAAACCAGAATTGAAAGAGACACATGTGCCCCAATTTCATCGCAGCACTGTTTATAATAGCCAGGACATGGAAGCAACCTAGATGTCCATCAAGAGACGAATGGATAAGAAAGTAGTGGTACATATACACAATGGAGTATTACTCAGCCATTAAAAAGAATACATTTGAATCAGTTCTAATGAGGTGGATGAAACTGGAGCCTATTATCCACAGCGACGTAAGCCAGAAAGAAAAACACCAATACAGTATACTAACGCATATATATGGAATTTAGAAAGATGGTAACAATAACCCTGTGTACGAGACAGCAAAAGAGTCACCGATGTATAGAACAGTCTTATGGACTCTGTGGGAGAGGGAGAGGGTGGGAATATTTGGGAGAATGGCATTGAAACATGTAAAATATCATGTAAGAAACGAATGGCCAGTCCAGGTTTGATGCACGATACTGGATGCTTGGGGCTCGTGCACTGGGACGACCCAGAAGGATGGTATGGGGAGGGAGGAGGGAGGAGGGTTCAGGATGGGGAACACAAGTATACCTGTGGTGGATTCATTTCAATATTTGGCAAAACTAATACAATATTGTAAAGTTTAAAAATAAAATAAAATTAAAAAAAATAAAAAATAAATAAAATGAGCTTTTAAAAGCAGAGAATTTTCTCAGCTGAAGTGAAAGTGAGAGGAAGATGTTAGTGTCTCAGAGGTGTTACATTGCTATCTATACTGAGGATAAAGAAAGAGTTGTAAACAAAGGAATATGTGCAGCCTCTAGAAACTGGAAGAAGCAAGGAAATAGATTCTCCATTAGAGCCTCTAGTAAGTAACAACCATTTCAACACTTTGATTTTAACTCAGTGAAACATATATAGGTGTTCTGTAAAATAATACAGTTGTGTTGTTTATGCCACTACATATATGGTACTGTGTTATGGCAGCAGTAAAAATATAATAGTGACTTTGGGGTAAGCAAAAATTTCTTTTTTAAAAATATTTATTTATTTTAATTGGAAGTGGACATGAAAGACACAGGTTATAAACAATTAGGTTGACAAAATGGATATCATTCAGATTAAAACTTTCATTCTTTGAACATCAAGAGGACAAAAGGCTGGACTCCAAGAGTAAGGGAGAAAAATTTTTATAGAATATATGTCAGGCAAAGTACTTATACTCAGAATGTATAAAGGAAACATACAACTCAAATAATAAGGAAAACTACACAGTACAAAATACACAAAAATTTTGTCAAAAAACTGAAGAGTCTACTCTTCAAAAACACAATATATAAATGAGCAGACAAGCAGATGAAAAAATGGTCAATAACCTTGGAGAAATGGAAATTAAAACCACAATAAAATACTAGTACTCATTAACTAGAATAACAAAATATTCGGGTTAAACATCAGCCACTAAATAATAAAGAAAAAATGCGGTATAGCTATAGCACACCCTACTATGCAGAAAAACATCATAATATAAAAACATGCAGCAACATGGATGTATCTCAAAAATATAATGCTAAGTAAAAGAAGACAAACATGGAAGACTGTGCACAGCATGATTCCATTAATACGAAATTCTAGAAAGGGAAAACTATTATGATAGAAAATAGACAATTGGGTGTTTAGAGGAAAAAACAGAAGGAGGTGATTGAGTACAAGGGGCAAGAGGAAACTTGTTAAAGGGAGATAAAAATTCTATAACTTGATTATGGTAGAGGCTACATGATTGCATAGAATTGTAATATTTCATTGAAAAATTATCTTAAGACTTACTAGTTTTATTATATGAAGATAAAGTTTCAATAAATAGAATAGAGAAGCATATGCCAAGTAATTATCCACTGATTATCGAATCAGTTGATTAAAGAAGAGTAAAACTCAGGATATTTATTTCTTTTTTAATGCTTTATCCGCTAGGCCATACTTCCTGTCATGTAAAGCAAATTTTTTGAAGTGTTATTCCTTCATAAGATTGTTTGCAGTATTTCTGTAAAAAAAAAAAAAAAAAGATTAATGAATCCCAACTCAAACAGTAATAACAGTCCCCACACACTAGGCCAGAGTTCTTTCATAACCTAAAATTGTCATAATTAATTTGGATTTCAAATTAACTATATTAATGTGACAACACATGTGACTTAACACTACAAGAAAAATCTCTTCAGGAGTTTTCCTTCCTGCGGGCTCCATATAAAGAGATTATATGCAACATATTAGTAAAATAATAACATTAATGTCTGCTTTTAAAAGCTGAAATTCTTAATATTAGCACCATAGAAAATATCTGAAAAAAATCACATTGATTTTAAAATCTGCTCTTAATATATATTTTATCATTTTCCACCTGATTCAAAAAATCCACAATCCATTTTTCCCATTTTATTTTAAAACTCAGAATGAAACTTTCTATTAAAGAAATTCTGAAAATTTAATTAATAGAAGTAAAGTGATTCATTTAAGGTGTAAATCCAACAGAAAGGAGGAGAATGGGAGAATAGCAAAAGCAACATTTTATACAAAAGCGTAACAATGCATAAAATTAGTAACTTTTAGCATAACAAGAAACTAAAATTCTACATTGGCAGAAGGAAAAAATAAGAAACAATGAAATTTTCATTGGGGAAGCAAAAGGGAATTGGTATCACTTTAAACCATTAGGATTGTGAAGGTTTAGTGTAAAAAAGGAAAAAAAAAATAAATTAGTAGAAGTAGTTAGATCATTTGATCAACCATTCTCAATCAACCTTGCAACTTTCCATCCCCAACAACCATTCCCCTTTCTTACACACAAAATATTTTCTGCAAAGGGTAAAATAGAGCTTATGAATGCAAGAATACAAAGTAGAGCAGAAAAAGGGACTTTCACTCTCAAAACAAAGGGGTTCAATGAAAACACATGTATTATATGTGCAACTTTTATCCCCCCACTCAGTTCCTGGAAATGTGGTATTCAGGGATATGTCATCTTGACAGGATTGGGGGATAGTCTTCTCTGAAAAAACTGCCTACTCCAAGAGATAATGCAAATATATTGATATCATGGGTTCCTCAAAGAAACAACCCAGATAGATCACCAAAAAGTGAAAACTAAAATGAACGAACCCAACTTGTGTGCACAGAACTTTCACGTAGGTGATTAGTGCCCACTTTTAATAAGAAAAAAGTTGTCAATCACCAGATATTTGGGAAAGTATTTAATATAAAAGAAAGAAGCAAAAACAGAAAAGTAGTATGTAGCGAACAAAAACACCCAAGGAGAAAAATTTCAAAACTGCGAATATTCTCAAAGTAATAAGAATATATAATTTGATTGAACAAAAATAGAATGGCACAACAATAATGTTCTAAGAACTAAATATTATTCTTGTGAAAGTGGAAATGTAAAACTCAATAGAAGGTTTGAAATATGAAAATGATGGTATTTTTCAGGAAGTAGAATAAAAAGATAAGAAAAATAGATGTAAGATAATGAAATTAAAGAGAAATTCAGGAATTACAACATTGAATTTTAACTTACAAGGAGTGAAGACAGATATGTAACAGAGAAAGTCAAAGGAAAGGTTAAGAA
>NW_011495029.1:4814652-4814754 GCF_000754665.1 Bison bison bison
CAAAGACACAGGTGCTATAAGATAGTTAAGCAATGCTTTCAGTTGTGAATGAAAATGATTTCCCACTTAGGAATCTTTGCCCAAAGAGTTTTATTACTCAAG
>NW_011495029.1:4815516-4816175 GCF_000754665.1 Bison bison bison
TCAAGTTTGCAGTAGGTCATAAGGCTCCAGGTGGGGTCTCTTCAAAGAGATGAAATTGATAGAATGTGTGTGAATGTATTAAAAATAGAGACTTATACCTGGAGAATGTGAAGTTCAATTAATAAAGTACATAGCAACAAACCAACAAGAAGGAAAATCATTACTATACTATGATGAATAACATATTGTACAAGAGAAAAAAGAAATAATAGTGGTGAAGTAATTGATTGATTTTACAAAGTTATAATAAAAGCACCGAGTAATGTTCTAGCTAGAATTGGAATGTAACTCATGGGAAAATGAGAGGAATGGGAAGTATGTGTATGCATTTGTGTATATGTGTGTGTGTGTGTGTGTGTGTGCATGTTAAATGGGGTGGGGAAAGTATAAAAGAGAACTGAATTTAAAGTCAGTTCTTGGGATTTCCCTTGTGGTAGTGGATAAGAATATGCCTGCCAATGCAGGGGACATGGGTTCAATCCCTGATCTGGGGAGATTCCACATTCTGCAGAGTAACAAATCCTTGCTCCACAGCTACTGAGCGTGTGCTCTAGAGAATGCACATTTCAACTTCTGAGCCCATATGATGCAACTACTGAAGCCTGTGTGCCTAGTGCCCATACTCCACAACAAAAGAAGCCACCACAATGAGAAGCCCA
>NW_011495029.1:4816275-4822882 GCF_000754665.1 Bison bison bison
ATAAATAACATCAGTTCTTAATATGTATTGCACATATGTTCAATAGATATGCTGCTATCGTAAGTTTGGAATATATCATTTGGATTGTATACATATATAGTCTTTTTGTTTTCAAATAACTTATTTTACAGGTAATGAGGAGTCTATAAACAAGGAATATAGATTGACCAACTGCACATTGCTAAAGACAATGAAGTTCAACTGTCACTTTTAAAGGAAAATTGAAGGCAAATATTTGGAAAAATTTTAAGCTTATGCATTTGCCTTCTACTACTCTCTGTCCTCTTCCAAGATAAATTTCTAGCTTCTTCTTCTTCTTTTTTTTTTTTTGGAAATCGATGCCCCTCTCCTATTTAAGATATGAGTTGAAAATTAGTTTGTCTTAAAAGCCTTCCCTGATTCATCCTACTCCACACTAGACACATGTTCCTTCATGTTATTTTACAACATGTCTGTATTCAGCTCTTTTCCCACTTCTTAATGTATTGCTTCACTCTTAGCTCAAGGTATTACTTGTATTTATAGCTTTTCTTTCCTAAGTAGACAATCAACTTGTTTAGAATAGTTCTGCACCTCATTTCCTATTACACTTACTAGTCCTGTGATAGGTTAAAAATAATTTATGTCTAAAAATGCATTAGGGAAATTTATCAATTTTATCTTTAAGTCTAAAGTCAGAGTACAAGCAAGCCTTCCCAAAACATTGGTCAGAGCTAATATTCCTTCAGTCAGTAACATGTCTTGATTATTGTCTATGTGTTCATTGATGTGTCAAATGCTGAAAATACAAAAACATTTGAAATTCAATACAGCTCTTTATACTGCCTCACATGAAAATAAGAGTCTCAAGTAGAGGATGAATATTAGATTCACAGTTTGGGACAATAATAAATGAGCTAAACATGATCAACAGGCTAGCAGTCTAGTGTGTAATCAGAAAAGTAAATATAAAGCCATAATATGGATAAGAGGAAGACAAGATGTGAGGAACTTTGTGGCAGAGGATGAGGAAAAAGATGTAGATTCTGTTCCACGTGATCATGATAAAAAAACTACAATGAGATATCACCCCACATCAGTCAGATGATCACATCATCATCAAAAAATCTACAAACCAAAAATGCTGGAGAGGATTTGGAGAAAAGATAACCCTCCTCCACTGTTGGTGAGAATGTAAACTGATATAGTCATTATGGAGAACAGTGTGGAGATTCCTTAAAAACCTAAGAATAAATCTACCATATGACCCAGCAAACGCACTACTAGGCACATACCTTGAGAAAAATCATAATTGGGAAAGACACATACACCCCAATGTTCATAGTAGCACTATTTACAATAGGCAGGATATGGAAGTAACCTAGATGTCCACTGACAGATAAATGTATAAAGAAGATGTGGTACATATGTACAATGGAATATTACTCAGCCATAAAAAGAACGAATTTGAGTCAGTTCTAATGAGGTGGATGAGCCTAGAGCTTGTTACAGAGTAAAGTAAGTCAGAAAGAAAAAAACAAATATAGTATATTAATGCATATATATGGAATCTAGAAAAACGGTATTGATAAATCTATTTGTGGGGATGGAATGGAAGTGCAGATGTAGAGAATGGACCTGTGGACACAGTGAGGTAGTGAGAGAGTAAGACACATGGAGAAAGTAGCATCAACATATATACACTATCAAGTGTAAGATAGATAGCTGGTGAGAACTTGCTGTGTAGCACAGGGAGCTCAATCTGGCACTCTAAGATGACCTGACGGGATGGGATGGAGAGAGAGGAAGGAGGCTAGGGAAGGAAGGAATGTTTGCATAACTAAGGCTGATTTGTGTTGGTGTATGGCAGAAACCAAAATTATGTTGTAGAAATTAAAAGAAAATAAAGAAATTTTTAAAATTACTAACCTCATTGAGCCTAATGCCACATCTCTTCATTTATCCTATCTTATATTGTACTGCACACTTCCTTATACTCTCCATTTTAGCCACACTGGCCATCATCCACACTCTTCCACTGGTCCATTGCAGTGTGCATCCTTCTTCACTGGAACATTTTTATCAACATTATTCACCTAGGTATCCTATAGGTATCCTTTAGCTTTCAACTTAAGTGTCACTTCCTCAGATATTTCTTCCTGACCTTTTAAAATTATATACCCAAAATTGTGGGGTATATTGTAAAACTGTGTACCTTGTATTTCTCAGAAACTCTTGTCACAGTTGCAGTTTGCATGTATTTATGTGACTGATATCTATTTCCCAAATTATACAGTCAGCTCTCCCAGAAGAGCAGGTTTTTTGTTGATTACCACTTACCTCAATGCTTGTAATAAAATAGGTACTCAATATACATCAGTAGGAAAAATTAAATAATGTGATAAGAAAAATGAAATGAGGCAAGCACTTTGGGAGACAAACAAAAAATACAGAAATAGTATGTTATTATCTTTATTAATTGGGGCCCATAGGATTCCACCAGGTCATCAAAAAAAAAAAAAAAAAAGAAAAACTGCTCAAGTTATGGAGGTACCACAAGTAGACTAAATAAATAACAGGAAGACAATTCATATAGATGAATATAGGGTTAGATATTTCTTCATCTGGAGATAAGTCCATCCTCTCATGGGTGGATTTTCCTAGAGCATTGGGACATAGAGTGCATGTATTCTAGTACTGAGGATGCAAACTATTAGAGTGTGGCTCTGAAAGGATCTATTAGAAGGGAAAGCATCTTTGGTGAGTATTAATCTCTCCCCCAGACTCAGAAATTCTTGCTCTTTGACTAGAAACATATACCCTAGTATTAAACTCTTTTCTCAGTTATCTGAAATTCCAGCACTATATAGATTTTCTTAAATAGTTTAAATTATTTTTAAGGAATAAGGGCCAAGTTAGAGAAATTAGTTAACTAATGCCTTTTGCTGATTGTTAGGAGGTATATTTTAAGTGCTGCACTCAAAGAGCTACAATTTCAAATGACTAGTATATTTGCTAGAGTTTAGTTGCAAGAAAAACCAAATGGGCTAGGATGGACAGGGAAATTTTCATGGAAGATGAAAAGTACAATAGAAATGAGAAGGTATTTTAAGAGAGGAATTATATAAACAAAGACCTAAGACCTAATTCCTAATTAAGAGCTCATGATATCCATAGTTTAAGTAAAAATGCTAGTTTTTTTTCATGTTTAGTCCATTTTTCATATTATTTCTGATTCTAGCCACTCAAAGAGAAAACAGGGAAATAATTAGATTACTTCTACAACAAAAGAGTGTTGACAAGTGTTAAAAGTCCAATTCAACTCTAGAATAGCAGATATGGGTTCAGAAATGAGAAATAAATGTACCTATTTCCTTCCAAAAAAAGTAAAAAAGCAATACAAAAAAAGCTCTTCAAAAAAGAAAAATATCATTTTGTCAATGTCTGAGAACCAAGAGTCTTTGTTGTAGTTGCTACTATGGAATATACTATGTGTTATTAAACTATATTAACAACTCATCCAGATAGCACAATCCAAGAAGAAATATGTTCCTGCTGATACCCCCCTTTTTATATTGAAAACACTTGTTTCATTCTAACCTAACTTCTCTGTTGAACTATCTCCATTCCTGTACTACTCTTACTTCTATGATGGAATTAACTTAGCTCCCCATTTATATTTCCAATGGCTTTTTCAACTAAATTTACATAATAATAAAACAATTTGGCAAACCATAAACGTTACATAAAATGGAATTACACTTTGAAAAGATGTAAGAGTACTAAAAATATAAAATTAAGATGTGTGTGTTCAGTAGCTCAATCATGTCCAACTCTTCGCCATCCCATGGATGGACTATAGACTGCCAGGCTTCTCTGGCCTTGGAATCCCCCAGGCAAGAATACTGGAGTGGATTGCCATTTCCTTCTCCAGGGGATCTTCCCAACTCAGGGGTCAAACCCATGTATCTTGCATCTCCTGCAATAGCAGGCAGATTCTTTACCACTGGGCCACCTGGGAAGCAACAAAACTAAGATATTTTATTTAAATGTAAGATGCTGGTTTAATTATAAGGCTTTAGCTCTCATTTTCTTTTTAAATTGATCTAAGTATCTGAACAAAAGTTTATTTAAATATTATCTAATTAAATTTAAAAAATAAAATTAAAGATATTAAATATTTCTCAACATTATAAAGACTAACATTATCTTACTTATCTCAAAAATTGTCTGCTTAAAGTTAGATAAATTAAGATCCTATTTTTTTCCCCCATAGGAATCTGAGATACTTTTGCTATTTTTGTTATCACTTTGTGTGTAAATAGGTTTTCATGAAGACTGCACTTAAATTTCTGCAGAAGTTCTTTTATAACATTTTAGTAAAACTTTTGAACCATTTGGCAAAAGTGAGTGGTATGGGAATTTTGTGTAGAAATATGGCTTTTAAAGAAAAGGCATTATTTATTTTGGTGCTATCAATCGGTCAGCACTTTCTAAATTAAAAAAAAAAAATTCATTTGCCTGTATATTTGTGGAGCACCTATTATGCCAGGCATGGATGTGGTAGTCATTCTAGAGGAATAATCCAGAAACAACATAGTCTTCTTTAAGGGTCACAAGCATTGCAGGGACCATTAGAACTCTGCATACATCTTTCACTCTGGATGCCTAGCAATAATTTTTCTTACTCAGTTTTAGTAGTTTCATGTGTGATACACCTAATTTGATTTTGAAAATAACTATTTTCAAATATATTAATGACATCTGCTAAGATAGGTACCAGTTTGCCTGTGGAGAAAATAACTGACAACAAGGCATCAGTCAGGCTCTCCTGCCCCACTCTCTCACGACCTCTTACCTTATGTTCTGTAAACAATGATATTGCTGACCTTGGTATCACTGGGCCTGAGCACCCACTTGGCCATGGACCACTACTTTGTATCTCTTAGTATATCAGTTTCTGGAGTCCAGCTCCAGCAGCCAGGGATTCAACCTGAAGGAAGGGACGGTGTCAGTGAGATTAAAACTTTAATTTCCCCAGTATAATCAGAATCTACTACACCAGGCACCACCGAAATTCCTTGAAAGGGAAGCAAGCTACGCCCCAGCACAAGTCTTACAATGCCCTCAGGTAAGGGGCCAGCCACTCCTGTTGGAATCAGAGTGACCAGTATGTCAGGGGTTAATATTGTTGCCAAGTCCCTCTTCCTTCCGCTTCTTTCCTAGCCTGGGTGAGGCCCTCCTGAGGGGGTTTTCTCCAAATAGCACGCTCTGTATATTGTGCATGTGTCTGCTTTAAAAGCTCCTTTGTTTCAAAAAACTCTTTATCTTCCTCAGCCTTAGGCAATGCGCTGGGGGAACTCCTGGGCCCTGGGAGGTACAAATGGAGGTGGCGATCGCCTTAAATCAGAAAGTGGTGGATAAATTTTTAAAGATTTGTGTAGAGGGGGAGGGGGCTCGCCAGGGTGCCCAGCTGCAGGGTCCTGCAAGCCTTCTCCTTCCTCAGGAGGTAGAGCACAGTCTCCCTCCTTTTCTTCGTCAATGGCAGAAAACATGATCTGCGCAGAAGGCAGAGACCCACCATCCACCGCTGTAGCCTCTCCCATAGGCTGTCTAACAACCTCATGCCGAGAGTCCAGGACGTCCCTAATCATATTCCACAGAGCAAAAGCATCTACAGGAACATTTTCTGGCCCATGTAAAGTATAAAACAAACGTAGAAATTTAGACAGTCTTCCTGTGCTTACTTTAACGCCTCTATGGGCTAACATGTGAAGCAATATTTCAATAAACATTTGTCTATTCTTAGATGGAGAGAAACCATTCTTCTAGAGAATATTCTTATTCCTTCTGTACCCTCTTCACCCTGCCTAAACTGCAGGGGGGTGCCAGCCACTCACAGGTACAATTCTAACCACCCCGCGTTATAATCCTAAATTACTTACCTTCAGTGTCCCCTGTTCTGGGCGCCACTTGCTGGAATCCAGCTCTAACAGCCAGGGATTCAACCTGAAGGGAGGGACAGTGTCAGTAAGTAATGACACAGCCTCTCAATTTTCTTGGACTGTGCATTTATTTCAAGTTTAAGATTTTCTTTCATACTTTTACAAAAGCATTAGGCCAGAGGTTTGACATTTTCAGTTCCCCCTCACCCAGGTTTATTATCTCCATAAATCATTGTTGGCCTTCAAACACAGTCCCTGCTTCAGCGATTCTCTTAGAATCAGCTTTACCATCTATTATCTACTTCCTCTTATGTGTCCTATAGTTAACTTGTGATTACATTGTAACTCATGCTACATTCCTCAGTTTATTTCTTATCTTTCTAAATCCTGTTTGCCCCTAACATCCTGAGCTCACTATCTCTTAAAAAGGCTTCTAGCTATTAGTATCTCTAAAATTCCTAACCTCTATAAGCTATAGTAAAATATGCGAACATTACAACATTCCTTAAATCTTTAACTTCTATTTTGATTATTTCTAAGCCCTAAATTCAGTAAACTACTTTGCCATAAACATTTTCCTCACAAACAGGCTTCAGATAGCAATCCCTCCCATGGCCTCAAGCTGAGGCCTATGTGCTCATCCCAGAACAATCTTTTGTAAAAGTCCTTGAACAAATATCAAT
>NW_011495029.1:4822982-4823153 GCF_000754665.1 Bison bison bison
CGGGACAAAGAGAGGGGGTTGGGGCCATGCCTCCATTTTGTCAGTAATGCCTAACGCAGCTCCCGATAATCAGCAGTCTTTGAAGATTCCCTGCTGCTACTGCCCAGGGAGAATAAACATGTCTGCAGTCCCCACAGCTCCTTGAGTCTTCTTCCAGCTTCCCCACTTGCA
>NW_011495029.1:4823253-4824657 GCF_000754665.1 Bison bison bison
CCAGGCTGTCTCATTTTTAACAGTTACAATGCCATATTTAAGGAAACCTCTCCCAGGATTATTGGTCATTCTCTGTGTACCATCTATGATTAGAAACATTTGCTAGCATATGAGGGTATCTATACATCCATAAAATAAAATAGTAGTCACCTTTACTGGTAACACAATACCTGGTAGATAATAAAAGAGCCTAAATAAATAACAAAACAATCTTTCGCCACTTCTCCAAAATTTACAGAAAGCGATTAAGTTTTACTAGGAAGTCAACCTTTAAATCTTTGGTTATGACAGAAATGGGAGTCATCAAAGAGCTACTTTGATATTACACAGGTTAAAAATGTTGGCTGGTTAATTTGTTAATGAAAACCAAAAAACGAAAGAAAGAAAATGGCTTGAAACTATGCTGTTCACTTACATATCAACACTCATATGCTTTATAATATGATCTGTATTGCTAAACATATGAGAGCAATTATCTCATCACTTTTGCTCATTCAATTAAACACTTACGTTTTTATTTTTTTAATAATTTTATTTATTTATTTATTTTTGGCTATCTTAGGTTTTCATTGTTGCCAGTCTTTTCTCTAGTTATGGTGAGTGGTGGGGGGCTACTGTCTAGTTGTGGCGCGTGGGTTTCTCATTGCAGTGGTTTCTCCAGTTGCAAAGCATAGGCTTTAGGACATGCAGCCTTCAGTAGCTGTGGCTCCAGTTTCTAAAGTACAGGCTCAATAGTCCTGTCACATGGGCCTCGTTGCTCTGAAGCATGTGGGATTCTCCCAGATCAGGTATCAAATCCATGTCTCCTGGATTGGACAGCAAAATCCTATTATATATATTTTTCTGCACGGGTAAAACATTACAGGCCACACAAGTAAACCAGAAAAAACAAAACAAAACAGTGAACTGATATTCAGCTTACAAGGGTTTATTATGCTCCAGTATTTAAGGAGAAAAACAAATTTTCCTTGTATACTGCAAAAAGACTAAGAAGCAAAATAAAAAAAAAATTGTCAACTTAAAAAATAATGTCAAAAGTATTTTATTTCCCATTTTTTCTTACTAAAGCATACTACAGAGCTTCTTTTCTAATGGATTTTCCTGGAAACTTTTGTTAAGCATTTCATACAGCCTAGGCAACTTGAATAATTTTATTCTGCAACTCCATGCCTTCAGATTCATGTAAACACTTCTAACTTGGTCTTCTCATCTCCCCTTGCTTTAAAAATTTCCTCCATGACAACTGTATGCTGAGATCAATCTGCATTTGGGGGTATTTTAATTAGGAGCATTAAGCTGTGTTTTGAAACTATCCTCAATTAAACTTTGCCTAATATTAAAAATAATTGATTTTATTTAACACCTTACATGTGTTAGAAAATCAATGCTGATAGTGATAATGGA
>NW_011495029.1:4824954-4826726 GCF_000754665.1 Bison bison bison
TAACTTTTACAACATAGAAAATCATAAATTGATTAAAATTGTAATATATCAAACTTGTTCTGTAATTTTTAATATGTACATAATATATAATCATAATATTCTAGTAAGATGCATAATTATACAATTATGAGATTAAAATGACATTTTTAGATTATAAAGCATTTCAATCTGCTCCCTTATTTATCTTGAGTGATAAATACCATGTTATAGATATCTAAAATATTGGGAAATAAAAAAGATTACTTGTAGTATTTTAAAAATGTATATTGTATGTCTTAATAAATTCTGTATTCTATCATGATCTTAACATCATGGTCACAGGCTTCATAAACCTTATGGGTTATTTACAGGTCTGTAAATTAGCAATTTTATCAGCTACAAATAATTTTTGCCTACATGCAAAGGTTTAAAAGTATAAAAATAAGAGGATGAAACTTAGTTTCCAAGTATTAATATGCAATAATAATGAATTTCAGTGGTTGTCAATATCACCTTGTTTCCACTCTTTCTCAAAGCTTAAGAGAATTGTTTCAGAAGCTTTATCTAATTTTGCACTCACCTGCCAATTTTCATCTTATCTAAGCAGAGAATAATTTTCAAAATTATCATATGGAAAATAATATTGCTTTAATATCTGAAACAATGCAAATGATGAACAACCAGTGAACAGGAAATGTGAGGCAGCAATATGAGAAGGGAGATATCAGCCTGAGCATTTGAAAAATAACAAATGAAAATGTCACATGATTCTTCACTCCCTTCTCTCTCCCTCACTGTATTCCTTCCCTAAACCTTTCTCACGAATTGTGCAAGCTTATGGGAATCAAAGTGAATTTCAAGGTGGCTGCTATTCTTCCCTAACCACAGACCTTACACGATTTATAATGCACTTACATATATACTATCCCATCTTACCCTTAAAACATTCCTTTGAAGCAAATAATATTATATAGAAATTATAATATGCTTTTAGTATCATTGTGTATTATAGCATAATTGTGCACTATATTATTATATACTTTTATTCTAAATTTACTTTGGTTGGCAATTCCAAATTCAGTGCTCTGTTCAGTGCAAAATGTGTTATTGTTATTTTATTATAAAAATGCTCAATGTTTATTCTAGAGTTTAAGGTAACAGAAACATCAATATGTAGAGTAAGTAGCAATTTCTGTTAAAAGAATATAATAATAGTTTTCTATCTATAGTTCTTTTGTTTCTTTAGGTAAATTTATTCCTAAGTATTTTATTCTTTTCATTCCAATGGTGAATGGGATTGTTTCTTTACTTTCTCTTTTGTTTTTTCATTGTTAATGTATACTAATGCAAAGGATTTCTGTGTCAATTTTATATCCTGCAAATTTACTATATTCATTGATTAGCTCTAGTAGTTTTCTGTGGTATATTTAGGGTTTTCTAAATAGAGGATCGTCTGCAAACAGTGAGAGTTTTACTTCTTTTTTTCCAATCTGAATTACTTTTATTTATTTTTCTTTTCTGATTGCTGTGGCTAAGACTTCCAAAACTATGTTGAATAATAATGATGAGAGTGAGCACCCTTGTCTTGTTCTTGATTTTAGAGGAAATACTTTCAATTTTTTGCCACTAAAGATAATGTTTGCTGTGGGTTTGTCATTTATGGTGTTTATTATGTTGAGGTATGTTCCTTCATTCTGGAGATGGTTTTACCACAAATGGGTGTTGAATTTTGTCAAAGGCTTTTTCTGCATCTATTGAGATAATCGTATAGTTTTTATTTTTCAATTTGTTAA
>NW_011495029.1:4826826-4829269 GCF_000754665.1 Bison bison bison
TGTGGCATCTTAATCTGGTTTTGGTATTAGGGTGATGGTGGCCTCATAGAATGAATTTAGGAGTTTGCCTTCCTCTGAAATTTTATGGAAGAGTTTAAGTAGGACAGGTGCTAGCTTTCTCTAAATTTTTGGTAGAATTCACCTGTGAGGCCATCTCGTCTTGGGCTTTGTTTGTTGGAAGATTTTTTATTACAGTTTCGATTTCCATGCTTGTGATGAGTCTGTTAAGATTTTATATTTAGTCCTGGTTCAGTTTTGGAACCTCATACTTTTCTAAGAATTTGTCTATTTCGTCCAAATTGTCCATTGTATTGGCATATAATTGCTCATAGTAGTCTCTTATGATCTTTTATATTTCTGTGTTGTCTGTTGTGATATCTCCATTTTCATTTCTGATTTGATTCTTCTCCCTTTTTTTCTTCATGAGTCTGGCTAATGATTTGTCTATTTTATTTATCTTCTCAAAGAACCAGCTTTCAGTTTTGTTTATCTTTGCTATAGTCTCATTCATTTCATTTTCAATTATTTCTGCTCTGATTTTTATGGTTTCTTTCCTCTTACTAACTTTGGGGTTCTTCTGTTCTTCATTTTCTAGTTGCTTTAGGTGTAAGTTAGGTTGTTTATTAGATGTTTTTCTTGTGATGAAAGGTATCAAAAATGACACAAACAGATGTAGAAATAATGCCATGTTTGTGCATTGGAAGAATCAAAATAGTGAAAATGAGTATACTACCTAAAGCAATCTGTAGATTCAGTGCAATCCCTATCAAGCTACCAATGATATTTTTCACAGAACTAGAACAAGTAAGTTCACAGTTTGTATGGAAACTCAAAAAAAATTGAAATAGCCAAAGCAATCATGTTAAAGAAGAATGGATCTGGAGAAATCAACCTTCCTGACTTCAGACTATACTATTAAGCTACAGTCATCAAGACAGTGGGTTTCCCTGGTGGCTCAGATGTTAAAGCGTCTGCCTGGAATGTGGGAGACCCCGGTTCGATCCCTGGGTTGGGAAGATCCCCTGGAGAAGGAAATGGCATCAAGACAGTATGGTACTAGCACAAAGACAGAAATATAAATCAATGGAACAAAATAGAAAGCCCAGAGATAAATCCACACATTTATGGACAGCTTATCTTTGTCAAGAGATATACAATGGAAAAAATGCAATCTCTTTAACAACTGTTGCTGGGAAAACTGGTCAACCACCTGTAAAAGAATGAAACTAGAACACCATACACAAAAACAAACTCAAATGGATTAAATATATAAATGTAAGACCAGAAAATATAAAACTCAGAGGAAAACATAGGCAGAACACTGATATAAATCACAGCAAGATCGTCTATAACCCATCTGCCAGAGTAATGGAAATAAAAAACAAAAGTAAACAAATGGTACCTAACTAAAGTTAAAAGCTTTTGCACAATGAAGGAAACTTACAAGCAAGGTGAAAAGACAGCCTTCAAGATGGAGAAAATAATAGAAATGAAGCAACTGACAGAATTAATCTCCAAAATATAAAATTAGCTCATACAGCTCATTACCAGAAAAATCAACAATCCAATCAAAAAGTGGGCCAAAGAGCTAAACAGACATTTCTCCAAAGAATGCATACAGATGGCTAATAAAGAAATGAAAAGGTACTTAACATCACTCATTATTAGATGAATGCAAATCAAAACCATAATGAGGTACCATGTCACACCAGTCAGAATGGCTGCCATCAAAAAGTCTACAAACAATAAATGCTGGAGAGGGTGTGAGAAAAGAGAGCACTCTTACACTGTTGGTGGGAATGCAAACTCGTATAGCAACTATGGAGAACATTGTGGAGATGCCTTAAAAACCTGAAAATCTAACTGTCATATGACCCAGCAATCCCACTGGTGGGCATGCATACTGAGGAAACCAGAATTGTAAGAGACATATGTACTCCAGTGTTCATTGTAGTACATGAACGATAGCTAGGACATAGAAATAACTTAGATATCCATTGGAAGACAAATGGATAAGGAAGTTGTGGTTCATATACACAGTGAGATATTACTCAGCTATTAAAAAAGAACATATTTGAGTCAGTTGTAATGCAGAGGATGAAACTGGAGCCTATTATACAGAGTGAAGTAAGTCAGAAAGAGAAACACCAATACAGTATATTAACTCATGTATATTGAATTAAGAAAGACAGTAGCAACCATCCTATATGCAAGGCAGCAAAAAAGACACAGATGTAAAATCAGACTTTTTGACTATGAGAGAAGGTGAGGGTGGGATGATTTGAGAGAATAGCATTGAAATATGTGTATTACCATATGTAAAATATGATAAGATAGACTTCAATGCAAAGAAATAGGGGGAAACAATAGAACGGGAAAAACTAGAAATTTCTTCAAGAAAATTAGAGACACCAAGGGAACATTTCAGGCAAACATGGGCACA
>NW_011495029.1:4829369-4831930 GCF_000754665.1 Bison bison bison
ATCTTTATGGCCCAGATAACCACGATGGTGTTATCACTAATCTAGAGCCAGATATCCTGGACTGAAAAATTAAGTGGGCCTTAGGAAGCATCGCTACAAACAAAGCTGGTGGAGGTGATACAATTCTAGTCAAGCTATTTCAAATCCTAAAAGATTTTGATGTGAAAATGCTGCACTCAATATGCCAGCCAATTTGGAAAACTCAGAAGTGGCCACAGGGCTGGAAAAGGTCAGTTTTCATTTCAATCCCAAAAATGAGCAATGGCGAAAAGTATTCAAACTACTACCAATTTCACTCATCTCACATGCTAGCAAAGTAATGCTCAAAATTCTCCAAGCCAAGCTTCAGCAGTACATGAACTATGAAATTCCAGATATTCAAGCTGGATTTAGAAAAGGCAGAGGAACCAGAGATCATATTGCCAGCATCCTTTGGATAATAGAAAAAGCAAGGAAAATCCAGGAAATCATCTACTTCTGCTTTATTGATTACACCAAGGTCTTGGACTGTGCAAATCACAACAAACTGTGGAAATATTAAAGAGTTGGGAATATCAGACCACCTTACCTGCCTCCTGAGAAATCTGTATGCAGGTCAAGAAGCAACAGTTAGACCCGGACATGGAACAACAGACTGGTTCCAAATTGGGAAAGGAGTACGTCAAGGCTGTATATTGTCACTCTGTTTATTTAATTTATATGCAGAGTACATCATGCACAATGCTGGGCTGGGTGAATCACAAGCTGGAATTTAGATTGCTGGGAGAAATATCAATAACCTCATATACGTAGATGCCAACTCCCTTATGGAAGAAAGTGAGGAGGAACTAAAGAGCCTCTTGATGAAAGTGAAAGAGGAGAGTAAAAAGCTGGCTTAAAACTCAACATTCAAAAAATGTAGATCATGGCATCCAGTCCCTTCACTTCATGGCAAATTATATAGGGAAATGATGGAAACAGTGAGAGTCTTTATTTTCTTGGGCTCCAAAATAACTGCAGAAATTAAATAACTCCGTGAAATTAAAAGACATTTGCTCCTTAAAAGAAAAGCTATGACCAACCTAAACAGCAAAGTAAAAAGCAGAGACATTACTTTGTCAGCAAATGTCTGTCTAATCAAAGCTATGGTTTTCCAGTAGTCACATATGGATGTAAGAGTTGGATTGTGAAGAAAATTGAGCACCAAAGAATTGATGCTTTTGAACTGTGGTGGTGGAGATGACTCTTCAGAGTCCTTTGGACTTCAAGGAGATCAAACCAATCAACCCTGAAGGAAATCAGTCCTGAATATTCATTGGAACGACTGAGGCTGAAGCTCCAATACTTTGGCCACCTGATGCAAAGAACTGACTCATTGGAAGAGACCTTGATGCTGGGAAAGATTGAAGGCAGTGGGAGAAGGGAATGACAGAGGATGAGATGGTTTGATGGCATCACCATATCAATGGACATGAGTTTGAGCAAGCTGCAGGAGTTGGTGATGGACAGGGAAGCCTGGTGTGTTTCAGTGCATGAGGTCACAAAGAGTCGGACGTGACTGTGTGACTGAACTGAACTGAAAATAGATGACCAATACAAGTTTGATGCTTGAAACAGGGCACACAAAGCTAGTGCTCTGGGACAACCCAGTGGGATGGGGTGTCGAAATAGGTGGGCGAGGGATTCAGGTTGGGAAAACACATGTGTACCCATGGCTGATTCATGCCAATGTGTGACAGAAACCACCACAATATTGTAAAGTAATTATCATTTAATTAAAATAAGCAAATTAATTTTAAAAATAATATAATAATATCAGAAAAGAGTAATTTGCTTAGTTAATATTCATTTTGTGATTTCAAATTATCTGGTGAGCTCTTTAAATCTCATGAGCTGAAAAACTATCAAATGCTGGCCATTCACAAATATGTATATCCTGTGTGGCCCTCATCTATAAGATAAATAAAATAGATACTCTTATTCAAATCACCTGTACTTCTCCACTTAAACACCTAAGAATCATCTCAAACTTAATTGTCAAAAACAATCAACTAACTGCCTCCACTTCCCAAACACCTTGCTTCTCTTGCTTTATTCCCTATAATCAGGGTAACTCTACAACTCATAATTCAGAGGTACTTTTGAGATTGAGAGGGGGAATGTTAATAATCTACCTCAATAAAATGTAACTGCTTTTATTCATTTCCAAAGCTTAAAATCTTGGAATCACTTCTGTGAACTTTTAATTTCATATCCTGTATTCAGTCTGTCAGCAAATATTTTCAGTTCTGTGTCAGAATTAAATTATATTTCACTACCTCCAGAATTACACATGCTGTATTATAATTACTTTTCTGTACCTTCTCTAAAATATCCTTGCCTCCAAACATGTCTCTCTAAAATCTATTTTAAGCACAGCATCTGACATAATCCTTTTAAAATATAAATCATATCATGTCATTCAAAATTCTCTTATAATGTCCCATAATATCCAAACATAAGCAGATTTCATAAAATGGACACAATCCTTCACTAGCTGCTCCTTTTCCAACCCATTGTCTCTTTGACATCATTTGCTGTTA
>NW_011495029.1:4832258-4833018 GCF_000754665.1 Bison bison bison
GTCCTTTCAGGTCCCTATTCACAATTACATTTGTGACCATTAGGCATTCTACATATTTTGCTCATCTGTTCACTGTCTGCAACTAACTACTACAATGATAACTCTATAAAGATGTGAAGTTTTTTCCATTTTCTCCCTACTGCCAAGACCCAAACCAATGCTCACAATCACAAAATATCTTTTAAAGAAGTAATTAATTAATTGACAAGTTTTATATTTAGATTCAAATAATATCTGCACCAGCAAATAAGTGTGGGTTAACGATTATAGATATGAAATTGAATTTTAATATAATTATATTTTTATTTTATTAAGTGATGAAGACAGTACCTACACTATGTCATGTGACTGTTTTTCTCTTCTGCCTGGTAAAATGGAAATTTTTTCCCATTTTAAGTAATAAAAATATCCATTCATATACAACTTCAAACTCAATTCTTGCATGGGTAAGTTCTACAATGTAAATAATACAAAACACCAATACAGATTTAATTACTTTCTCTCTTGTAATTTTTTTTTTCCTATTTAGAAAGAACTATATAGTATGTATCGGAGAAGGCAATGGCACCCCACTCCAGTACTCTTGCTTGGAAAATCCCATGGACGGAGGAGCCTGTTAGGCTGCAATCCATGGGGTTGCTAAGAGTCGAACACGACTGAGTGACTTCCC
Source organism: Bison bison bison (assembly GCF_000754665.1). Classification (NCBI taxonomy): domain Eukaryota; kingdom Metazoa; phylum Chordata; class Mammalia; order Artiodactyla; family Bovidae; genus Bison; species Bison bison. The sequence goes on from NW_011495029.1 coordinate 4,832,929, forward strand.
TTTCACTTTTCACTTTGATGCATTGGAGAAGGAAATGGCCACCCACTCCATTGTTCTTGCCTGGAGAATCCCAGGGATGCGGGAGCCTGG
>NW_011495029.1:4833118-4835517 GCF_000754665.1 Bison bison bison
CGTCTATGGGGTCTCACAGAGTCAGACACGACTGAAGTGACTTAGCATAGCATAGCATAGCATATAGTATGTATGCATGGCTCTTTTTTAGCTTCTATTTATTTTGAATTGATAAATCAAGAAACTCACTAATCACTGCACCATTACAATTAATTGAATTTAAGTATGAGTTAATGTGTTCTCCCTTGGACAGCAAAGAGAACAAACCAGTCAATCCTTAAGGAAATCAATCCTGAATATTCATTGGAAGGACTGATGCTGAAACTGAATCTCCAATACTTAGGCCACCTGATGAGAAGAGCCAACTTATTGGAAAAGACCCTGATTCTGGCAAAGACTGAAGGCAGAAGGAGAAGGGGACAACAGAGGGTGAGATAGTAGGATGGCATCACTGACTCAATGGACATGAGTTTGAGCAAGCTCTGGGAGATGGTGAAGGACAGGGAAGCCTGGGGTGTTGCAGTCCATGGGATTGCAAAGAATTGGATACAACTGAGTGACTGAACAACAAATGTGTAAATACAGTTTTACATGATATGGAATTTCTACCAGCTTCATAACGAATGCATATGTGTTAGTGTCTTCCGAACTTGGTCTGATATATAAAACTGTTACATTATACTAAACAAATGTTTCTCAGTTAGTTTTCAAATAGGACAAATTCCCTCTGACAATGTTTTTCAATAAAATTTTTTAAAATGGGCATTTAAGGAGATTCATTTTAAAGAATATAAAACAATAGGCTCATACTGTAATTTTTACCACTTAAATGAAATATAGCTTTGATTTCTTAAAACATTAGCATACTCAAAAGAATTGTTACTTCTAAAGGTATAAAAGTTAAGTAATGAATCAAAGAAAGCATTGTGGCAGTCTTGCTATAGGAAATTATAAACATTGACCTTAAACCAGTGTTTCTACCAATAGGTAAAAAAAATGTGATTTGCATTTTTAAGAGAAAATAATGGCATCATATTTCAAATATATATTTGAAATTAAATTCACCCATAAATGTTATAATAGCAATAATATTAAGTAATAACTGTAATTCCAAAGTGAGAAAAATATAACAAAATTCACTATTCCCAACATAAATATGTTATAAAATAGCATCATGTAATGAAAAAAAAAATGAGGAAAGATAAAAGCAATACTATGTTCTTTATTGTTCCCCCTAAATATCATATTAATTTAAAGACTCTTAATAGTTAATCTTTTACAGTATATATTGCTTTAAGGAAGGATGGTTAATATTTTACCCACTTGGTGTTTGATAAAATCTTAACACAAGTAGAAGTTTCATTGATTTCCTAAGGAGGAATCAGGGATCCATACACAAAACAAGAGATATTATTCTTGGAAAGAAAGATCTCACAATTCATTTAGTTTCTATTGCCAAAGAATTTCAAAAACTAATTTGTCTGGGCAGAGTCTCATCTCTCCAGGATTGTCTTAGGTGTGGTCTAAATGTGCAGTTCAGCTGACCTCTCAAGGTCACTTCCAGATTTATGAGCTTGTGAAATTCCTTAAAGCCATTTCTTTTCCAGGCTAACGTACACTGTTTCCACTTTCCTTAACAGATGAAAAAAGCCTTTGTTCATGCTCTAAAGAAAGCAGATCACTGAATACTGTTTTTTTCCATGAAACTGAACAATTCAGAACTCTTTTGTTTAATGCAGAATTGCTAAGAGCAGTCCTCCCCAATGTGTTACTATCATATTTCAAACCATGCCACATGCTGCTGAAAGGTTCCTCTCTAAATGCCATAGGATGGATTGAAACATGGTCACCCAAGGTAATTCTTTCTGGAACAATGAGGGCCTACTATGATTACAAAAAAACACAGTTTTGCTTCTTTCTTCCTCTGAATTGCTTTCATCCCAAAAGATAGGTTTCTATAATTTTAGCCTGAGATAGATTTGTTTTCCTCTGCAAATATTTGAAAATGAGAGTTATGTCTCAGGTGAATACACGTCTACTACTCTAATCACAAAATAACATCAGAATTCTAGATATTTGACCCCTGAACTGTTATCACTATTGTAACTTCTTAAAAGTTCTTAGTAGACTGAGATGGAAACACACTGACCTTCTTGATGAAGATATCAACTATAGCTTGCTTGTATAATCTACTCATCTATTTCAAAAATAGTGAGAAATTGCATCCTTTTTTTTTCTTTTCTTTCTTTTTTTAAATTTTATTTTATTTAACTTTACAATATTGTATTGGTTTTGCCATATATCAAAATGAACCTGCCACAGGTATACATGTGTTCCCCATCCTGAACCCTCCTCCCTCCTCCCTCCCCATACCATCCCTCTGGGTCGTCCCAGTGCACCAGCCCCAAGTATCCAGTATTGTGCATCGAACCTGGACTGGCGACTCATTTCATATATGA
>NW_011495029.1:4835848-4837508 GCF_000754665.1 Bison bison bison
TAATAAAGAACCCATCTGCCAATGCAGGAGACATAAGAGATATGGATATGATCCCTGGGTCAGGAAGATCCCTTGGAGGAGGGCATGGCAACCCACCTCAGTATTCTTGCCTGGAGAATACCATGGACAGAGGAGCCTGGTGGGCTACAAGTCCACAGGGTCAGAAAGAATCAGATGTAACTGAAGTGACTTAGCACATACACACACAAGGTATCACTTATATATGGAATCTAAAATACAACAAAAATGAACTTATTTACAGAAAAGAAACAACACACAGACATATAGAATAGACTTGTGGTTGCCATGGATGAGGGGAGGATTGGGAGTTTAAGATTAGCAGATGCAAAATATTATATATACAATGGATAAACAACAAGGTCATACTGTATAGTCCTGGGAACTCTATTCAATATCTTGTGATAAACCATAATGGAAAATAATATGAAAAACAATACATATATGTATAATTGAATCACTGTTGTACACAGAAATAAAAATAACACTAAATCTATACTTCAATAAATGTAAAAAGTTTTAAGTAAAATTAAAATAGCTTTAATCTATATTTTCTTAGCTTAAGAAAATTTATTATGGCATAAACAAATGGGCATATGTATAGTTAGCAGTTTTAATTATATAAACTTAGACCAGGGATTCATATATATGTATTTAAGAATGGTAAAACAAAACAAAAACAAAACAAACAAAAAAAACAAGAATGGCAAAACAAAAGTGCCTTTAAAAAGTTAGTTCATTGCTAAAGTTTTTTTTTATCTTTAATAATGTTATGTTGTATCATTATGTATGATTTATTTTCAAATATTTGACTCAAATAGAAAAGACCATATCTGAGTTTGCTCCCAGCTATGTTCAGCCTACAATATCTCTTCTCAGTTTTTCCCAATATCTTCAGCATCCTTGGTATTTATTTTTTAATATATTGTATTTTTCTTGTGGTTAAAACACACATAACATTACATTTTTCATCTTAACCATTTTTAATTGTATAACTCAATAGTGTTAAATATATTTGCATTGTTTGCATTAGAACTTTAGGACTTGTTCACCTAGCAAAACTGAGTTTGATAACTATTTTTTATCCTATGATTATTTTCACTATAAAAGAGAAATGCTTTCTATCCTTTTTAATTATTTTTAAGAATTAAAGTTATGCTTTCAACTATCAGTTTGACCTTAATCTAATTCCCCCTTAACACAAAATCATGAATTCATATAGTGACATCAATTAATCCAAAATACTTTGTCTCCAATCACTGAGGAGGCTAAATACAAAATCTACTCTTCTCTTTGAGTTAGTCCTCTCCTATCTTCTTAGAGTCAGCAAAATAAATTAAACTATACTCATGTCTGAATTCCTTCTAAGAATTAAATTAAGACAGAACTTCATGTAAGAGTAGGTATAACCTCACTGTCCAGGCCACATTCCAAACAAACTATTTTCTTTGTATGGATATAACTTCTCCTTGCTTATTTGGTCTGGTGCTAGACCTTGTTTCATCCATGTTTCATTCATTCTGTTTTGTAGCATGTTTGAGAAGAAAAGTTAACCAAAAAGTTTTAAAAATAGAGTTCCACTCTTTTGGCTTCATCTACTTAATTTCTTTATTTAATCATGCTTTTAAATATTTAAAATATT
>NW_011495029.1:4837892-4839786 GCF_000754665.1 Bison bison bison
AAAGATTGAACATTAAAAATTTCCAGGTGTTGACATAATACCCTTGTGAGTTTGAACAGTCATGTCTTGTCATTTCCAACTGATGAACTAAGGCAGGCACCTGAAAACAACTGTTGAAGGAGAGGCAGAAAGTTAAGACAGTTTGTACCAATTGCTGAATGTTGCTTTTCCTGAGTCTGTTATTAAGTGATCATATTCTAGCTGCATGTATTATATAAAATCATGTCCACACCCACTAAGTAAGCAGCACTGATCTGCATAGAAGAGAATGTAAAAATTTCAACATTACTATTCCAACAGAACTGTCATGTTAATAACATAGTGAACAAATCACATATGGAGGTTTTTGATTCCTGAGTTAGGTTAATTTCAATTTCCCTAAATCATTGATTATATATGATAAAGTAAACATTGAATTCAGATTCAATTTAAGTATCTTGAATATTTATATAATGATCACAATAGTAGATGATAGGAGAAAAACCAAAAGAAATTATAATACAAGGACATTTGTCTCAAGGTTATAATAGACAGGTAAAGAAATAAACATAATTATTTAAAATAATATATGTTCTAGAAGGTAGTATTTCATTCAGTGCTAGAATATTAGGTGCATAAAGTACTAGTGACATTATAAAACATAAAAAGTTATGAAGATACTACAGAAAAATTTGGTAAAGGAGGGGAAATGTATTATGAAAAAAAGTTAAGCTTTGGGGTTAATAGCAATTATTTTGTCTGACTAGAATAAAGAATTTTCACTGGTAATAGTGAGAGACAGGATGGGTAAATCAGTATATAAAGAACCTTGAATGCTAGTCTAAGAAATAGGTCTTAATATGATAAGCAGTGAAGTAAATGCGTCTCACAGCAGAAATGGTGTGATAGTATCATGAAAGGGACATTTTGTTCTCACAGGAGCTCAAGAATGCTTAATAAAGTTGTACTGTTCCATCCAAACTAGTTCATGAATATTTAAAATCTGTTCTGATTAATGCCCTTGTTTTTTCTAAATGATTTTAAAATGGTACAAGGTACAAAGTATTGTTTCTTTCTCACTGGGGGAAGAAGTTCTATCTGCATTGAGTGATAGGATAATCTTCCTAGGGCAGTGTAAAAGGATCTCAAATGTCAGACTTCTCTGTGCTCCTTAAGACTTCCAAAGTGATTAAAGAATTTATATAAAGTCATTCTCTTCACAAAATTATTTTAGATTGCAAAATAATATGCATTTGAAGGAATTTTCTAAATTGCTAAAACCATATATTTGCTTAGGTTTCAAAAAGTCTTGTGGTTAAAAGCTGGCACATAATGTCAGGACATCTGTAACCTTTGTTTCTCTTTAAACACTGCGTTTTTAGCAAATCATTTCTGCTGGTTTCCATGCTTGTCTTTCCTCATGGAAAACTCTCTAGATTCAAGATCTAAAAAAAACAATTTTTTGGCTTATTTAAATCTCTATCTGGTATCTATAATCTCAATATCCTTCTCCATGTTCCTTTAGTCAACTTTTGATTGCACCTGTGAAATTAATTTATAATGGAGAGGTATTATAATACCTGCTTCTCACCACCTTGCAATCATGTATAAGAATAACTATTATAGTAGAACTGAAGGCTGACAGCTCTTCTGAAAGAAGTGTGTTTGTTAGAAATATGTCTGCGGAAATGAGCACAGAACAAAATCTCTTCTGGTAATTATTCTTTCTAAAATATTTGCCTTAAACATATAAATATTTAAATTAAAACATAATAACTACTAACTGCATTAAATAAGTCTATCATAAAGGCCTCTCAAGCATTTTTCAAAAAGTCCAATTAATTGCTATTAAAATAGCTCTCTCTCTCTCTGTTTTCATGCATGTATGTGACTATACCTTTATACCGCCTTTTTG
>NW_011495029.1:4839886-4840589 GCF_000754665.1 Bison bison bison
CTTTTTGAAATTTACTTAGTACCCAATATTTACCAGTTAATTTGTCATTGAGATACCATTTCACTGATATTTAAAGGATATTCTCTCTCCAGTGTTCTTATTTTTTAAATTAGGCAAATTTTATTAGTTATAACGTAAAATTTGACTAAATTCCTAGTTTTATTTTTGCAGTAACAAAAATTCTGTCAATTGATCAGATCATTCTATCAACAAAGTATCTTTTCCTTTTGGATTTTTTTAAATTAAAAATATGGAAATAAAATATTTCCTTGAGGATTAATTTATTTAAGTTAAAATTGACTTAATTTCTGACACATTCAACTATTATATAATTTACTTAAGACATTACAGACATTTTATCTCAGGATACTTGATATGAAAAATAGTGTAGAAACATAAAAGAAATAACTATCTTAAAATGTTACCCATGTCTATAGATATATCTTATGTCATTGATCATTTGGCTACAATTTTTTTGTGCACTCACATATGTATGTGAATTTTCTGATCTATTATTTTTTTTCTTTTGTATGAAAATCTTATCAATTATGATTTATTTTTTTTAATTTTATTTTATTTTTAAACTTTACATAATTGTATTAGTTTTTCCAAATATCAAAATGAATCCACCACAGGTATACATGTGTTCCCCATCCTGAACCCTCCTCCCTCCTCCCTCCCCATACCATCCCTCTGAGTCATC
>NW_011495029.1:4840689-4842556 GCF_000754665.1 Bison bison bison
CTGAAAAAAAAGTGAAAATTACATGTTTTCCACCTTTCAAATGTATTGTTTAAGTGAAGCTTTCTCCATTTTTCTCCTAAGTTTTTCTAGCTTTGGTATAGGTAAATAGTCAGTGAATTTTAAAATAATGCAGAGAATAATATGCACTGTGACAAGATGTCTTTTCAATCCCTGCCCTCAACTTCCGTGTCATTCTAGCCATCATCACAGCTTAAATATATGACCCTTTTAAAACACTGAATAAGCGCTCCCCTAACTAAACTTCCTGGCTTCCCTGGAGGCTCAGACGATAAAGAATTCACCTGCATTGTAGGAGACCTCTCTTTGAACCCTGGTTCAGGAAGATACCCTGGAGAGGGAATGGCTACCAACTTCAGTATTCTTCCATGGAGAATTCCATGGACAGAGGAGCCTGGTGAGCTACAGTCCATAGGGTCACAAAGAGTCAGACAGGACTGATTGACTAACACTTTCATTTTCAAGTAAACTCCATGGTCCAGAATTTTAACACATTACACACTCCTCTTTGTACAAGACATCAGATGTTTAGATCGGAAAGGCAGTGTTATTTGCATACTAACTAATCAGACACTCACACAGGATTCTAAGAGTCAAGGGAAGAGTAAAAAAGAGAAATAAGGGAGTGGACATGGAAGTTTCCTGAGAAAATAGGTTTTGGTAGGTAACAAGGACAGGTAGAGAGGAGAAGAAGGTAGAATGGAAGAAAAAGAAGAAGAAGAAAGGAGGATAAAGGGATAAAGGAATATTATCCTATCTCAAATTTTGCATAGGATGATCTCTTGTTTACAGCACAAGCACCAAAACTCATATTAATTTTCACTGTTACTTGCATTTCTCAAAATTCTTGTGTTTAGCTAGAAAAAAGTTCAGACTAAATCATATTTGACAATCCTTCTGTGAGTTTAGTTGACAGAGGCTTCTACTGGCAGAAAAGGAACTAAATTCAAGTAATTTACTTTGGTCCCCACAGTGATTTTAAAAATCTCTAGAATTTGAATATCTTTTCACGGTGCATGTAAAGTTCCTCACTACTCTCTAATATTTTATAAACTTCCTGGTTTACTCATTTACCTGTCTCAAGTCTGAAATCATTTGCCTTTCCTACCATGACTTACTGCTTCTGATTTGTGTTATTGTTCCAGCCCCAGAATGTGATACTCTGGAACACAGACATGAAGGTATTAAATTTCTCCTCTATGAGCATGCTTTCTTAAAACAGCCTCCTTCCCCATCAAAGACTTGAAACTCGGAAATCCTGTGGAGCACAATCAGAAGATGTGCTTTTATTTCTTGTGTGGCTGGTTCACTGATCTCTCCATTGAGCAAATTTCTACCCATGAATTAAGCATTTAAAATCATCTCATATATATGGAATTTAGAAAGATAATAACAATAACCCTGTGTACGAGACAGCAAAAGTGACGCTGATGTATGGAACAGTCTTATGGACTCTGTGGGAGAGGGAGAGGGTGGGAAGATTTGGGAGAATGGCATTGAAACATGTAAAATATCATGTATGAAACGAGATGCCAGTCCAGGTTCAGTGCACGATACTGGATGCTTGGGGCTAGTGCACTGGGACGACCCAGAGGGATGGTATGGGGAGGGAGGAGGGAGGAGGGTTCAGGATGGGGAGCACATGTATACCTGTGATGGATTCATTTTGATATTTGGCAAAACTAATACAATTATGTAAAGTTTAAAAATAAAATAAAATTTAAAAAAATCATCTCAAATTGTTTTGTGGGAAATATTGCTTTGAGGATATCACAGAATGTTGAGTAACCACTTCCTGCTCTTCAAAGTTATAAAATGATGATGAATTGCAAGTGCCTCAGTGTTAGAT
>NW_011495029.1:4842941-4844652 GCF_000754665.1 Bison bison bison
AAAGAGATATCATGCATTTAAAGAGGTATCATACATTTCACCTATTTAAAATGTATAATTCACTGACTTTTAGCACATTCATAGAGTGTGATCCATCATCACTACAAAGTTTAAATTATTTCATCACTTTAAAAAGAAACCCTATACCCATGAGTGGTTATTTCCTGTATTGTATCTGTGTGTATATGTAATTCTCTGTATATTATGACCTTTGACATCTTAAAAATTCTTTTCTAGCTAGGGAGATACTGTCCCTTCTTAGGTTACCAATTATTAGAACTAGCAAAGGGTCCAGGCCCCTGTTGTGAGCATACTTTTGATATGCAAAGTAACCAATTCAGGGTCACACCTCCTCTTTCTGGTCTGCATACCTCAGGAGGCAATACACTGTTGCCTTAATCATCCTGGGGCTATGTACCAGGCAACTTGCCCAAAACTCATAGAAATTATTCAAACTAGGTCAATTCTAATATCTTCTCTCTGCCTCATCTTGACTTTCTGGAAAACTCCAATAAAGGCTCTGGTCTAAACCTTCCCCTCACTTCTGCCTCCTAATCAGCCTAGTCTCTATCCCATGTTGCCCTGCCTGGTGTGTTGTACCTCCTGTCTCTAGGACCTATGAATATGATAAACTATTTTTCATCCTGGGTCTCTCCCCTGTCTCTTCTTGTGGCCATTTTTTACTATCTCATAAAACAACACCAAACATCCCAAATGTTTCCACCAGAGCACCAGCAGCAAGCAACTATTAATCTACTTTATATCTTAAATATTGCCTATTCTAGACAAATAATGTAAATGGAATTAGTGTTCCTTTGTGAGCAGCTTCAATGTTGTAGCATGTATCAGTACTCTATTTCTTTTTATCAAACATTCTATTATATGAATATATGTTTTATTTATCAGATTTATAGATCACGTTTTATTTGTCAGATGATGGATGTTTATATTGTTCTACTTTTTGGCTGCAAAGAATAGTGCTGCTAAGAATGTTCACATAGTTTTTTAGGTGGATATGTATTTTAAATTCTCTAGGTGTGGAATTATTGGGTCATATGGTAACAGTATGTTTAAATAATTAAATGTCAGATTGTATCCAAAGCACTAGTATATAAATTTTCCACATCCTCATCCGTATTTTTTATTATCTGACTTTTTGATTGTAGCTATCACAGTGTAAGTGAAGTGGTGTATTATGGGTTGGCCAAAAAAGTTTGAGTTTTTCCATAAGATGGCATGGAAAAACTCAATTTTTTTGATCAACACAAAATTTTTTACTCAATTTTAATTTCTCTGATGACTAATTACGTTAAGCATCTTTTGATGTGCTTTTTGTTCACTTACCTACCTTCTTTGCAGAAATGTTTTTTTTTCCAAGTCTTTTGTTAATGTTTTAATTGGACTGCCTTTTTGTTGTCAAGCTTTAAGGACTTTTTAAAAAATATTCTAGATACAACTCCATTATCAGATTATTTTAACATGATTTTTCTACTGCTCTGTGAGTTGTCTTTACACTTTCTTGATGGTGTCCTCTGAAACATGATATTTTAAAAAATTTGTGATGTCTAGTTTTTCTTCTATGGCTTCTGCACATATGTTTAATTCTAAGTTCAGTTCAGTTCAGTTGCTTAGTTGTGTGCGACTCTTTGTGACCCCATGGACTGCAGCACACCAGGCTCCCCTGTCCATCACCAACTCTCAGAGCTTACTA
>NW_011495029.1:4844752-4845098 GCF_000754665.1 Bison bison bison
GACAGGTAGATAGATAGTTGTACTCAGTCATGTCTGACTCTGTGACCTCATGGACTATAGCCTGCCAGACTTCTCTGTCCATGGGATTCTCCAGGCAAGAATACTAGAGTGGGTTGCCATTTCCTCCTGCAGAGGATCTTCCCAAGCCAGGAATCAAACCCACATCTCCTTCATTGCAGGCAGATTCTTTACTGCTGAGCCACCAAGAAAGCCTTGAGCAGTAAAATCATATTTTTATAAGCATGACTTATTGGACTAAAATATTAATTTAATTTTCAATAACATTAAAATATAGATTGTTTTGGGAAATATATTGATCAATGATGTTCTTATATAAATGTAGGAT
>NW_011495029.1:4845198-4845727 GCF_000754665.1 Bison bison bison
CAGTGTTAGATGACTTTTCCAATTTTTTGATTATTGCCTAGAAATCCCTGTTACATATATGGCCCTGGGACTCAAACTATTTTAGCAGTTTAAGTTAACATATGTTCCGTGTTTTGTTTTGCTTTTTACACGTTTGGTAAATAAATATTAGTTTTCATGTAAAAACAGAATGTTCCTTTTAGAATGTACAATTTAAATATTTTCTGACCACAATTTTTTATAAATAGTAAAATAATAATTACGTTTACCATTAATAATAACTAAAAGATTATGGTATCTACGATTGTAACTGTAGCAGAACAGAGAAAAATTTTGGTCATTATTTGGCTAAATGGCACCCCCTAGTATTTCAGGTTTGAAAATGATGTTTGTGAACTGCCCTGACAGTCCAGGGGTTAAGACTCCATGTTTCCACTGCAGGGGGACATGAATTCAATTCCTAGTCAAGGAACTGAGATCCCACATGCCCACATGGGGTAGCAGAATAATGATAATAATAATAAAACAGGTAATAAATATTCTGTAGCCT
>NW_011495029.1:4845894-4846583 GCF_000754665.1 Bison bison bison
GAATATTTGCTGAAAAGAGTCTCTGTCCCATATATGTCTTGGCTCCGTGGCATATGTTCTGAAACTCTGCACTATTTGTTCCCAATTACAGTTAGTTTAGTAGCAGCCTTAAGAATAGAAACTAATCTACTTTATTTAGACAAATATTTGTTGATCAAAATTCTATTAAGTACATTATTAGTTATTTTAATAAGGCCTTACTCTTTACAAAACTTTTGCACAATCACAATTTTTTGACCCTAAGAGCAACCTAATGAGGTTTATGAATGTCTTAATTTTTAAAAGTAAGGGAAACTGAACTTTAAAAAAGCCAAGTGACTTACCTAAGGACATAAAATTAGTGGTACCAGAGTTGATATCTTCTGCTCCAAAGCCAATGTTACGTCACAGGGTTTAATCTCAAAAATATGCAAATATCTCATACAACTCAACAATAAGAAGACAAACGATGCAATTGAAAAACAGGCTGCTGCTGCCAAGTTGCTTCAGTCGTGTCCGACTCTGTGCGACCCCATAGACGGCAGCCCACCAGGCTCCTCCGTCCCTGGGATTCTCCAGGCAAGAACACTGGAGTGGGTTGCCATTTCCTTCTCCTGAAAAACAGGGAGGAGATGTAAATAGACATTTCTCCAGAAAAGACATACAGATGGCCAATAGGACATAAAACATTGTTCAATATCTCTAATTAC
>NW_011495029.1:4847315-4847826 GCF_000754665.1 Bison bison bison
TACTGGAGTGGGTTGCCATTTCCTTCTCCAATGCATGAAAGGGAAAAGTGAAAGTGAAGTCGCTCAGTCATGCCCGACTCTTAGTAACCCCATGAACTGGAGCCTACCAGGCTCCTCCATCCATGGGATTTTCCAGGCAAGAGTACTGGAGTGGGGTGCAATTGCCTTCTGGAATGGGTATACATTCCCTTCACCAGGGGATCTTCCCAGCCCAGGAATCGAACTCGAATCTCCTCTATTGCAGGCAGATTATTTACTATCTGAGCCACCAGAGAAGCCCCAACCAAGACATAGGAAAAACCTAAATGTCCATCATCAACCAATGAATGGATAAAGATGTGGTATATATACAATGCAATACTACTCAGCCATAAAAAAGAACAAAATAATGACATTTGCAGCATCCTGGATGCAACTAGGAATTATCATCCTAAGTGAAGTAAGTCAGAAAGAGAAAGACAAATACCATATGATATCATTTACATGTGGAATCTAAAATATGGCACAAATT
>NW_011495029.1:4847926-4848318 GCF_000754665.1 Bison bison bison
CAAGACATACAGATGGCCAATAGGACATAAAACATTGTTCAATATCTCTAATTACTAGAGAAATGGAGATAAAACCCACAATGAGGTACTACCTTACACTAGTAAGAATGAATACCATTAAAAAGCCTACAAATAGCAAATGCTAGAGAGGGTGTGGAGAAAAGGGCATCCTCTCACACTATTGGTGGGAATGTAAGTTGGTGCAGCCACTGTGGAAAACAATATGGAGGTTCCTTGGGAAACTAAACCAGAATTGCCATATGATTCAGCTATCCCATTCCTGGGCATATACCCAGGCAGAATTATAATTCAAAAAGATACATGCAACATTATATTCATAGCGGTACTATTCACAATAGCCAATATGTTAAAAAAAAAAAAAAAAAAAAAGA
>NW_011495029.1:4848418-4850392 GCF_000754665.1 Bison bison bison
CACTGCAGATGGTGATTGCAGCCATGAAATTAAAAGATACTTACTCCTTGGAAGGAAAGTTATGACCAACCTATATGGCATATTCAAAAGCAGAAAGATTACTTTGCCAACAAAGGTCTGTCTAGTCAAGGCTATGGTTTTTCCAGTAGTCATGTATGATGAATGTGAGAGTTGGACTGTGAAGAAAGCTGAGCACCAAAGAATTGATGCTTTTGAAGTGTGGTATTGGAGAAGACTCTTGACAGTCCCTTGGACTGCAAGGAGATCCAACCAGTGCATTCTAAAGAAGTTCAGTCCTGGGTGTTCTTTGGAAGGAATGATGCTGAAGCTGAAACTCCAGTACTTTGGCCACCTCATGCGAAGAGTTGACTTACTGGAAAAGACTCTGATCCTGGGAGGGATTGGGGGCAGGAGGAGAAGAGGATGACAGAGGATGAGATGACTGGATGGCATCACCGACTCGATGGACATGAGTTTGAGAAAACTCCAGGAGTTGGTAATTGACAGGGAGGGCTGGTGAGCTGGAATTCATGGGGTCGCATAGAGTCTGACATGACTGAGCAACTGAACTGAACTGAACTGATATCATTTGAGTTTGATAAAATCACAAGTAAATGTCACTTATTAATTCACTGATTATTATCTTTAAAATATTTTATTATTTTAAATGTATTTCATGCAATACTTATTATATAAAGTTTAATTTAAAAATTCACATCAACCTGAAGAATAAAGTAACAATAATAATTGCTATTGTCGTTCAGTAGCCCAGTCATGTCTGACTTTTTCTGACCCCATGGACTACAGGCCAGGCCTCCCTGTCCCCTACACTCTCCTGAAGTTTGCCCAAGTTCATGTCCATTGCATTGGTGATGCCATCCAGCCATCTCATCCTCTGACACTCTCTTCTCCTTCTGCCCTCAATCTTTCCCAGCATCAGGGACTTTTCCAATGAGTAGTCTGTTCTCATTAGATGACCAAAATACTGGAGCTTCAGCTTCAGCATCAGTCCTTCTGGTGAATATTCAGGATTGATCTCTTTTAAGATTGACTGTTTGCTCTCCTTGCTGTCCAAGGGACTTTCAGGAAGGAGTCTTCTCCAGCACCACAGTTTGAAGGCATCAATTCTTTGCTGCTCTGTCTTCTTTACGGTCCATCTCTCACAATCATCTGTGACCACTGGAAAGACCATAGCCTTGACTATCCAGGCCTTCATTGAAAGAGTAGTATCTCTGCATTTCAACCCGCTGTCTAGGTTTGTCATAGCTTTCTTGCTGAGAAGCAATCATCTTCTGATTTCTTGGCTGCAGTCACCATCCACAGTGATTTTAGAGCCCAAGAAGAGGAAACCAGTCACTGTTTCCACATTTCCCGCTTCTATTTGCCATGAAATAATGGGGCCAGATGCCATGACCTTAGTTTTTTAATATTTAGTCTTAAGCTGGCTCTTTCACTCTCCTCCTTCACCTTCATCAAGAAGCTCTTTAGTTCCTCTTCACTTTCTACCATTAGATATGTCTCCTGCTTATCTTGATTCCAGCTTGTAACTCATCCAGCAAGCAATTTTCATGATGTGTTCTGCATATAGTTTAAATAAACATAGTGACAGCAGACAGCCCTGTCCTACTCCTTTCTCAGTCCTGAACCAATCAGCTGTTCTATACAGGGTTCTAACTTTGGCTTCTTGACCCACAAACAGGTTTCTCAGGAGACAGGTAAGATGTTCTGGTATTCCCATCTCTTTAAGAGCTTTCCACAGTTTGTTATGATCCACACAGTCAAAGGCTTTAGCATAGTAAATGAAATAGGTAGATGTTTCTTTATGGACTTCCCTTACTTTCTCTATGATCCATAAAATGTTGGCAGTTTGATTTTTGGTTCCTCTGTCTTTTCTAAACCCAGCTTGGACATCTGAAAGTTCTTAGTTCATGTAATGCTGAAGCCTAACATGCAAGATTTTAAGCATGACCTTAA
>NW_011495029.1:4851953-4852194 GCF_000754665.1 Bison bison bison
GCAACCCACTCCAGTATTTTTACCTGGAGAATCCCATGGACAGAGGAGCCTGGTGGGCTACAGTCCATGGGGGTCAGAGAGTCAGTCATGTGCATGCATGACTGAGCATGCATGTACACACATATATAATTTCAAAAGTTAAAAAAAAAAAAAAAACAGGTATGCCAGTGTCATTGCTGCTGCTGCTGCTAAGTCGCTTCAGTCGTGTCTGACTCTGTGCGACCCCACAGACGGCAGCCCA
>NW_011495029.1:4852294-4854242 GCF_000754665.1 Bison bison bison
CAGAGAGTATAAGTGACTTGAACTAAGCCAAAGAACTCTCTAACCTTTTAACTTCCACTTTTAATATACTCTCATACTCCATTTTATTAGTCCATTATTTCTCTTCTATTCTAGTTCTATTCTCATTCAAGTAGTAATTCAATATTTCACACCCATTTATTCTTTTCATCTTTATGATGAATCTGTCCACTTATGAGCCAGAGTTCAACAAAATATACCTCTAATACCACTTTTCATAATATCATTTCTAATCACATACTGGATTTGGAAGGCATACTTAAAAATATTCTGTGCCTCATAGAGTAAGAAATATATATCAGAACCCATAGGTTAAATACGCTGCAGCAACTTTTCTCTATTCTCCAATTGGGAGAAAAACAATTAAATTTTATATACAATTCAATGATCTTCAAACACATCCTGAGAGCTAAAAAGTAAAAGGACTAATATTAAATTCCTGGCAACTGTAAAAAATCAGCATACTATATATAAGTCTTTGGAGCATGAAATAAAAGTGTATGTTGAAAATGGGGGGGAAATGAGGTGCATCATTCATATAATAATGATAGTGGTTTTTCCTATAGCATTTCAATCTGGAGGTTTGCTTTCTAGCTGTTTTAAAGGTTTTGAGTAGCTGATTTAATTGTCTCTAAGAGACAAACTAATGTTCTAACTTCATCAGAGTTATTTTAGCCTAATACTGACTCTGCCTCTTAATGTTTGGTCTTAATTTGCTAAATCAAGTGATTAAGTTTAAAGTAAATTTAATTAAAAAGGGAGAAGAGTAAAATAAGAGAGTACTGGTGAAAACAGGCTGACTTACTAGTCCAGTATATTTAAGCACATACATTCATATGTTTAGGCTTGAATATTGGCCAGATGAAATTTTGTGAACCCTAGAAAATAATAGCCACTAACTCTAAGGGTATTATATTTAATACATGTAGTATTTAGATCAAGGGGACCCTCATGACCTGACTGTTTAAATTTTGGCTCATAAGCTATATTATGTGTTGCTACATCATGAAATTTGTTTCTACATCTAATTTCCTCAATAAAGTCTTCTCAAAATAAATTCAACTAATTTCCTGCGATGTTTAATATCTCCAATGATTTTAAAAATTATTGTATGTATATAGTACCATTCAAATTAAAAACTTTATCTTAGGCACCATTTAATTTGCTTTCAAAATTTTTCAGGAAAAAATATGATTTGTGCTATACTGAGGGTGAAATTCTAATGTCTGCTGGTTTCCCCCCTTATTCCCTATGAAATTGAGGAACTATATTTTTCCATTATTAATTTATGATTGCATTCCACAACTCATCTTGAGTAAAAACATGTGCAAGACAGTGTGCTTTGTTTTGTGAGAGGTACCAAAGAGAGCTAAATGAAAATAAGACTATTTTAAACCCAGACTCTGTCACTTAACTGTGTGAATTCAGGGTTTTTTTTTTTAATTTTAATTTCTTTGATTCTCAGTTTTAAATTATGTAAAAGAGAGACAACAGCACCTCCCTAAATGGTTTGTGTAGATATTAAAATATATATTATATGGAAATATGTAACACAGTGCTGGGCACAGAAAGATAGCTAAATACACATGAGTCTGACAGAGACATTATATTCAGTAGATGAAACTGGCATTAAGAAAAATGTCACCTGAATGATAGATAAGAATTTAGTCAGAAGGAGTTGATAGGATATCATTCCATTGAGAGGAGAGCATGTGGAATCGTGTAAAATATAAAAATGTGGAGTCTTTTCAGGAATTTTAGGGGGAGGGCTTGAATAGAGGCTATGAATAAGAGACTGGGGAAATAAATTGGATAGTTAGATGGAGATTAGATCAAGTAGTTTGGGCCTACTTTGTTAATTAAAGATAAGATTTGAATGTTTCTAAACATGGAAGAATAATAATGAAAGCTGGATTGGTAACAGGGAGAT
>NW_011495029.1:4854342-4858009 GCF_000754665.1 Bison bison bison
TCAAAGTATGATATGACCTGGCCCTGCCTGTCTCACTAAGGATATTTCCTGTGCCTCCATAGTCCCTCTTAAAGCTCCAATAAGAATAAATTATCTTCAGCAATTTGCTTTGTTCTTGTCTACATGCTATATACTCGCATTTGGAAGTATTTTTCATTGATTTATCCAACTGAACATCTTCATTCATCCTTCAAGCATCAGTTCAGGCATCAGACCCTCTGAAAAAAAATCTCCCCTATCCTACCTATACAAACTTCATTATTCTAGCTACTTCTTACCCTTCTATATCATTTTTTTTTTCAAGGGACTGGGACCCACCTACACACATTCAGTTACAAAAGTCAGAAACATATCCTTGGGATTTCCTTGGCAGTCCAGTAGTAAGGACTCTGTGCTTTCACTGCAGGGGTCCAGATTCAATCTCTGGTCAGGGAAATAAGGTCCTGCGAGCTGCCTGTGTCATTTTGACTACTAATGGCATTGCCTTCATTACACTCTTTTTCATTTCTTAGTTTACGCAGACTATTAAGATGGTTATCACATAGTAGCACTTAATATTTCTTGAAGCCATAGCACTATATATTTATAGCAGCTTATAATTTACTATGTTTCAGCACATTGTTTTCAACACTTTACATGTACTAATTCACATAATATTAACTTTAGAAAACTCTTTAAACTAGTAATAATTATCTCCATATAACAGTTGGTATAACTCAGGCAAAGAGAGAACAAATAAAAAGAGCAATGTTTCAGGTATAGAAAACCATGAAATCAAGCATTCAAACTCAAGCATTCTGGATCCAAGCCCCCTTCTGTTAACAAATACAAAACATTCAGTCTCCTAAATGAAACTGTGAAACACATTAAAAAGGGATATTGGTCAAAGTAAATCCATGGTTAATTATTATAGTTAGAAAAAAGAAGTAGACATCAAGTAGAAATATTCAACAAAGTGGGAGGAAAATCAGGTTAGTATAGTATTGTGGAACCAAAGGAAATGTTCCTTTAAAAAAATAGGAACATGAGAGAGATTAACAGTGCCAGAAAAATAGTTGTTAATTGATAATCCAAGTCTCAAAAGAAGTGGAAAGGAAGAGAAACAAGACCACAGAATCAGTCTTCTAAATGTAGATGGCCAGTCATTTCTCAGAAATGGGAAGGGGAAAGAAAAAAGAATATTATTAGAAAATGCACAGATATAGTAATGGAGGAGCATCAAGCAGACTCATGTATAAAGATCTTGATTATGTGAGAAAAGTTGTAGGAAAGATCATCTGCTAAAATTGTCACTGAATGCACATTCATATGCCCAATGCATAGTAAGGCCAAACAAACCAAAATGTAATTTGGAGTAGACAAAGGTTTATTGCAGAGTCATGCAAGAAGACATGTGGCTGATGCCCCTCAAACTCTGAACTCCTCAAAATGATTTAATAAAGCACTTTTAAAGGCAAAGTGAGGAGAGATATGGTTAGTTGTTGCAAACTTCTTGGTGTCAGAATTCTTTGATGTTAAATGTTGGAGGCAGGAGGAGAAGGGGATGACAGTGGATGAGATGATTGGATGGCATCACTGGCTTGATGGACATGAATTTGAGCAAGCTCCAGGAGTTGGTGATGGACAGGAAAGCCTGACATGCTGAAGTCCGTGGGGTCACAAAGAGTCGAACACGACTGAGCAACTGAACTGACTGACTGATAGTTGTCCATGTAGGTCAGGTCATAATGCCCCTGTAAACCTCCAATAAAGCGAATGTTATTCTCGGTCCTGCAACTTTTTATCTTTATATTAATGAACTCAAAGGTCAGAGCCCTGAGAATGGGCTCTCCTGCATATTTCAGGCTTTAGACAGCATTCTTTTACAAAAGGTGCAGAGCCAGCATGACTAAGCATAGGAACCGAACAAATCTAATACGGAATCAGATTTGTTCTTCCTTATTACAAAAGTGATGAAGACTGATTAGACTGGAAATTTTTAAAAAGGAAAAGACTTGGTAAAATCTCTATGAGGAATGAAACAAAAAAGCCATAAACTAAGTCATGTACTAGAAAAAAAATTAATTGTTAATATCTTAAAGCAAAAGAGGTGCTGAATGGCACAAAACATAAATAGTAGTTATACTATATTTAAAGTGAAGAACAGTAACTAGAACTTAGAAAATATACTGTAATATCCAAGGATAATAGTATGGGAAGGGATAAAGGAAGAATAGAAAGAGTTCTGAAGTCCTTTGGAGTAGAAGAATACAAGCAAATTGCTGAGTCATATATAAAATTATTTATATTTTTATGGTAGAAAAATCAAGAGCAGATGGCATAGGTGCATTTCATGAGCTGCAAATAATTAGGGTCTAGGCTTCAGATGTACAAGGTGAGCCTGAAGTATATTGTCATCCCATAAAATGTAGAATTAATCAAAAGCTACAGATATCAAAATATAAATGCTAACATCAAAAAGGTCCTACTGGGCAAAGATGAGAAGCTCATTTAAGTATCAATAAAAGTAATAGCTACAACATATTTAAATACATCAAATATTGCCAAGCTTATAATTATATTTAAAAAACAAATAAAAACTTCATTGATCACTTGTGGAGGATGCTAAGTATCATTTCATTATTATGAAATCCCAAATCTTAGTAAATAAATGAAGACATTTATCCTTCCTTTTCTATATACCCTTCATCTTCTCAGTATTACCAAATATGAGTTGAGAAGTCTGTGTATATTTAATGCCCCTATGATATAGTCTTGCCGCTCTCCTGGAAAAAATGTACATACAATTTATGTGTATGTGTGTATATTTATATATGCACATAATTTATAGGAAAAAGACTATAATAAGAAAAAATGAGGCAATATCTAGGGAAGCTAAACCCAGACACAGGGAAACTGCACAGCAAAAACAACCTGATTACTTCAGCAAGACAATAAAAAGAAAGAGGAATGGAGGAAAGGACACAGCAAGGAAAAGAGATGGTAAGAGAACTTACATATTTTTTAAAACTTAAAATATATCACCAATCAAAATAGGGTGAATTTATTTAAATATGAAGTAAAAAAAAACTTTATTTTTTTTAAGATTCAAATTTTGTTTTCATCAATGTTTGAGAATGATTACATTTACAGAGTTTTGTTATTTTTGTCTCTTTGAATTCTAATATTATAAAACCAAGATTCAAATAAACACCAAAAAACCCCCACCATTTATTGTTTCATTAAACTTATTATGCCATGGATTTGAAGAAGTTTAAGTTCTGATTCTCAATAAAGCAACATAAGCATATGCAATAAAGGGTGGTCAGATTGTAATGGTAGATATTCAAAAAGAGAATATATCAAGTGAACCATGCAGATCTCCTGGAGAACATGCTTAGTCAGGTCAAGAAGGGAGGGCCAGTTTCTGAAGAAACAGAGACACCTAGGAATTAATGTAGCTGGCATTCCAGAAATCAAATTGCCAACATCCACTGGATCATCAGAAAAGCAAGAGAGTTCCAGTAAAACATCTATTTCTGCTTTATTGACTATGCCAAAGCTTTTGACTGTGTAGATCACAATAAACTGTGGAAAATTCTGAAAGAGATGGGAATATCAGACCACCTGACCCGCCTCTTGAGAAACCTGTATGCAGGTCAGGAAGCAACAGTTAGAACTGGACATG
>NW_011495029.1:4858109-4859711 GCF_000754665.1 Bison bison bison
ATATTTTAGTTATTTTAGTAATTCTTTTGTTTCAGAAATACATATTGAGATAATTGCAGATGATATGACATGTGAGTTATACTTCAAGATATTCCTACAGAAAGCAGGGAATAGTTGTTCAGGTTAAACATCTCACCTGAAGTCATATATCTAGTGTGAATCTGATAGCCAAGAAAGTAAAAAAGTAAGTACAGTTCTGTATAATGCCAAGATTGGGCAGTGGGAGCAGGAAAATGGTCTGCCTATATCATTGAAGTTTAACTAGATAAAGCAAAATGAATATCTGAATATGGTTATGCATGTCAAGCTAGCATCCAGATTAAAAACTGAGAGGGGATTCTAACAACAGAGAGGAATCAATCATACAGATCCCAATGAAGTACATGTTTGGTATATATGCTAGATATAACTTTCCTTATTCAAGAATAAATAAACCTTATGACATGGAGTCTATAATACAATTCAGTTATATTAAGAAAATATTTCTATGAAAAATAAAAATTATAAATTCTATTTAAAATTCTAAAAGCTATACAAATTATAAATCTTTACAAAATTATTTACAAAAGAAAATAGGAAAATAGTTGGACTGCATGTTCTGTTCTTCATAAAATAAATTGAATTATGTATTTTATAAACAGGATGACAAGAAAGAAAAGGAGGTATAAGGTATAAATTAAGGATGTGTAGAAACTAAAACCTGTAGTAAAATTAAAATCCACAATAGAAATATTTGAAGAAAAAAATCAGCATTTTAGAAAATCAAAATTGTGATGATGATCATGATGACATAGTGCAAACCAGAGATACTTTCTCAGAAAGCAGAGGAAAACAACAAGAAATACAAGACAAAATATGACAAAAAGCTTAGACCCAGTTTATGGCTAATTAGTGTCCCTGACTGAAATAAGCCAAAACAAATATAGCAGAAGTGACAAACAGGTATAATTTATTAAATTTTCCTAACAATTGCAATCTTGATATAAGTTAAGCTGGCAAAAAATACAGCCAATAAATGACCTTCGGAAATTTAAATGCCATGAAAAAATATCCAATATAATATATGAAAACTCCAAGCTGTGACACCAAAGTTATTACATCAATTTATCAACAGAACTTTGTTTAGTAATGTCTGCTAAAAATTTTTTATAATTTTATAGCAGTACTGAGGAGATAAAATTCTCCAGGTTTGACGCAGGATACAGGATGCTTGGGGCTGGTGCACTGGGATGACCTAGAGGGATGGTATGGGGAGGGAGGTGGGAGGAGGGTTCAGGATAGGGAACACATGTACACCCGTGGTGGATTCATGTTGATATATGGCAAAACCAATACAATGCTGCTGCTGCTGCTAAGTCACTTCAGTCGTGTCCGACTCTGTGTGACCCTATAGACGGCAGCCACCAGGCTCCCCCATCCCTGGGATTCTCCAGGCAAGAACACTGGAGTGGGTTGCCATTTCCTTCTCCAATGCAGAAAAGTGAAAAGTGAAAAGTGAAAGGGAAGTCGCTCAGTTGTTTCCGACTCTTAGCTACCCCATGGACTGCAGCCTACCAGACTCCTCCATCCATGGGATTTTCCAGGCAAGAGTACTGGAGTGGG
>NW_011495029.1:4859811-4860650 GCF_000754665.1 Bison bison bison
GGGGGCTCCAAAATCACTGCAGATAGTGACTGCAGCCATGAAATTAGAAGACGCTTACTCCTTGGAAGGAAAGTTATGACCAACTAGATGGCATATTCAAAAGCAGAGACATTACTTTACCAACAAAGGTCTGTGTAGTCAAGGCTATGGTTTTTCCAGTGGTCATGTATGGATGTGAGAGTTGGACTGTGAAGAAAGCTGAGTGCTGAAGAATTGATGCTTTTGAACTGTGGTGTTGGAGAAGACTCTTGAGAGTCCTGCAAGGAGATCAAACCAGTCCATCCTAAAGGAGATCAGTCCTGTGTGTTCATTGGAAGGACTGATGCTAAAGCTGAAACTCCAATACTTTGGCCACCTGATGAGAAGAGCCGACTCACTTGAAAAGACCTTGATGCTGGGAAACATTGGGGGCAGGAGCAGAAGGGGATGACAGAGAATGAGATGGTTGGATGGCATTACTGACCCAATGGACATGGTTTGGGTGGACTCCAGGAGTTGGTGATGGACAGGGAGGCCTGGTTAGCTGCAGTTCATGGGGTCGCAAAGGGTCGGACACGAGTGAGTGACTGAACTGAACTGAATCACTTCTAGCCACTTCTACTACTAAAGCCACCAGCATCTCTCAACTGGACTATGGTCGTATCTTAAAACAATACACTAAAAAAAAAAAACTTTAAAATATTAAAATGCAGTGTGATAAATGAGAAAAGTGTCTGCCTGCAATGCAAGAGACCAGGGTTCAATCCTTGGATAGGGAAGATCCCCTGGAGAAGGAAATGGCAACCCACTCCAGTACTCTTGCCTGGAAAATTCCATGGACAGAGGAGCCTTGTAAGCTA
>NW_011495029.1:4860750-4861578 GCF_000754665.1 Bison bison bison
ATAAATAAATTTAAATTAAAAAAAATACAAGCCTCAAAAAAAAAAATTCTTCTGGTGATGCCTGTTTTTCTCTTTCATCCAGTAGTTAATAATCAAATTTACTAAACTAACAAATTATTTTTTTTTAATTTTAGCTTAAATTCATACCTGTTTTGTTGCTGTTCTTAGTCATTAAGTCGTGTCCAACTCTTTGTGACCCCATGAACTGTAGCCCACCAGGTTCCTCTGTCCATGAAATTCTCCAGGCAAGAATATTGGAGTGGGTTGCCATTTCCTTCCCAGGGGATCTTCCTGACCCAGAGATCAAATCCAAGTTTCCTGCATTGCAGGCAGATTCTTTACCATTTGAGCCACCAGGGAAGCCCAAAATATTTGACAGTAATTATTAATCTAGAAATAAAGGAAAGCTCCAGAATACTTTCCTTCAGAATTTAATTACACAAAATCTGGTGAACCAACTCTACTTTCATCAGTCTAACTAAATAAATATTTTTTTTTGTTTCTGAATTAAACTAAGTATTTAAACCAAAATTGCTGTTGAAATCTAATTCTGAACAAAAGTAATATAAAAGTTGTACTTCTTCCAATAGTGTCTAACTATTCATAAATTTCCTTTGCTTATAATTTTGTTACTGGCTCAATCAACTATAAAATGTTCCTTTTGAAAAGTTACTTGGAAAAAAAAAAAAGAAAAGTTACTAGATAAAATGTGAAATTTCTTTTTCAAATCAAGCACTATGTAAGCTGATGAGCATTCTTCTCAGACACAAGAGTTTCATTGAATATCCAGCAGTTATGTTCTTATTCAGTCAGGAAATACTACTAGCT
>NW_011495029.1:4861697-4863093 GCF_000754665.1 Bison bison bison
CCCCTTTTTTTTTTTTTTTTTTTTTTTGTACAGCAGGTAGCTTCTCATGAGGAGGAGGAGAAAGAAAAAGAGGCAGTTGCCATAAGCTGCGGGTGGCTGATGAGGGGGAGGTGTCATTTGGGAAGCACAGTAGGTGGCTTGGACTCCTGAGAAAGAGGTGACAGTTGGGAGATAGCAGCAGATGTTTGCTATGAGGGAGAAAGACCTCTCACCAGAGTTGTCAATGATTGTTTTTGTGCATTTTCACTGCAAAAAATCTGAACTTTGGCATTTTAACTGACAGCACCAGATATGCCTAAAAATACTTATGAAGCCTAACTACTTACAAGCTGAAAAAATTAAAAAGGCATTACTTTTGCTAATGATTGAGTCTGAATCTCAACAATTAGCAAAATGTTAAAGACGGCTTTATATTGTATATTTTCAATTGCAAATTTTCTTGAAAAATCAAGTGTTGAATATTTTAAATAGAATTAAGTTTGAGAATATGAAAGGTAAGATCATAAATTTAATCAATATTTAGGAGCAAATTCCAAGCCACCATGATTATTTTTATGGTGCATAAATTAACGATTCAAGCTACTTCAAGATTGGTAATGGACAGGGAATCTTGGCATGCTGCAGTCCATGGGGTCACAAAGAGTTGGACATGACTGAGTAACTGAACTGAACTGATAGGCAAAAACTTCCCTAATATGAAAAAGGAAATAGCCACTCAAGTCCAAGAAGCCCAGAGAATCCCATACAGGATAAACCAAAGGAGAAACATGCCAAGACACATATTAATCAAAGTAATAAAAATTAAGCACAGAGAACAAATATTAGAAGCAGCAAAGGAAAATGAAACAAATAACATACAAGGGAATCCCCAGAAGCTTAACAGCTGATCTTTCAAAAGAAACTCTGCATCCCAGAAGGGAGGGGCAAGATATATTTAAACATATAAAAATAACCTAAAAGCAAGATTAGTCTATCCAGCAAGGATCTCATCCAGATTTGAATAAAAAATCAAAAGCTTTACAGATAAGCAAAAGTTATGAGAATGCAGCACCATCAAACCAGCTTTACAACAAATGCTAAAGGAAATTCTCTAGACAAAAAACACTAGAGAAAGAAAAGGACCTACAAAAACAAACCAAAAACAATACAGTAAATGGTAATAGGATCATGTGTGTGTGCGTGTGTGTGTGCACACTAAGTCATTTCAGTTGTGTGTCTCTGCAACCCTATTGACTATAGTTCACCAGGTTCCTCTGCCCATGGGATTCTCCAGGCAAGAATACAAAAGTGGGTTGCCATGCCCTCCTCCAGGGGATCTTCCCAACTCAGGGATCAAACACACACCTCGTATGTTTCCTTCATTGGGAGGTGGTCTCTTTACCACCAGCACCACCAG
>NW_011495029.1:4863193-4869462 GCF_000754665.1 Bison bison bison
CCAAAGTACTGGAGTTTCAGCCTTAGCATCATTCCTTCCAAAGAAATCCCAGGGCTGATCTCCTTCAGAGTGGACTGGTTGGATCTCCTTGCATAGATATCAATAATTATCTTACATATAAATGGACTAAATGCTCGAACCAAAAGACACAGATTGGCTGAATGGATACAAAAACAAACCCTTATAGATGCTATCTACAAGATACCCACCTCAGACCTAATGACACATACATACTGAAAGAAGTGAGGGGCTGGAAAAAGTTATTGCATGCAAACCAAAATCAAAGGAAAATGGGAGTAGCAATATTCATATCAGATAAAATATGCTTTAAAATAAAGACCATTACAAGAGATAAGGAAGGGCACTACATAATGATCAAGGGATCAATCCAAGAAGAAGATATAATAATTAAAATATATATGTACCCTTTAGAGGAGCACCTCAATACATAAGGCAAGTGCTAAAAACTATTGAAGGGGAAAACAACAATAACACAATAAGAGTGATGGAGGTTAACACCCCATTCACACCAATAGACAGGTCATCGAGACAGAAAATTAATAAGGAAATGCAGCTTTGAATGAGCCATTGGACCAGTTGGGCCTAATTGATATCTACAGGGCATTTCATCCCAAAACAGTAGATAGCACATTTTTCTCAAGTGCACATGGAACATCCTCTATGATAGATCAAATCTTCATCTATAAATCAAGCCTTGGTAAATTTAAGAATATAGAAGACTTCTTTGATCAGAATTCTGTAAGATTCTATATTAACTCTGAAAAAAAAAAAACTATAACAAACACAAACACATGGAGGCTAAACAATACATTTCTGAATAACCAAGAGATCACTGAAGAAATTAAAGGGGAAATCAAAAATACAATGAAATCATGACATCTCAAAACATACGGGATGCACTAAAAGCAGTGCTAATAAGGAAGTTTATATCAATATAAGTCTACCTCAAGAAACAAGAGAAGCATCAAATAAACAACTTAATTCTACACCTATAGCAACTAGAAAAAGAACAACAAAACCAAAATTAATAGAAGGAAGGAAGTTATAAAGACCAGAGCAGAATAAATGAAAAAGAAGCAAAAGCGAAAAAAAAAAAAAATCAATAAAAGCAAAGTTGGTTCTTTGATAAGGAAAACAAAATTGACAAACCATTAGTAAGACTTATCAAGATAAGAAGGGAGAAGACCCAAATCAATAAAATTGGAAATAAAAAAGAAGAGACAACACAGAAATGCAAAGGATCAAAACATCTATTAGCAATTATATGTGAATCAAATGGACAACCTTGAAAAAATGGACAAGTTCTTAGTAAAATATAACCTTCCAAAACTGAATCAGAAACAAATAGAAAACATGAATAATCCAATCACAAGCACAGAAACCCAAACTATAATAAAAACCTTCCAACAACAACAAAAAAGGCCCAGGACCAGATGGCTTCACAGGCAAATTCTACCAAAGGTTCAGAGAAAAGCTAACACTGATCCTACTAAAACTCTTCCAGAAAGTTTAAGAGGAAGGAAAACTCTTGAACTCATTTTATGAGGCAACCATATCTCTGAAACCAACACCAGACAAAGATGCCACACAAAATAAAATTATAAATCAATATCACTGATGAATATAGATTTTAAAATCTCACAAAATTCTAGCAAACAGAATGCAACAACACATTAAAAAGATCAAACATCATGATCAAGTGTGCTTTATGCTAGCGATGCAAGAATTCTTCAATATATGCAAATCAATTAATGTGATACACAGTATTAAGATATATGGCAAACCAATACAATATTGTAAAGTTAAAAAATAAAATAAAATAATAAAAAAAGAAATTGAAAAATAAAAACCATGTGATCATCTCAATAAATGTAGAGAAAGCTTTCAACAAAATTCAACACCCTTTTATGATAAAACTGTCCAGAAAGGAGGCATAAAAGGAATATACCTCAACATAATAAAGGCCATATATGACAAACCCACAACAAACATTATTCTCAATAGTGTAAAACAAAGCATTTCCTCTGAGACTAAGAACAAGAGAAGAGTTCCCACTCCTGCCAGTATTATTCAACATAGTTTTGAAAGTATTAGCCACAAAAATCAAAGAAAAAGAAATAAAAAGAATCTAGATAGGAAAAGAAGAATTAAAACTCTCAGTGTTTGCAGATGACATGATACTATACATAGAAAACCCTAAAGATGCCACCAGAAAATTACTAGAGCTTATTAATGAATATAGTAAAGTCATGGGATATAAAATTAATACACAGAAATCCCTTGAATTCTTATATACTAACAATGAACTATCAGAAACAGAAAGTAAGGAAATAGTCCCATGTACTGTGAAACAAAAATAATAAAACACCTAGGAATATGCCTACCTAAAGAGACAAAATACTTGTGTGCAGAAAATAAAAGAATGATGAAATAAATTGGAGATGACACAAATAGATGGAGAGACATACCATGTTCTTGGATTGGAAGAATCAATATTGTGAAAATGATTCATCTACCCAAAACAATCTACAGATTCAAAGGAATCCTTATGAAAATGCCAATGCTATTTTTCACAGAACTAGAACAAAAAAAATCACAGTTTTTATGGAAAGACAGAAGAAACTGAATAGCCAAAGCAATCTTGAGAATGAAAAATGGAGCAAGAGGAATCAACTTTTCTGACTTCATACTATACTACAAAGTTACAGTCATCAAAAGACTATGGTATTGACAAAAACAAATTTTTTGTCAAAAAAATTTTGTCAAAAAAAAATACACCAATGGAACAAGACAGAAAACTCAGAATAAACCCACACACCTATGGGCACCTTATCTTTGGCAAATTAGGCAAGAATATATACAATATATACAATGTATACAAGAATATACAATGGAGAAAAGATAGCCTCTTCAATAAGTGGTCCTTGGAAAACTAGACAGCTACAAGCAAAAAGTACTCCTTTCCCAATTTGGAACCAGTCCATTGTTCTATGTCCAGATCTAACTGTTGCTTCTTTACTTATATACAGTTTTCTCAGGAGACAGGTAAAGTGGTCTGGTATTCCCACAGACTTTTCCACAGTTTGTTGTGATCCACACAGTCAAGGGCTTTAGTGCAGTCGATGAAGCCGAAGTAGATGTTTTTATGAACTTCTCTTGCTTTTTGGACTTTGGCAATCTGATCTCTGATTCCCCTGCCTTTTCTAAATTCTGCTTGAACATATGGAAGTTCTTGGTTCACATATTATTGAAGCTTGCTTGGAGAATTTTGAGCATTAATTTGCTGGTCTATGAGATGAGTGCAATTGTGCAGTAGTTTCAACATTCTGGCCATTGCCTTTCTTTGGTATTGGAATGAAAACTGGCCTTTTCCAGTCTTGTGGCCACTGTTGAGTTTTCCAAGTTTGCTGGCATATTGAGTGCAGCACTTTCACAGCATCATCTTTTAGGATTTGAAATAGCTTAACTGGAATTGTATCACCTCCACTAGCTTTGTTCATAGTGATGCTTTCTAAGGACCACTTGACTTCACATTCTAGGATGTGTGGCTTTATGTGAGTGATCACACCATCATGGTTATCTGAGTCATTAAGATCTTTTGTGTATAGTTTTTCTGTATATTCTCACCACCTCTTCTTAATAATCTTCTGCTTTTGTTTCCTCCAAATCATTTCCGTTCTTTATTGTGCCCATCTGTGCATGAAATGTTCCCTTAGTATCTCTAATTTTCTTGAAGAGATCTCTAGTCTTTCCCATTCTATTGTTTTCCTCTATGCCTTTGCATTGATCACTTAGAAAGGCTTTCTTATCTCTCTTGTTATTCTTTGAAACTCTGCATTCAGATGGATATACCATTCTTTTTCTGCTTTGCCTTTTGCTTTTCTTCTTTTCTCAACTGTTTGTAAGGCCACCTCAGACAACCATTTTGCCTTTTTGCATTTCTTTTTCTTGTGGATGATTTTGATCACCACCTCCTATACAATGCCACTATCTTCTATCCATAATTCTTCAAGAATTCTATCAGATCTAATTCCTTGAATCAAATTGTCACTTCCATTGTATAATTGTAAGGAATTTGATGTAGGTCATATCTGGTGGTCTTGTGGTTTTCCCTACTTTCTTCTATTTAAGTCTGAATTTTGCAATAAGGAGTTCATGATCTGAGTCACAGACAACTCCCAGTCTTGTTTTTGCTAACTGTATAGAGTTTCTCCATCTTCCACTGCAAAGAATGTAATCTATCTGATTTCAGTATTGGCCATCTGGTGATGAAGCATAGAGTCATCTCTTGTGTTGTTGGAGGAGGGTATTTGCTATGAGCAATGTGTTCTCTTGGCAAACTTCGGTTAGCCTTTGCCCTGCTTCATTTTGTACTCAAGGGACAAACTTCCCTGTTACTTCAGGTATTTAATGACTTCCTACTTTTGCATTCCAGTCTCCTATGATGAAAAGGACATCTTTTTTGGTGTCTTGTAGGTCTTGTAGGACTTGAAAGGTCTTGTAGGACTTCATGGAATCATTAAATTTCAGCTTCTTTGGCATTAGTTTTTCGGGCATAGACTTGGATTACTGTGATATTGAATGATTTTCCTTGGAAATGAATAGAGATCATTGTGCATTTTTGAGATTGCACCCAAGTAGTGCATTTTGGATTCTCCTGTTGACTATGAGTGCTACTCCATTTATTCTAAGGGATTCTTGCCCAACGTAATAGATGTAATGGTCGTCTGAATTAAATTCACCTATTCTGGTTAATTTTAATTCCCTGATTCCTAACATGTCTATATCCATTCTTGCCACTTGCCATCTCCTGTTTGACAACTTCCAGTTTACCTTGATTCATGGACCTAACATTCCAGGTTCTTATGCAATAATGTTCTTTACAGCATCGAACTACACTTCCATCACCAGTTAAATCCACAACTGAATGCTGTTTTTGTTTTGGCTCAGTTTCTTCATTCTTTCTGGAGCTATTCCTCCACTCTTCTCCAGTAGCATACTGGGCACCTACCGACCTGGGGAGTTCATCTTTCAGTGTCATATATATTTGCCTTTCATAATGTTCACAGCCTTGTCTAACTCATTGAAACTATGAACCATGCCATGTAGGGCCACCTGAGATAGACAGGTTAGTGGTTAGTTCTGACAAAACATGGTCCACTAGAAAAGGGAATGTCAAACCACTTCAGTATTTTGCCTTGAGAACCCCATTAACAGTATGAAAAGTCAAAAAGATATGACATTGAAAGATGAATTCCCCAGGTCAGTAGGTGCCCAAAATTTTCATCATGTACAGATAATATGATACTACATATAGAAAATAAAAAGACTCCATACAAATGCTACTGGAATTGATCAACTTAGCAAGGTTGCAGGAGACAAGATTAACATATGTAAATTGCTTGCATTTCTTTACACCAATAATGGAGCATCAGAAGGTAATGTAAGAAAATAATACATTTTTAAAGTTCACCCCCAAAACATGATATTTAGGAAAAACCTGGCCAAGCAGGTGAAAGACTTATACCCTGAGAAATATAAAGCATTAAGGGAAGAAATTAAAAATTATTCAAGGAAATGGAAAAATATACTATGCTCTTGGACTGGAAGAAATATTGTTAAAATGGCCATATTAACTAAAGCAATCTTCAGATTTAAGGCGATTGCTGTCAAATTATTAATAACATTTTTCACATAACTAGAAGAAACAATATTAAAATTCACATGGAAGCTTGAAAGACGCAGAATCACCAAAGCAATCCTGAAGAAAAAGAGTAAAGCAATAGGCATAAGCAGCCCAGGATTCAGACAATACTTCAAAGCTACAGAAATCAAAATAGCATGGCATTGGCAAAAAAATAAAAGATAATAGATATATGGATCAATGGAACAGAATGGAGAGCCCAGAAATAAACCCATACACCTATGATCAATTAAAATTTGACAAAGGAGGCAAGAATATATGATGGGAAAGACAGTGGTGTTGAGAAAGTTGGACAGCCAGATGAAAATCTATGAAGCTAGAATATACTCTCTCACCATATACATAAATAAACTCAAAATGTCTTGAAGACTTAAACATAAGACATGACACCATTAAACTCCTAGAAGAAAATATAGCAAAGCATTCTCTGACATAAATGTTTTCTTAGGTCTGTCTCCCGAAGAAATAGAAATAAGAAAAAAATAAACAAATCAGACCTAATCAAGCTTACACACTTGCATGCAACAAATGAAACAAAAAGAAA
>NW_011495029.1:4869644-4870400 GCF_000754665.1 Bison bison bison
TCTACAAATAAGAAATTCTAGAAAGGAGGTAGAGAAAAGGGAAGTCCACTACACTGTTGGTGGGAATACAAGTTAGTGCAGCCACTGTGGAAAACAGTATGGAGGTTCCTCAGAAACTTAAAAATAGAATTACCACATGCTCCAACAATCCCACTCTTGGGCATATATCCAAACAAAGCTGTAATTCAAAAATATATATGCACCCTTGTGTTCATAACAGCACTATTCACAATAGCCAAGACATGGAAACAACATAAATGTCTATCATCATATGAATAGATAAAGAAAACGTAGTATATATAGACATTGGAAAATTAATCAGCCAAAAAAATAACAAAATAAAGCCATGGTTGCAACTAAAGATTATCATACTAAGTGAAGCAAGTCAGAAAAAGAAAGACAAATGCTATATGATATCACTTATATATGAAATCTAAAATATGACACAATTGAAACCATCTAGGAAACAAAAACAAAGTCACGGGCATAGAGGACAGACTGGAGGTTGCCAAGGGGGAGAAGGTTGGGGAGGGATGAAGCAGAAGGATGGGGTTAGCAGATGTAAGCTTTCATACATAGAATGGATAAACAACAAGGTCCTACTGTATAGCACAGAGAATTATATTCAATATCCTATGATAAACAACACAAAAGAATATTTTAATGTATATACATATATATAACTGAATCACTTTGCTGTACAGAAGTAATTAATCCAACATTGTAAATCAACTATATTTCAATAAAAATAATAAT
>NW_011495029.1:4870626-4871452 GCF_000754665.1 Bison bison bison
AAATGAGACCTAATTAAGCTTAAATTTTTTGCCCTGTAAAAGAAATCATTAACAAAACAAAAGACAACCTGCAGAATGGGGAAATATATTTGTTAAAGATATGATTGACAAGGGGTATTCAAAATATATAAATAGCTTATGCAACTCAATATCAAAAAAAAGAAATAATCTAATCAAAGTGGGCAGAAGACCTGTATAGACATTTTTCCTAAGAATATGGAAACAGGTAAAAGAAAATATGTTTAGCATCACTAATATACTGCTGCTGCTGCTGCTAAGTCGCTTCAGTCGTGTCCGACTCTGTGCGACCCCACAGATGGCAGCCCACCAGGCTCCACCATCCCTGGGATTCAAAAGCAAATCAAAACCACAATGAGGTATAACCTCACACCAGTCAGAAAGACTATCTTCAAAAAGGCTATAAATACAAATGTTGGAAAGCATGTGTAGAAAAGGGAACACTCGTGCACTGTTGGTGTGAATGTAAATTGGTTCAACAACTATGGAAAACACTATGGAGGTTCCTCAAAAGACTGAAAATAGAATTGATCCCTCAATTCCACTCCTGCTCATATATCTGGAAAAAATGAAAGCACTAATTTAAAATGATGCATGAACCACAATATTCATAGCAGCACTATTTATAGCAGCCAAGATATGGAAGCAACCCAAGTGCCTAGAAGCCAACAATTGAATTAAGATATGATTTGTATGAGTGAGTGAGTGAAGTCGCTCAGTCGTGTCTGACTCTTTGCGACCCCATGGACTGCAGCCTACCAGGCTTCTCCGTCCCTGGGGTTCTCCAGGCAAGAACACTGGAGTGGGC
>NW_011495029.1:4871552-4871887 GCF_000754665.1 Bison bison bison
AAAAATAAAGTATACTATAAAGCTATAATAAACAAAACTGTATTGTACTGACACAAAACAGCCACAAAGATCAGTTGAACTCAATAGATAACCTAGAAATAAATCCACACACTTGGTCAAGTAATATATTACAAATGAGGCAAGATTATGCAGTGAAGAATAGATGTTGTCTTTAATAATTTGTGTGGAGAAAACTGAAAAGTTACATTCAAACCAATGAGATCAAATCATTTCCTCACACTATACCAAAGATACATTCAGAATGAATTAAAAACCTAAATACAAGACCAGAAACCATAAAGCTCCTAGAAGGAAAAATTAGCATATCAGTCTTT
>NW_011495029.1:4872023-4875970 GCF_000754665.1 Bison bison bison
CTTAGTGCCCCCATGGACTGCAGCCTACCAAGCTCCTCCGTCCATGGGATTTTCCAGGCAAGAGTACTAGAGCGGGGTGCCATTGCCTTCTACCTGTGATTTGTATGCATATATATTTTTTTTTTGTGTGTATATATATATATATATGTATGTATATATACATATATGTATATATATATGTATGTATATATACATATATGTATATATATATCATGTGTATATATACATGAATATATACATATACATACATATATATATATTAGGGAATTCCCTGGTGAATCAGTCATAAATAATCCACCTGCCAATGCAGAATACACATATTTGATCCCTGGGTTGGGACAATCCCATGGAGAAGGAAATGGCAACCCACTCCTGGATTCTTGCCAGAGAAATCCCATGGACAGAGGATCCTGGTGGGCTACAGTCCGTGGGATCACGAAAGAGTCAGACACAACTCAGCAACTAAATAACAACAGATATTACTCAATTGTTAAAAAATTAAATATTGTCATTTGAATAAATATGAATGGACCTAACAATTATTCTTAGTGAAATGTTAGAGAAAGACAAATACTACATAATATCATTTATATATGGAATCTACAAAATATATTCATTACAGAAACATACTCATAGATTAAAAAGAACAACTTAGTGGTTACCAATGTGGACAGGGAATGGAGGAGGGACAAATTAGGTGTATGGGACTAACAAATACAAAGTACTATACATAAAATAGATAAGGAACAAGGATATACTGTATAGGACAGGGAATTATAGTCATTCTCTTATAATAACCTATAATGGAATATAATCTGAAAAAAATACTGAGTTGTTATGCTGTATACCTGAAACTAACAAACACAATATTGTGAATCAACTATACTTTGATTTTAAAATGAGAGGGAGGGAGATGGAGGGAAAGAAACAAACAGAAAGTAAGCAAGAGTAAGGCTTTCTCTGGGACTCAGGAGTTTTAATTTTCTGTAAGCTTTTTCACAATGATTATTCAAGTAAAAGCAACTTCCAAATATTCCCAGCCTTCAAAACAGAGTTTAAATAATACAAACTCTACATCGTATCTGTGAAGTCCATTAACCTCCACATTCAGCTTTCTCAAAAAACAGCCACAACTACGCACTGTAAATCAGGCATGTATTTTTCAGATAGCAATACAGAAGACCAGTAATAAAGCCAGAACTAATATCAGTATTTATGGACTCTTGGATCCAGACTACTTCCACTAAGGCAGATGAGTTTCTTAAGTATGAAATTTCAAGGAATTTGGGAAAGAGGCCAGGCCCAGGGTGGCAAGCAGGGGATAGTCTGAAAAATCTGAGAATGAAATAAAATTTGAAAAAAAATTAAAATATGCATTAGGTATAGACTTGTGTTCAAATAGTCTAAACCATCAAATATGATTAAGTAAAATATGAGTAATAAAGAAGAATTTTGTTTATAACTGTGACATTGGTGTAGATGCTATATGTACATTCTCCTCTTTTATGGCTAAAATAGGAGAGGAGAAAAGCATCAAGTGCGATGCATAAATCCTACATTTTCTAAAAGCTCTTAGGATGTTACTTTTTCCCCAGAAGGCAAATGTTTACAGTGAAAAATGTATACGTTTCTATAGTCTGTTTTTTTCTTTAGAAAATTACAGGTGACCTGAAAAAAAAAGAAATATATTTTGGTGCATTACATCTACTGGGAGATCACTTAAAGCAGTAGGAAGAAATACTGTTCCTGAGGTTCTGCTCTTAGAAGAGGAAGAGTTTTAAGTGAACTTTTCATTTGGTCTACTCTGAGGGCTTCTCCTCATTGTGATGAATGCTTTCTTCACTTGAGTAGAAATTCTCCTGGAGGAAGTCTTTGATAAATATGGTTTGTAAACTTGTCAAGTACAAAATGGAATATGTGTTATCTAGTTTGAACTGAGCATACTTGTGAGCATACCAATTGCTTCCTTTTCACCAGAGCAAAGCGATATCCACACCAGTGTAGCAAAGTGTATTCCAAAGAAACAAGTAACCACTAAAGAAAGCCCTACAAACATGACATGCTAATAACCTAATGGTTCCAGATAAAGACACCACTCTTGACTAATGATTGCGTTTTAAAGTACAAAGCATTAAACCAGATAACTGAGTCATGGTGAAGTAAATTTAATTATTTAAGCATATTATAATTTATAAAAAGATTAATATTTACTGATAAGTGAAACAAGTAAGTCTGGGCAAAGGAAATATTTAGTCTATAAAATGACAAAACAAATCCTCGAATTAAATAGAGTTATTTGGTAACGGTCTAAAAATTCACATTTTTAATAATTAAGAGAGAAAGAAGGTATGCCCCTCTAAAAAGTCAATTCACTTGCAACAAAAGACATGGCTCTAACTCAAATATTTATCTTAACTTTCCAAAATTTGTCTTACATATTAATTCTTCATATATTAAGAATATAATTGTGGTTAAATTACTTAGCCTCTTTGCACTTCAGTTTACTTACCTGTGAAATGGAGATATTAGTGTATAAATCATAGTTACTGTGAGGGTTTAATGAGGTAATACACATAAAGTATTAGGTTTTTTTGTAAGAAAGTAAGTACTGGATACTTATTAATTGTTATTTTGTACAAGATAAAATTATTGCTAGAGTAAAAGGGCAAAGAAAATATCAAGACTTAATATACAACATTTTGTTTTATGTATGGCAGATTCTTTACCATCTGAGTCACTACAGAAGCCCCAAGTTCACACACTAATATATAAAAATAACATAGTTTGATTTCTTTAAAAGCATAAAGTATTTTTAAAATTTTGTAATATTTGCTTTCAGCAGTGTAATCCTTTAAGAAATAATTTAAAGCTACAGTAGTCAAAACAGCAAGGTACCAATACAAAAGCAGACATATCAATCACTGGAACAGAACAGAATGCCCAGAAATAAGCTTACACATTTGTGGTCAATTAATCCAAGACAAAGGAGAAGGAATCTATGATCAGAAACAATGGGCAGAAGGTCCAAACAGACATTTTTTTTTTAAGAAGATATACAGATGCCCAACAGACACATGAAAAAATGTTCAATATAGTTCATTTTATTGGAGAAATGTAAATGAAAACAATAATCAAGTATCACTTCACTCCTGTCAAAATGACTATCATCAAATTGTCTATAAATAACAAATGCTTGAAAAGGTGTGGAGAAAAGGGAACCTTTGCACTGTTCATGGGAATGTAAATTGGTGCAGCCAGTATGGAAAGCAGTATGGAGGTTTCACAAAAAACTAAAAGTAGAACTATTATTTGATTCAGCAATCTCATTCCTGGGCATAGATTCAGAGTATACAAAAAATAAAAATAAAAAAGACACATGAACCCTCATATTTGTAGCAAAATAATTTACAATAAGATATGGAGGCAACCCAAGTGCCTATCAACAGGTAAATGAATAAAGAATATGCCTTATACACATACAATGGAACATTACTTAATCATGAAAAATGAAATTCTGGCATTTACTGAAGCATGCATAGATGTAGAGAATACTAATTTTAGTGAAATTAGCCAGAAACAGAAAGATAGGTACTGTGTGATATCACTTATATGAGGAATTTAGAAATAATATGAAGGAATGCACATGCAAAAAAGAAATAGACATAAAAAAAATAATAGCTACCAGTGGGGAGAGGAAAGGGAGGAAAGACAAATTAAGGATTAAGAGATACAAACAGATCTGTACAAAACAGATAAACAACAAAGTTGTGTTGTATTGCACAGGGAATTACAGTTATCTTGTAACAACTTTTAATGGAATATAACTTCTAATAGTATATCATCTATAAAACTACTGAATCACTATGCTGTGCACCTGAAATAAACATTTTACATCAACTCAACCTCAATAAAATATTAATGAATGAATGTATTAAATAATTAAAATT
>NW_011495029.1:4876070-4876470 GCF_000754665.1 Bison bison bison
TTAAAATTATTGACATTAATAAACTCTAATTTCAAAAGACTTTCAAATACCCAATAGGTACATGAAAAGTTGCTCAGCACTACTAATCATCAGGGAAGTTCAAATCAAAACCACAGTGAGATATCACCTCATACCTGTTCAGTTCAGTTCCGTGGCTCAGTCGTGTCCACCTCTTTATGACCTCAAGGACTGCAGCATGCCAGGATTCCCTGTCCTTTATCAACTCCCAGAGCTTGCTCAAACTCATGTCCATCGAGTCAGTGATGCCATTCAACCATCTCATCCTCTGTCGTCCCACTCTCCCATTGCCTTCAATCTTTCTCAACATCAGGGTGTTTTCCAATGAATCAGTTTTTCCCATAAGGTGGCCAAAGTATTGGAGCTTCAACTTCAGCATCAG
>NW_011495029.1:4876570-4882270 GCF_000754665.1 Bison bison bison
CATAAGGTGGCCAAAGTATTGGAGCTTCAACTTCAGCATCAGTCCTTCCAATAAATATTCAGGAACTGATTTTCTTTAGGATGGACTGGTTGGATCTCCTTGCAGTCTAAGGGACTCTCAAGAGTCTTTTCCACCACCACAGTTTAAAAGCATCAAATCTTTGGTGCTCAGCTTTCTTTATAGTCCAACTCTCACAAGCATACATGACTACTGGAAAAACCATAGCTTTGAATAGATGGAGATTTATTGGCAAAGTAATGTCTCTGCTTTTTAATATGCTGTCTAGGTTGGTCATAGCTTTTCTTCCCAGGAGCAAGTGTCTTTTAATTTCATGGTTGCAGTCACCATCTGCAGTGATTTTGGAGCCCAAAAACATAAAGTATCTCACTGTTTCCATTGTTTCTCCACCTATTTGCCATGAAATGATGGGACCAGATGCCATGATCTTGGTTTTTGAATGTTGAATTTTAAGCCAGCTTTTTCACTCTCCATTTTCACTTTCACCAAGAGGCTCTTTAGTTCTTCTTTGATTTCTCCCATTAGAGTGGTGTTATCCATGTATCTGATATTATTGATATTTCTCCCAGCAATCTTGAGTCAAGATTTTGCTTCATCCAGCCCAGCAATTCACATAATGTACTCTGCATACAAATTAAATAAGCAGGGTGACAATATACAGCCTTGACTTACTTCTTTCCCAATTTGGAACCAGTCTGTTGTTACATGTCCAGCTCTAACTGTTGCTTCTTGAACTACGTACAGATTTCTCAGAAAGCAGGTAAGGTGGTCTGGTATACCCCTCTCTTGAAGAATTTTCCAGCTTTTTGTGATCCACACACTCAAAGGCTTTTGCATAGTCAATAAAGCAGAAATAGATTTTTTTTTCTGGAATTCTCTTGCTTTTTCAATGATCCATCGGATGTTGGCAATTTGATCTCTGCTTCCTCTGCCTTTTCTAAATCTAGCTTGAACATCTGGACTTTCACAGTTCACGTACTGTTGAAGCCTGGCTTGGAAACTTTTGAGCATTACTTTGCTAGTATGTGAGATGAGTGCAATTGTGCTGTAGTTTGTACATTCTTTGGCATTGCCTTTCTTTGGGATTGGAATGAAAAGTGACATTTTACATACCTATTAGGAGGGATATTATAAGGAAAGATAGAAGATAGCAAATATTGGTGCAAATGTGGAATAAAGGGAACAGGTGTACACTGTTGGTGAAGATGTAAATTGGAGCAGCCACTATGGAAAATAATATGTGTGCATGCATGCTAAGACACTGCAGTTATGTCCCACTCTTTGCAGACCTATGGACTGTAGCCTGGCAGGCTCCTCTGTCCATTGGATTCTCCAGACAAGAATACTGGAATGGTTTGCCATGCCCTCCTCCAGGATGGAAAATAATATGTTGCTGCTGCTGCTAAGTCGCTTTAGTCGTGTCCGACTCTGTGACCCCATAGACAGCAGCCCACCAGGCTCCCCCATCCCTGGGATTCTCCAGGCTAGAACACAGGAGTGGGTTGCCATTTCCTTCTCCAATGTAGGAAAGTTAAAAGTGAAAGTGAAGTCGCTCAGTCATGTCCGACTCTTTGCAACCCCACGGGCTGTAGCCTCCCAGGCTCCTCCATCCATGTGATTTTCCAGGAAAGAGTACTGGAGTGGGTTGCCATTGCCTTCTCTGGGAAAATAGTTTAAACAATCTCATTTCTGAGCTTATATCCAGAGAAAAAGAAATCAACATCTCAAAGAGATATCCTCATTCTTGTGTTCATTGCAATGTTATTCACAATATCTAAGGAATGGAGACAACTTAAGTATCTCTCAACAGGTGAATGATTTAAGAAAATGTGATACGTATCTCCAAAGAAGTATCATTCACGTTTGAAAATGAAGGAACTTCTACCATCTGTGACAACATGGATGAACCTAGAGGGCATTATGATAAGTGAAATAAATGAGAGACAAATACTGCAGCATGGTAACTATATTTAGTAATACAGTACTACATACTTGAAATTTACTGAAAGTAGTTCTTAAGTATTCTCATCGCAGACATGAAACAGGGGTTAACCACGTGAGGTAATGGATATATTAATTACCTCAATCTTAGTAATCATTTCTCAATGTATGTTGTTGTTGTTCAGTCCCTCAGTCATGTCTGACTTTTTGTGACCCCATGGGCTGCAACACACAAGGCTTACTTGTCTTTCACCATCTCCTGGAGTTTGCTCACACTCATGTCCCTTGAGTTGGTAATGCCACCCAACAACCTTGTCTTCTGACATCCCCTTATCCTCCCTTTTCTATTTCCCAGCTTCAGGAACTTTTCCAATATGTTGGCTCTTCACACCAGGTGATCAAAATATTGGAGCTTCAGCTTTAGCATCAGTCCTTCCAATGAATATTCAGAACTAATTTTCTTTATGATTGACTAGTTTCATCTCCTTGCAGTCCAAGGGACTCAAGAGGCTTCTCCAGCACCACAGTTTGAAAGCATCAATTCTTTGGTGCTCAGCTTTCTTTATGGTCCAACTTTCACGTCTGTACATCATTACTGGAAAAACCATATATGTATATTAGTCGCTCAGTCACGTTTGGCTTTTTGCAACCCCACTAGGCTCCTCTTTCCATGGGATTGTCCAAGCAAGTATACTTGAGTGGCTTGCCATTCCCTTATCCAGAGGATCTTCCTGACCCAGGGATCAAACCCTGGTATCCTGTCCTGCAGGCAGGAATCTTTGACTATATGGACCTTTGTCATCAGAGTAACATCTCTGTTTCTTAATACACTGTCCAGGTTTGTCATTGCTTTTCTTTGAAGGAGCAATCGTCTTTTAATTTCATGGCTCCAGTCACCATCTGCAGTGATTTTGGAGTCCAAGAAATTTAAGTCTGTCACTGTTTTCATTGTTTCCCCA
Organism: Bison bison bison; assembly: GCF_000754665.1. Taxonomy (NCBI): domain Eukaryota; kingdom Metazoa; phylum Chordata; class Mammalia; order Artiodactyla; family Bovidae; genus Bison; species Bison bison. The sequence continues at coordinate 4,879,489 of NW_011495029.1, forward strand.
TCTGCTTTCTGTGACGTGATGGGACTGTATGCCATGATCTTAGTTTTCTGAATGTTGAGTTTTAAGCCAACTTTTTCACTCTCCTCTTTTACTTTCATCAAGAGGTTCTTTAGTTCCTCTTCCTTGTCTCCCAATAGAGTGGTATCATCTGCATATGTGAGGTTATTGGTATTTCTCCTGGAAATCTTTATTCCATTTTGTGTTTCATCCAGGCCAGCATCTCACATGATGTACTCTGCATATAGCTCAGATAGTAAAGAATCTGCCTGCAATTCAGGAGACCCTGGTTCGATCCCTGGGTCAGGAAGATCCTCTGGAGAAGGAAATGGCAATCCACTCCAGTATTCTTGCCTGGAGAATCCCATGGACAGAGGAGCCTGGTGGGCCACAATCCATAGGGTTGCAAAGAATCAGAAATGATTGAGTGACTAACACTACTACTACTACTCTGCATATAAGTTAATAAGCAGGATGACAATATACAGCCTTGATGTACTCCTTTCCCAATGTTGAACCAGTCCATTGTTCCATATTCAGTTCTAATTGTTGCTTATTTTTTTAAAATTTTATTTTATTTTTAAACTTTACATAATTGTATTAGTTTTGGAGGAAGGAGGGTTCAGAATGGGGAACACATGTATACCTGTGGCGGATTCATTTTGATATTTGGCAAAACTAATTGTTGCTTCTTGTCTTGCATACAGGTTTCTCAGGAGGTGGGTAAGGTGGTCTGGTATTCAAATTTCTTTAAGAATTTTCTATGGTGTGTTGTGATCCACAAATCAAAGGCATTAGCATAGTCAATGAAGCCTAAGTAGATGTTTGTTCTGGAATTCCCTTACTTTTTCTATGATGGAGCAGATGTTGGCAATTTGAACTCTGGTTCCTCTGCCTTATCTAAATCCAGCTTGTACAGCTGGAAGTTCTCGGTTTCAGTTCAGCTCAGTTCAGTCACTCAGTCATGTCCAACTCTTTGCAACCCCGTGGACTGCAGCAGGCCAGGATTCCCTATCCATCACCAACTCCCAGATATTGCTCAAACTCATGTCTATTGAGGTGTTGATACCATCCAACCTCTGTCATCCTCCTCTCCTACCGTCAATCTTTCCCAGCATCAGAGTCTTTTCCAAAGAGTCAGCTCCTTACATCAGGTGACCAAAGTATTGGAGTTTCAGCTTCAGCATCAGTCCTAAGGAATATTCAGTACTGATTCTCTTTAGGGATGACTGGTTGGATCTCCTTGCAGTCCAAGTCAAGAATCTTCTACAACACCACAGTTCAAAAGAATCAATTCTTTGGCACTCAGCTTTCTTTATAGTTCAACCCTTACATCCATATATGACTACTGGGAAAACCATAGCTTTGACTAGACGGATCTTTGTTGGAAAAGTAATGTTTTTGCTTTTTAATATGTTGTGTAGGTTGGTCATAGCTTTTCTACAAAGGAGCAAGTGTCTTTTAACTTCATGGTTGCAGTAACCATCCACAGTGACTTTGGAGCCCAAAAACATAAAGTCTTTCACTGTTTCCATTTTTTATCCATCTATTTGCAATGAAGTGATGGGACCAGATGCCATGATCTTAGTTTATCAAATGTTGAGTTTTAAACCAGCTTTTTCACTCTCCTCTTTCACTTTCATCAAGAGGCTCTTTAGTTCTTCTTTGCTTTCAGCCATAGGGATAGTGTCATCTGCGAATCTGAGTTTACTGATTTTACTCCCAGCAATCATGATTCCACCTTGTGCTTCATCCAGCCCAGCAATTCACATAATGTACTCTGCATATAATTTAAATAAGCAAGGTGATAATATACAGCCTTCACGAACTCCTTTCCCAACTTGGAACCAGTCTGTTGTCACATGTCCCGCTCTAACTGTTGCTTCTTGACCTGCATACAGATTTCTCAGGAAGCAGGTAAGATGGTCTGATATTCCCAGCTCTTGAAGAATTTTCCACAGTTTGTTGTGATCTACACGTTCAAAGGCTTTCGTGTAATCAATAAAACAGCAGAAACAGTGTCACACTTTATTTTTTGGGGCTCCAAAATCACTGCAGATGGTGATTGCAGCCATGAAATTAAAAGACGCTTACTCCTTGGAAGGAAAGTTATGACCAACCTAGACAGCATATTCAAAAGCAGAGACATTACTCTTCCAACAAAGGTTCATCTAGTCAAGGCTATGGTTTTTCCAGTGGTCACGTATGGATGTGAGAGTTGGACTGTGAAGAAAGCTGAGCGCTGAAGAATTGATGCTTTTGAAGTGTGGTGTCGGAGAAGACTCTTGAGAGTCCCTTGGACTGCATGGAGATCCAACCAGTCCATTCTAAAGGAGATCAGTCCAGGATGTTCATTGGAAGGACCAATGCTAAAGCTGAAACTCCAGTACTCTGGCCACCTCATGTGAAGACTTGACTCAATGGAAAAGACTCTGACACCGGGAGGGATTGGGGGCAGGTGGAGAAGGGGACAACAGAGGATGAGGTGGCTGGATGGCATCACTGACTCGATGGACATGGGTTTGGGTGAACTCCAGGAGGTGGGGATGGACAGGGAGGCCTGGCATGCTGCGATTCATGGGGTTGCAGGGAGTCAGACACGACTGAGAAACTGAGCTGAACTGACATGCTTTTCTGAAATTCTCTTGCTTTTTCTATGATCCAATGGATGTTGGCAATTTGATCTCTAGTTCCTCTGCCCTTTCTAAATTCAGCTTAAACATCTGGAAGTTCATGGTTCACATACTGTTGAAGCCTGGCTTGGAGAATTTTGAGCATTATTTGG
>NW_011495029.1:4882370-4882800 GCF_000754665.1 Bison bison bison
CTTGCTAAGGCCCCCTTGACTTGCAATCCAGGATATCTGGCTCTAGGTGAGTGATAACACCATCATAGTTATCTGGGTCATGAAGATTTCTTGTATAGTACTTCTGTGTATTCTTGCAACCTTTTCTTAATATCTTCTGCTTCTGAGAAGTCCATCCGATTTCTGTCCTTTATTGTGCCCTTTTTTTGCATGAAATATTCCCTTAGTAGTTCTTCCTTGAAGAGATCTCTAGTCTTTCCCGTTCTATTCTTTTCCTCTATTTCTTTGAATTGAGGACTGAGGAAGGCTTTGTCTCTCCTTGCTATTCTTTGGAACTCTGCATTCAAATGGTATATCTTTCATTTTCTTCTTTGCCTTTAGCTTCTCTTCTTTTCTCAGCTATTTGTAAGGCCTCCTCAGACAACCATTTTGCCTTCTTACATTTCTTTTC
>NW_011495029.1:4884916-4886048 GCF_000754665.1 Bison bison bison
CATGTTTCAATATTGTTCTTTACAGCATCGGACTTTACTTCCATCACCAGTCACATCCACAACTGGGAGTTTTCACTTTGGCTCCATCTCTTCATTATTTCTGGAGTGATTTCTCCACTCTTCTCTTGTAGCATATTAGGCTCTCAGCAACCTGGGGAGTTCATCTTTTGGTGTCCTATCCATTTGCCTTTTCATACTATTCATTGTATTCTCAAGGCAAAAATGCTGACGTGGCTTGCCATTGCCTTCTCTAGTGGACCATGTTTTGTCAGAACTCTCCACCATGACCTGTCCATCTTGGGTGGCCCCCACATGGCATGGCTCATAGTTTCATTGAGTTAGACAAAGCTGTGGTCCATGTGATCAACTTGGTTAGTTTTCTGTGATTGTGGTTTTCATTCTGTCTGCCCTCTGAAGGATAAGGATAGGAAGCTTATGGAAGCTTCCTGTCTGGAGAAACTGACTGTGGGGGAAACTGGGTCTTGGTCTGATGGAAGGGACCATGCTCATAAATCTTTAATCCAATTTTCTGTTGATGAGCAGGTCTGTGTTCTTTCCCTATTGTTTGACCTGAGACCTGACTATGGTGAATGTAATGAAGATAATGGTGACCTCCTTCAAAAGGTCCCATACACATACTGCTGCACTCAGTGACCCCAACCTTGCAGCAATCCACTGCCCACTCACGCCTCTGTCAGATGCTCCTGGACACTCACACACAAGTCTGGGTCAGTCTCTTGAGAGGTTATAATTCCTTTCTCCAATGCTGGGTATTGGTGTGCCCAATGTTTTGTTTGTGCCATCCATGTCCCTGTTTCCCCAGTCCTGTGTAAATTCTGTATTCAAATCCCAGTGTCTTCCATGGTCAAATTCCTTGGGGGTTCTCAGTCCCCTGCCCAGAACCCCAGGTTGGGAAATCTATTGTGGGTCCTAGAACTTTCTTAACAGTGTGAGAATGTCTTTTGGTATAATTGTTCTATAGTTTGTGGGTCATATGCTTGGCAGCTTTATGGTGGGGTTAATGGCCAACTCCTCCAAGAGGGCTTGTGCCACAGGCTGCGTGACCCAGATCAGCTGCAACCAGAGCCCCTGCCCCTGTGGCAGGCCACTGCTGGCCTGTACCTCTGCAGGA
>NW_011495029.1:4886148-4889543 GCF_000754665.1 Bison bison bison
CAGCATCATCTTTTAGGATTTGAAATAGCTCAACTGGAATTCCATCACCTCCACTGGCTTTGTTCATAGCAATGCTTCCTAAGGTCCACTTGCCTTCACAGTCCAGGATGTGTGGCTCTCATTGAGTGACTACACCATCATGATTATGTGGGTCATTAAGAGCTTTTTTTTGTACAGTTATTCTGTGTATTCTTGCTACCTCTTCTTAATATCTTCTGATAAGTCCTTGCCATTTTTGGCTTTTATTGTGCCGATCTTTCCATGAGATATTGCCTTGGTAGCTCCAATTTTCTTAAAGAGATCTCTAAACTTTCCCATTCTATCATCTTCTTCTATTTCTTTCCACTGTACATAAGAAGGCTTTCTTTCTTTTTTTTTTTTTTTCTTTTTGGTTTTTGAGGAATCAATTTAGTTTTTAAATTAATTCATTTATTTTAGTTGGAGGCTTATTACTTTACAATATTGTGGCAGTTTTTGCCATACACTGATGTGAATCAGTCATGGGTGTACATATGTCCTCCCATCCTGAACCCGCTCCCACTTCCCTCCCCACCCCATCCTTCTGGGTTGTCCCAGAGCACTGGCTTTGAGTGCCCTGCTTCATGCATCAAACTTATCCCTCCTTTCTATTCTCTGGAACTCTGCTTTCAGTTGGCTATATCTTTCCCTTTCTCCTTTGCCTTTCACTTCTCTTTTTAGCAGCTATTTATAAGGCCTCCTCAAAAAACCACTTGGCCTTATTGTATTTCTTTTTCTTGAGGATGATTCTAAAATATCATTTAGATTCTCTAACACCCTATCATTGCATTAAACAATAAAATAAGATTATAGAGCATTAGATCACTATAGCATTGCTTTTGCAGAATTATATTTTGATATTTTGCCAATCAACACTTAGTGTCCTTGTAAGACTAATCCTTATGAACTTTTGGTGTATAACACTTGGTAATATCTATTCAAACTCAAGTACATATTTCAGTGTTAATTATCAATATGTTCTTTAAAGAAATAGTTTTAGAGGTAAATTTCCATAATACTTGAAACAAAATTATAACCTATTCTTTCTCATGTTTAGTAATAGTTTAAACCAAGTATAAGGAATTTTTGTTTTAGTGGCTCTGATGGTAGAGAGTCTGCCTGCAATGTGGGGTTCAATCCCTGAGTTCTGAAAATCTCCTGGAGAAGGAAATGGGAACCCTGGAACTCTTGCCAGGAAAATTCCATGGATGGAGGAGTCTGGTAGGCTACAGTTCATGGGGTTGCAAAGAGATGGACAAAACTGAGCGACTTTATTCATTGCTAACCATCCAAAGGAATAGGTTATAATTAGTATAAGGAATTGGGGGGCTTTCCTGGTGTCTCTGTCGGTAAAGAATCTGCATTCAGTGTAGGAAATTCAGGTTCAGTCTTTGGGACAGGAAGATCCTCTGTAGAAGGGAATGGCAACCCAGTCCAGTATTCTTTCCTGGAGAGTTTCATGGACAGAGCATTCTTGTGGGCTACAGTCCATGGGGTTGCAAAGAGTTGGACACGACTGAGCTTTCATTTTTCATGAGGAGTTTATAATTATCCAACTCTGTCCTCACCCAAATAACAAATTCCATTTTGCATGCTTTATTTGAAATATAACTGATACACATTCCAAATATTTTCTCTGATTCATGACTTCTTTCCAGACCCTGTGACAGAAAAACTTCCTCTTTGGATGGGCAATTCTGTTGGAGACTTTATCTCTGCTCCTCATTTTAATGCTGTGTCAGGGAGAAGAGAGATGCTACTCCTCTCTGCACTGCTACTCACCACTCACTAGATTTTAGAACTTTCAAATGACTTAAAGTCTTGGTCCATTATTATTTGGTAAATAATCTAAGGTTATTTAGATTTTTTCCTGTTTTTGTCTTCCTCTATTTATTTGTATTGTTCTCTGGAGAAGACTTTTTTTTTTTATCTCTCTTTGCTATTCTTTGGAATGCTGCATTCAGTTGGGTATATTGTTCCCTTTCCCCTTTGCCTTTCACTTCTATTCTTTCCTCAGTATTTCTACAGCCTTCTGGGAGAATCACTTTGCCTTCCTGCATTTCTTTTTTAGAGGGATGTTTTTGGTGACTGCCTCCTGGACAATGTTATGAACCTCTGCCCATAGTTCTTCAGGCACTCTGTCTACCAGAACTAATCCCTCAAATCTGTTCATCACCTCCACTGTATAATCATCCAGGAGACCCCAGTTCAATTCCTGGGTTGGGAAGATCCCCTGGAGAAGGGAAAGGCTACCCACTCCAGTATTCTGGCCTGGAGAATTCCATGAACAGTATAGTCCATGGCATCACAAAGAGTCAGACAAGACTGAGTGACTTTCACCATCACTTTATAGTCCAGTGGTTTTCCCTACTTTCTTCAATTTAAGCCTGGATTTTCCAATAAAGAGCTCATGATCTGAGCCACAGTCAACACCAGACTGTGTTTTTGCTGACTGTATAGGAATTCCCCATCTTCCAGTGAAAAGAATATAATCAATCTGATTCTGGTATTGACTATCTAGTGATGCCTATGTGTAGAGTTGTCTCTTTTGTTGTTGAAAGAGGGTGTTTGCTATGACCAGTGTGTTCTCTTGGCAAAATTCTGTCAATTTTCTGTCTTGTCACCTCCTGTTTGACCACTTCTAATTTACATTGATTCATGGAACTTATTTTCCATGTTTCTATGCAATATTGTTCTTTACAGCATCAGACTTTACTTTCACCTCCAGACACATCCACAACTGAGTGTCATCTGGCTCAGCTTCCTCATTCTTTCTGGAGTTACTTCTCCACTCTTGCCCAGCAGCAATTTGGACACCTGCAGATCTGAGGGATTCATCTTTCAGTTTCATATCATATTGTTTACGGGATTCTCGAGGCAAGAATACTGGAATGGTTTTTCATTCCTTTTTTATTCAGTTGTTCTCAATGAGATGGTTCTAATGTGGCAAAACACAATTGGATGACATTAACATCATAGGACCATACACAAAATCCTAGAGTCTTATCCCTCTATGTAAATTATAAAATCTGCATCCATTACTATGCTACCAATTATACTTAGCATAATGTGACATTAGTATGATAATATTGTCAAGTATAATTTATAAATTGCCAACATCCAAGAGAGTTCCAGAAAAATATCTATTTCTGATTTATTTACTATGCCAAAGCCTTTGACTGTGTGGATCACAATAAACTGTGGAAAGTTCTGAAAGACATGGAAATACCAGACCACCTGACCTGCTCATCGAGAAACCTATACATAGATCAGGAAGCAACAGTTAGAATTGGACATGGAACAACAGACTGGTTCCAAATAGGATAAGGAGTACGTCAAGGCTGTAAATTGTCACCCTGTTTATTTAACTTCTATGC
>NW_011495029.1:4889643-4890146 GCF_000754665.1 Bison bison bison
TTGGAAGGACTGATGCTAAAGGTGAAACTCCAGTACTTTGGCCACCTCATGCAAAGAGTTGACTCATTGGAAAACACTCTGATGCTGGGAAGGATTGGGGACAGGAGGAGAAGGGGACGACAGAGGATAGATGGCTGGATGGCATCACCGACTCGATGGGCATGAGTTTGGGTGAACTCTAGGAGTTGGTGATGGACAGGGAGGCCTGGTGAGCTGCGATTCATGGGGTTGCAAAGAGTCGGACACGACTGAGCGACTGAACTGAACTGAACTGAGTGTCATACCTGTAGAATATCTATCATAGACTACGACATCCTTCAGAAGGAGGGCAATATTTTTTAATTTTTTATCCCTTATATTAATACACTGTGGAAGACACATAAAATACTCAACACACATAAAGGATTGTGAATACTAATGTTTGATAAAAGTTCTAGAGTATTAATCACAATTTCATTACTGACAAAGTTTAGGAATCCTTTCATTTTTTTTTTTTTTTGACC
>NW_011495029.1:4890750-4892192 GCF_000754665.1 Bison bison bison
TTCCAGAATATACTGTCTTTCTATTGCCAACATTTTTGAGTACATTCAAATTATATTCATAATAATTGAATTGAGGTAAAAAAAATACAGAATTTTGAGGGAACTGTTTTAGCAAAAATCTAATTTGATGGATTCCTCCATATTGGAACAAGTGATACGTAATTTATTTTCCCTAATTTATACCTCCCTTGCATGTATCATAATAGCATGTATCATGAAAAAATACATATTTATATGTATTTGAATGTATTTGAATAATGTTTTCAATAATGTTTTTGAATAGCATATTTTAAAACTTATAGCTCACTTTCTTATTACATAGACAAAATGCAATATAGTTTTAAAGGGTGTTTATAAAGTTAATTGTTTTATGATTGACCATGTCTCAACTAAACTAGTTAATGTCAAACATATATTTATAGAAATAGATCTTTAAACTGTCAAAAATAAACTACATTTCACCACACTATTAGAAGATAGTAATCACCTGATGAACTAATAATTTAGCTGTTGCATATCAAAAACTGTCAATGCACAGATCAAATTTCCCATGGAATATAATTTTCATGTTCTGATTCTATAATATAAAGCCTTCTGTGTAGAACCAAATTCCTTATGGCCCTGAAACATCCTTAAAATTTCATTCATTTTAGCTTTGTTTGCTGGGCTAAAGCAATTCACTGGTTATTGTCATGTCTTATGTTTTTAAGTACATTTTTCCTATACAAAAAATGTACATTTAAAACTAGATGTAACAAACAGGATTTTTAAGTTATGCATGGATATTTTGTACTGGTTAAAAAGAGATATAATGCTCACACTAAATAAAACATTATATATGTATGCTTGCAGGTGTATATATGCATATTTATGTGCATATTTATATGTATATAATGACACCCCACTCCAGTACTCTTGCCTGGAAAATCCCATGGACGGAGAAGCCTGGTGGGCTGCAGTTCTAACTGTTGCGTCCTTACCTGCATATAGGTTTCTCAAGAGGGAGGTCAGGTGGTTTGGTATTCCCATCTCTCATGAGCCCACAATACATGTAAAATTTGAATAGTTGTGTGGTTTATATGACAGCCTTGACTGTGAAATGTTATCAGCTCTGTTCAAGCTGGTTTTAGAAAAGGCAGAGGAACCAGAGATCAAATTGCCAACATCCGCTGGATCATTGAAAAAGCAAGCGAGTTCCAGAAAAACATCTATTTCTGCTTTATTGACTATGCCAAAGCCTTTGACTGTGTGGATCACAATAAACTGTGGAAAATTCTGAAAAAGTTGGGAATACCAGACCACCTGACCTGCCTCTTGAGAAACCTATATCCAGGTTAGGAAGCAACAGTTAAAACCGGACATGGAACAACAGACTGGTTCCATATAGGAAAAGGAGTATGTCAAGGCTGTAAATTGTCACCCTGTTTATTTAACTTCTATGC
>NW_011495029.1:4892512-4893716 GCF_000754665.1 Bison bison bison
TAAAGACAGGTCTGGCTCAGTCTGTGGGGTCTCTGGGTCCTGGTGCACACAAGGTTTTGTTTGAGCCCTCTGAGCTTCTCTGGCATGTATACAGTTTGATTCTAGATGCAATTTTGCCCCTCCTACCATCTTGCTGGGGCTTCTCTTTTGCCCTTGGACGCTGGGAATCATTTTTTGTTGGGATCCAACATTCTCCTGTCAATGATTGCTCAAAATTGATTTGTAGTTTTTTAGTTCTCATAGGAGAAGATGAACATATGTCCTTCTACTCTGCCATCTTGCTGTCCATGCTGTTACTTACTGCTGAAGCCTAGCTTGAAGGATTTTGAGCATAATCTTGTTAACATGAAATGAGTGCAACTGTATGGTAATTTAAACATTCTTTGGCATTGCCTTTCTTTGGGATTGGAATAAAAACTGACCTTTTCCAATCTTGTGGCCAAGGCTGTTTTCCAAATTTGTTGGCATATTGAGTGCAGCACTTTCACAACATCATCTTTCAGGATTTGAAATAGCTCAACTGGAATTCCATCACCTCCACTTGCTTTGTTAGTAGTGATGCTTTCTAAGGCCCACTTGACTTCACATTCCAGGATATCTGGCTCTAGGTGAGTGATCACACCATCGTGATTATCTGAGTCATGAAGATCTTTTTTGTACAGTTCTTCTGTGTATTCTTGCCACCTCTTCTTAATATCTTCTGCTTCTGTTAGGTCCATACCATTTCTGTCCTTTATCAAGCCCATCTTTGCATGAAATATTCCCTTGTTATCTCTAATTTTCTTGAAGAGATCTCTAATTTTTCCCATTCTGTTGTTTTCCTCTATTTCTTTGCATTGATCACTGAGGAAGGCTTTCTTATCTCTTCTTGCTATTCTTTGGAACTCTGCATTCAGATGCTTTTATCTTTCCTTTTTTCCTTTGCTTTTTGCTTTGCTTCTTTTCATGGCTATTTGTAAGGCCTCCAGAGACAGGCATTTTGCTTTTTTGCTTTTCTTTTCCATGGGGATGGTCTTGAACCCTGTCTCCTGTACAATGTCATGAAACTCAGTCCATAGTTCATCAGGCACTCTACGTATCAGATCTAGGCCCTTAAATCTATTTCTCACTTCTACTGTATAATCATAAGGGATTTGATTTAGGTCATACCTGAATGGTCTAGTGTGTTTCCCTACTTTCTTCAATTTCAGTCTGAATTTAGCAA
>NW_011495029.1:4893816-4894804 GCF_000754665.1 Bison bison bison
AGCATCATCTTTTAGAATTTGAAACAGCTCAACTGGAATTCCATCACCTCCACTAGCTTTGCGTCATTGGCCATCATTAAACAAGAGGATTGGTGGCCTTGCTTGTCCTTTGAGAAATTTTATCTTGAGAATGCATTTATAATTAATTATTAATAATTAGCTATTTTTTTACTTAAAATAAAAATTAGTTAAAATTTTAACTAATAATAAAATAAAAATAAACTTATTAAAAATAATTATTTTTGCATTACTATGGATTAGAAATGCCTAGAGGAAGGAATGTCTGTTACAGTTTGGTATTTTATTGGCATCTAACCTACCCAAGGATGCAAAAGACCTGAATTCTGAAAAGTGTAAGACACTGAAAACACTGATAAAATAAATTGAAGGCAAAAGAAATAGGCAGAAATTTATACCAAACTTTTGGTTGGAGAAATCGATATTCTTAAAATAACCATACTACCCAAGGCAATCTATAGATTCAATGAGATCCCCCTCAGACTACCAATGGAATTTTTTATAGAATTAGAACAAAAAACTTTAAAATTTTTATGGAAACAAAAAGACCCCAAATAGCCAAAAGAGTCTTGACATAGAACAGTGTTGGAGGAATCTGGTTCACTGACTTCAGTCTATACTTAGTACTTGCACAAAAGCAGAAATATGGGTCAGTGAAACAGGATAGAAAGCCCAGAAATTAATCCACTCACTTATGGTCAAGTAAACTATAACAAAGGAAACGAGAATATACAATGGAGAAAAGACAGTCTCTTCAGTACATAGTGCTGGGAAAACTAGAGCTAGAGGGAAAGCAATGAAATTTAAATATTCTCTAGCATCATATACAAAAATAAACTCAAAATGTATTAAACACCTAAATATAAGACTGGATATGCTAAAACCCCTAGAGGAAAAAAGTAGGCAGAACACTCTTTAACATAAATCACAGCAGTAGTTTTTTGGTTCTGTCTCCCAGAGTAACAAAATT
>NW_011495029.1:4894904-4896114 GCF_000754665.1 Bison bison bison
TAAGATCATGGCATCTGGTCCCATCACTTCATGGGAAATAGACAGAGAAACAGTGTCAGATTTTATTTTTTGGAGCTCCAAAATCACTGCAGATGGTGACTGCAGCCATGAAATTAAAAGGTGCTTACTCCTTGGAAGAAAAGTTATGACCAACCTAGATAGCACATTCAAAAGCAGAGACATTACTCTGCCAACAAAGGTCCATCTAGTCAAGGCTATGGTTTTTCCAGTGGTCATGTATGGATGTGAGAATTGGACTGTGAAGAAAGCTGAGTGCTGAAGCATTGATGCTTTTGAAGTGTGGTGTTGGAGAAGACTCTTGAGAGTCCCTTGGACTGCAAGGAGATCCAACCAGTCCATCCTAAAGGAGATCAGTCCCGGGTGTTCATTGGAAGGACTGATGCTGAAGCTGAAACTCCAGTACTTTGGCCACCTCATGTGAAGAGTTGACTCATTGGAAAAGACCCTGATGCTGGGAAGGATGTGGGCAGGAGGAGAAGGGGATGACAGAGGATGAGATGGCTGGATGGCATCACCGACTCAATGGACACTGAGTTTGGGAAAACTCCAGGAGTTAGTGATGGACAGGGAAGTGTGGCATGCTGCAATTCATGAGGTCACAAAGAGTCAGACATGACTGAATGACTGAACTGACTGACTGAAATATTCTCTTACTGATTTTGACAATAAAGTAAAAATTTTCAAACTTACTGTGTTAAAATAATGGTTAATTACAAATTAATTTAAAGTTCCCTTAAAATTGCTTCACTTCCTTTGCTATTTCTCGAAACCTATAAGAAAATGAAAAACATCTCACTCGGCACCACATAGATAAACTAATAGGATTTAAGATTTATATTTGAAAACATCATAAATTTCTGTTTCTAGAATTGACTGATAGTTTAGGTAGTGGATAAGCTTCATGTCTGTGGTGCTTTGATAGTGATAATTGCCATTTATCAAACACTTTATCTGGATTTTACAAAACTTTCCCTTAATTCTCAGGATAACTTTACAGATAGCAGTGGCGAGGCTCAGAAAGGCTCAGTAAATGGTCTAAAGTCATAGAGCGAGTCAGTAGCAAAATAAGAATTTGATTTCAACTCTAAATATAACAGCAAATATACACTTTTAGGCACTATACTATATTAACTAAGCTTTCCTTGTCTCACATCTGATAAAATTCTGTATATGAAAGTTTATTATTAAG
>NW_011495029.1:4896505-4896927 GCF_000754665.1 Bison bison bison
GGCCAATTCCCCTGGAAGAGCACATGACCAGTTGCAGACTATAGCAACTTCCTGTAGGCCTCAGTCACAGCAGACACTCCCCACACACTCCAATTTTGTCTTGCATACCCCTTCTCTTTCCCCAGCCCTACTGAGGAAGTGAGCCCTCATAAGCCACTACTTTTGCTTCCTCTTGTTTGGGCTGGGAACAGGCACTGGCTGACAACCTACAAGCAGAGGTGAACTCAAAACCAAAGCAGGACACCAGGGAGCTGTGTGAGCAAAGATGAAGGGAATGTACTCCTTCAGCCACAAGTGCAGGGATTAAATCCCCACAAAATAGCCTGAGACTGTGGACTTTGGGGGAAATTGTGGAATTTTGGGGCAAAGTACAAGCTGGAGTTAAGACCAGATCTCAGTCTGAGCTGACCCTGCAGTGCCCG
>NW_011495029.1:4898798-4901073 GCF_000754665.1 Bison bison bison
AGCATAATAACTGAGGCAGAACACTCTTTAACATAAATCACAGCAGTAGTTTTTTGGTTCTGTCTCCCAGAGTAACAAAATTAAAGCAAAAATAAACAAATGGGACCTAATTAAACTGAAAAGTTTTTGCCCAGCAAAGGAAACCAGAAACAAATCAAAACACAACCTTGTGAATGGAATAAAACATTTGCAAAAATATGACTAATAAGAAACTAATATGTAAATAGCTCATACATTTCAACATTAAAAAAATCCAATCTAAAAATGGGCAGAAAATATAAGTAGACATTTCTCCAAATAAAACATACAGATGACCAACAGGCACATGAAAAGATGCCCAGCATTGCTAATTATTAGAGAAATGTAAATCCAAACTACAATGAGGTATCACCTCACACCAGTCAGAATGGCCGTCATTAAAAAGTCTACAGATAATAAATGCTGGAGAGAGTGTGGAGAAAAGGGAACCCTCCTACAGTTGTCGGTAGGAATATAAATTGGTACACTCACTATAGAAAACAGTATGGAGATCCTTAAAAAACTTAAAAAAAAAAAAAAAAAACCTACCATATGATTCCACAACCCAACTCCTGGGTATATGTCCAGAAAAAAACATAATTTGAAAAGATACACACACCAATATTCACTGAAGCACTATTGATAATAGCTGATACATGGAAGTAACCTAAATGTGCATAGACATAAGAATAGATAAAGAAGATGTAGTACAATTATACAATGGATTACTACTCGGCCATAAAAAGGGTGAAATAACGCCATTTGCAGGAGAGGACTTTCAAGATGGTGGAGGAGTAAGATGGGAGATCAACTTCCTCCCCACAAATACATTAAAAGTATATCTGATTGTGGAACAGTTCTTACAGAAAACCTTCTGAATCTTGGCAGAAGACCCCAGACTTCTGAAAAGGCAAGCCAATCTCCTCAGAATAAAGTAGGACAAAGATAAAGATTAAAAAAATAAGACAAAGGATTTTGGAATGGGGACCTGCTCCCTGGAGAGGGATCAATGAGGGCAGAAAAGTACCCGCACACTCAGAAACCACTTCATGGGCAGGGATAGACAGGAGCTTCAGAACCTCTGACAAGATTGCAGCAACAGGTGTTAAGAAGGCAAAACAGAGGGAAATCACCACAGAGATTACTATTAACCAGCACTTCCCAGCCTAGACACTGTTTGCATGCCCACTGTGGTGAGTGGGGGCTGAGTGCTGAGGGTCAGGCTTTTGGGGTTGGACCCCAATGAAAGGACAGGGGTTGAATGCCATGAACATATTCTGAAAGGACTAGTACTACTGCAGAAAAGAAGCCAATTCTGACTCCATATTGGAACTGTTTCTTTGACTTGCTGTCGCTTTTATTATTATGATCTTATATATTGGCCTGCCTCAAAGGACCCTGCCCCTCTGCCTGATTGTGAACTAAACTGCCTTTGTTCAGCTTATAGACAGGTTGTTTGACACTGCCCACCTGTGAATAGAAGAGATTAGCACACACTTTCCAAAGGCTGACCCTTTTCAGAAATGTTTTGTAAGACTGAAGACCCTTTTTACTTTACTTCCTCACTGCCTCTCCCTCTCTATTATGCCTTTTGACTTTAGTACCTCATTGCTTCTCTCTCTGCCTCTATAAAAAACCTGGCATCCGGACCCCGCAAAGATAGTTACTTTGAGGCATTAGTCCGCCATCTTCTCAGTCAGCCAGCTTTCCCCTATAAAGTCGTATTCCTTGCCTCAACACTTCATCTCTCAGATTCACTGGCCTGTTGAGCGGTGAGCAGAGTGAGCTTGGACTCTGTAACAGCTGAGGGAGTCCAGGGAAAATCCTGGGCTTCCCATAGAGGCAACACATCGTTGCCTCAGAGATCAGCTAACTTTCCATGATCACAGATTGAAAGAACTTGCCTTCACTCAAATGCCATAAGTGGGATGAGCAATGGTGTAACCTGCCTAACCCCAGAGGTAGATATGCCTGGGCAAAGCCAGCAAGAGAGCCAAAGGCAGAACTAGAAGTGACTGCAGTTTATGATCCCAGAGGGGAGAACACAAATCCACTGGCCAGTGCCAAACCAGGGCAAGGTCCTGAGGCTGGGAACAAATGATTTTGCTGTAGTCCCAACCCCAGAGGGAGCAGCTGCCACCAAGCTAAAGGTAGGCACAGGTTACTGCCCACACCTTCCTGTGATCCTAGTCTGCTTGGTTCTCCCAAGGGACACACAACACAGGCCAATTCCCCTGGAAGAGCACATGACCAGTTG
>NW_011495029.1:4901173-4902884 GCF_000754665.1 Bison bison bison
GTCACAGAAATGAAACAGTAACTGATAATAATAAACCAGAAATAAAAATTGATGTCACCCAAGAATCTTCCCTCTCTGCTTACTTCTCACTTCCAAGTAGTTATATCTATTCACTCTCTCCATCCCTTAGACAATCTTTTATCATCCTTTGCAACAACTTCTAAAGTTGTACCCTCTCAGGTACAGGCTTCTTCTAAATTTTTTGTTAATAAAGCCAGAATTAACTTTTTGAAACCCATATCTAATCATGTCATTTCACTCTTGGTGGAAATGTAAATAATTACAGCCACTATGGAGAACAGCATGGAGGTTCCTTTAAAATCTAAAACTAGAATTACCATATGACCCAGCAATTCCACTACTGAGCATATCCCCTGAGAAAATCATAATTCAAAAAGACACAAGCATCTCAGTGCTCACTGCAGCATTATTTACAATGGTCAGGGCATGGAAGCAACCTAAATGCCCATCAACAGATGAATGGATAAAGATGTGGTACATATACACAATGAAATATTACTCAACCACTAAAAGTAACAAAATTGGGTTGTTTGTAGAGATATGGATGGATCCAGAGTTTGTCATACAAAATGAAGTAAGTCAGAAAGAGAAAAACAAATGTAGTATATTAATGCATATATGTGGACAAGAGGAAAGGCTTCCCTAGTGGCTGAGCTGGTAAAGAATCTGCCTGCAATGTGGGAGACCTGGATTTGAACCCTGGATTGGGAAGATCCCCTGGAGAAGGTGAAGGTTATGCACTCCATTATTCTAGCCTAGAGAAATCCATGGACTCTATAGGTCCATGGAGTCACAAAGAGTTAGACATGACCGAGCAACACTTACTCACTCGCTCATGGAATCTAGAAAAACGGTATAGATAAACTTATTTGCAGGGCAGGAATAGAGATGCAGATAAAGAACAGACATGGACACAGTACGGGAAGGTAACGGTGGCATGAACTGGGAGATTGGGATTGACATATATAAGCTACCATTTGTAAAACAGATAGCTAGTGTGAAGCTGCTATATACTACAAAGAGCTCAGCTTGGTGCTCTGTTATAACCTAGAAGGGTGGTATGGGGAGAGTGTGAGGGAGGTCTAAGAGGGAGGGGGTGCAGGAGGGCCTAGAGGAGCTACTCCACTTCAAGGTCAGGAGGCGTGGCGGTGGGGAGATACCCTTCGTCCAAGGTAAGGAGCAGCAGCTGCGCTTTGCTGGAGCAGCCATGAGGAGATATCCCACGTCCAAGGTAAGAGAAACCCAAGACAGTGAGTGTTGCAAGAGGGCATCAGAGGGCAGACACACATTCTAATCACACTAAGATGACAGCCTTGTCTAACTCAATGAAATTAAGCCATGCCCTGTGGGGTCACCAATATGTGCTGTCATGGTGGAGAGGTCTGACAGAATGTGATCCACTGGAGAAGGGAATGCCAAACCACTTCTTGCCTTGAGAACCCCATGAACACTATGAAAAGGCAAAATGATAGGATACTGAAAGAGGAACTCCCCAGGTCGCTAGGTGACCAATATGCTACTGGAGATCAGTGGATAAATAACTCCAGAAAGAATGAAGGGATGGAGCCAAAGCAAAAACAATACCCAGCTGTGGAAGTGACTGATGATGGAAGCAAGGTCTGATGCTGTAAAGAGCATAGGAACCTGGAATGTTAGGTCCATGAATCAAGGCAAATTGGAAGTGGTCAAA